>NC_090736.1:149061420-149076420 GCF_036898095.1 Palaemon carinicauda | reverse complement strand
GGATAATAATAATAATTGTAAGGATAATTTGTTCTTTGGCAAACCTTTTCTTTCTTTGGGATGATTTAACGAATATGATATATATTACGAAAGACGGTGTGAACAGGTGAATATATTCACCAGAAATATTATTATTATTATTATTATTATTATTGTTGTTGTGGTGGCCATGTTGTAACGTCCCAGACTCGGGTTCGAGTCTCGCTCAAACTCGTTCGTTTCTTTGGTCGCTGCAATCTCACCATCCTTGTCAGCTAAGGATGGCGGGTTTGGGGGAGCCTATAGGTCTATCTGCTGATTCATCAGCAGCCACTGTCCGACCCTCCTTGGTCCTTGCTTGGGTGGAGAGGGAGTCAGTCTTTAGGATACTGTCCTGCTTGATAGGGCAATGTCACTGTCCCTTGCCTCTGCCATTCATGAGTGGCCTTTAAACCTTTAAACAACAAAAACAACAACAAATATTACTGCCGATATACAGTATGTAACAAAAAAAAAAAAAAAACTGTTTCTTGCTGGGCATAATTTTATAGCCACTGTGGGAAGCCAGAGTTTAGGGTCATATAAAAGTTAATCTCGCCAAGTTAGAGATATTCCCTTTGTGATATTACCGTGAAGCAGGTATGTAATATTGCCTAATTGTTCTGGGTACCTTCAAAATATGCTCTATGAACATTAACATTTTGAAAATTCCTTTTTTTTTTTTTTTCCAATGAAGTGGAATAGAATCTTGCTAGTCACTAACTTGTTGAAAGTAAGCTAAATATTTGCTGATATTATTATTATTATTATTATTATTATTATTATTATTATTATTTCTAGCTAAGCTAAAACCCTAGTTTGGAAAGCAAGATACTATAAGTCCAAGAGCTCCATCAGGGAAAAATAGCCCAGTGAGGAAAGGAAATAAGGAAATGAATAAACGATATAAGAAGTAATGAAAATTAAAATGAAATATTTTAAAAACATTAACATCAAAACGATATATATATATATATATATATATATATATATATATATATATATATATATATATATATATATATATATATATATGAAAATGAAATGGAAAGAAATATAACGTTTTAGTCTCGCAATTGTGATACCCAAATTGAACGTTATATTCACAGTAACTGTGATGTGTGATTACAAGTATTGTAATGTGTGCGTGTGTGTCTTTGATATATATATATATATATATATATATATATATATATATATATATATATATATATATATATATATATATATATATATATATATATATATATATATACATACATATATGTTGTCAAATCCTTATCGCATTAATGAAATACGAAATGCTACGGGAGAAGTGTTTACGTAATTTCACGCACTTTTCACATCACTCGGAACCCAAACGCAGCAAGTAGCCAGCGGCGAGTGCTGCTGTGTTGTCGGTGAAAACGTTCAAACGCCTGTCAGGCTAAATTCCTTCGGCAATTATCATGTAAATTGGAGGAAGCACTTTCGCACGCCTGAGCATGACTGTGTAATGACCCTTTGCCACATTCATGTGGTCTCCGGCCACATTCAGGTGTACATGACGACATCCTGTTCCACATTTGGTCTTTGAAGATCTCTGATCCTAGATAGATACTCGGAAGCAAGACTTTGGAATTTGATTTCTTCCTAAGTTTTCCATTCCAACGTGTTTAGAAACTGATTGAAATCTTTTTCACGTTTTTATTATTATTATTATTACTTGCTAAGTAAAAATAAAATATTTTAAGAACAGTAACAACATTGAAATTAATATATTTCCCATATAAACTACAAATAACAAAACAAGAGGAAGAGAAATTAGAAAGAATAGTGTGCCCGAGTGCACCCTCAAGCAAGAGAAATCTAACCCAAGACAGTGGAAGACCATGGTACAGAGGCTATGGCACTACCGAAGACTAGAGAACAATGGTTTGATTTTGGAATGTCCTTCTCCTAGAAGAGCTGCCTACCATAGCTAAAGGATCTCTTCTACCCTTACCAAGAGGAAAGCAGCCACTGAACAATTTCAGTGCAGTAGTTAACCCCTTTGGTGAAGAAGAATTGTTTGGTAATTTCAGTGTTGTCAGTTGGATGAGGACAGAGAAGAACCTAAAAAGAATAGGCCAGACTGTTCGATGTATGTCTAGGCAAAGGGAAAGTGAACCGTAACTAGAGAGGAGGATCCAATGTAGTACTGTCTGGCCAGTCAAAGAACCCCATAACTCCAGCGGTAGTATCGCAACGGGTGGCTGGTATCCTGGCCAACCTACTACTTTAATATATCTACTTCCATCGGGAAGGTTTTTGTTAAGGACGGTGCGTTGCCAATGACATCGGCCTCTGGGGATCAGCGTCTGTGTGGGCTGTAGTGTTTGGTAATGAAGAATGTCATGCTTGATATAGTAAGTTGTACACACATCATGAAGAATAATGTTCGTTGGAGTCATTTGTTCAACGGCAGAAGTCTTACATTTTCTTTTTCGTAATTGATACGTTACTCATATTGTTGATGTTATTGTACATATATATTATTTCTCTTTACTCATATTTATTGCTTAATCTTTTTCATAATTATAATTTCCATCCCTTCTATTCTCATAATTTTGTCATCATCCTAGATGCTAACATTCTGTTTAAATTCTCTTCTTTTATACTGACATTTTATTATTCCCTTTATATTCTGACACATTCTATCTTCCTCGTATCTATAACAATCCGTGCCAGGACAACTCATCCCCGGACAACTCATCCCAGGACAACTCATCCCAGGACAACTCATCCCAGGACAACTGATACATAGGACAACTGATATCTAGGACAACTCATGCCAGATTTTTTTCAGAAATGTGTACAAAAGGATAAAATCCATAAAGAAATTGAAAATACAAAAAAGAAAGATGTATTTATTATCAAATACAAATTGATTAAATCTATAAAAGGCCTTTATTTATATTATTCAATTGAAAATGATTGAATACTTCAAACATTAGAGATTGTCCTAGGTATCAGTTGTCCTGGGATGAGTTGTCCTAGAACCATAACAATCATCTATTTTTCTCCATCGCTTTTCCTAGTTTTATTTCTGGGGACCAGAGCTTATTAGAAGACCCGCTGGGTTGTCGAACAAGTTATGAACAGGATGCCTTCGAGTTTTTCCAGTTTATTTTCTTCTTTGTAAGGGGGGGGGGGGGACGGGTGGCTGGGGAGTAGGTAGGCGAGGGAGCGTTGGGAAAGTTAATCAATATGCCAACTAAAAATATTCATCTTTGAGCGATATCATATTAGGAAAAGTCTTTAAGGTTGGTAAAACTGTTGGGCAAAGGAATCCTTGCTTTATGGACAAGCATTGTCTTTAGATCTTTACCATGCTGGATTTAGTTTATTGTTATTAGGGTTAGATTGTATTTATTGTAGGTCCTGCTCTTATTTCTCCCTTGGAGCTATGAGTTCTATGACTTGTGGTTATATAATGTTACATTTTATCACTCTTTATCATTTCTTTACTGGTTAGTTGGATGCAAATTTACTACTAAGTGTTAATACCAAGAAAATAAAACCTTGGAACATTAATATAATGCAGTTATTATACAGTTTATATACGATTGCTTTATTTTAAGGGTAGGTTTAGTCATAATATTTCATATTTTTTCATATTATTTATATGTAGTTAATTTGCTCTTCCCTTATTTACTATTCTCACAGGGCGGTTTTCCCTGTTGGAGCCCTTGGGCTTGTAGCTTTCTGCTCTTATAACCAGGGTTGTAGCTTGGCTAGTAATAATGTATTATAATAATAAGCCTGACATAGACTTTTCATCCATAAACTATAACATGCTTTGTATTGACCTATCCAATCAAGAGATCGTGAAGAAATATTAACCAATAGACGAAAACTGCTACGAAAGCACAGTAACTTAATGCATCCATTTTGCATTATTATTATTATTATTATTATTATTATTATTATCACTTGCTAAGCTACAACCCTAGTTTGAAAAGCGGGATGCTATAAGCCCAGGGGCTCCAACAGGGAAAATAGCTCAGTGAGGAAAGGAAACAAGGAAAAATAGAATACTTAAGAGCGGTAACAACATTAAAATAAATATTTCCTATATAAACTATAACAACTTTAACAAAAGAAGAGGAAGAGAAATAAAGATAGAGAATAGAGTGCCCTAGTGTACCCTCAAGCAAGAGAACTTTAACCCAAGACAGTGGAAGACCATGGTACAGAGGCTATGTCACTATCTAAGACTGGAGAGCAATGGCTTGATTTTGGTGTGTCCTCCTGTTTGGTCCTCTTGGTGACGATACAATATTATTATTATTATTATTATTATTATTATTATTATTATTGTTGTTGTTGTTGTTGTTGTTTTTGTTGCTGTGCATTTCGGTGACGGTGGGAGATCATCTTTTACGCAAGTTTGATGGAAGATAATGGCTTGCTTCAGTGGCATTAATTTTATAAGTCCCGTTTTCTTTGTGGCTAATCTACTGAATAGCACTGCAATTTGCCAGTAACTGTGCTATTCTATTATTATTATTATTATTATTATTATTATTATTATTATTATTATTATTATTATTATTATTATCTAAGTTACAACCCTAGTTGCAAGCAGGATGCCTTTAGCCCAAGGGCTCTGTTACGATCAGCTTTTACCAAACGTATATTATGTGAAATCTAATTTAATGATTTAATCTCTTAATAAATATTTTAGCAAATAAAATAGCAAAACAGTAACAGCGAAAGAAAATAATACGCAGGAGACAATAACAATAACAACAATAACTATATTAAATAATAAACAGAAGTATTTACAATATTTTACAATCGTTAAAAGTCTCTGTGAAGTGAGAGACGGGTGACGACGAAACTCAGCTCCGAATTTTGGAGATTTTTCCAGGTCGTAGTTTCATATATAAAAAAAGACAAACGGTAACACATAATTTGGTGATATTCGATCTTTCAAGGATTTCTTGTTATTTAGTATATCTACAGCTTTGAAATAATGGTAGAAATTAAGCAGCATAGAAAGTGCCTCCATAACAGCAAAGTTAACTCGTGAGAAAAACGAACTAAGTCTCTGGTGGAACACTCCTTGAGTTCCTCTCTCTCTCTCTCTCTCTCTCTCTCTCTCTCTCTCTCTCTCTCTCTCTCTCTCTCTCTCTGTATATATATATATATATATATATATATAATATATATATATATATATGTATATATATATATATACAGTATTTATATATATGTATATATATATATATATATATATATATATATATATATATATATATATATATATATATATATATATATATCGGGCCGTTTTCTTTAGAGAATTTCTGATCGTACGGGGTGGACTAGTACTCAATAAGCAAAACTGGGGGCGTCAAAAAGTTACGAGGTATTTTCAGATGCTCTTTTCCCAAAATACAATGACAATTTTGAGTTACAAATCATTGCAGTGTTTTTTTATATACATTATTATTTAATATGTAAGAAATAACGTTCCTCGCAGGTCCTATAACATAATATACTATATATATATATATATATATATATATATATATATATATATATATATATAACAGGCTTCTAAAGGAAAAATAGCCTAGTGGAGAAAGGAACCAAGAAAAGATAGAACAGTGTGTAAGAGAACTCTAACCCAAGACAGTGGAAGACCATGATACAGAGGCTATGGCACTACCCATGACCAGAGAACAATGGTTTGATTTTTTTTAATGTCCTTAATCTAGAAGAGTTGCTCATCAAAGTAGCCACTAAGGATTAGCCAAGGACTTGAGAATACAATATGCATGTTTTCCGAGGCCAGGAGGAGTAAGGTAACTTACCTCTTTCCAAAATTCTCTGAAAGGTCGTTAAGATTACTTAGGTATGATCACGATTATTTGCTTGGTTGTTCATATTATAATTCGTGAATTCTTACTTCACGAATGGAAAATAGCCGAAAACAGCGTTGTATATTCTTACCATATTCTGTGAAAGGGTGTGCCGTAACCCATATGGATTTTAGCACGGAATACTGTTGGATGGGCGGGTGGCGTGGGTAGAGTACATAAATTTGTCACGAAAGCCTCTCTCTCTCTCTCTCTCTCTCTCTCTCTCTCTCTCTCTCTCTCTCTCTCGTTTGGATAGTGAGGAGCTATAAAGCAGTTATTTGCGTCTAAGCAAAGATCTGGTAGTAATTTTAGGCTTCTGTAACAGTTTTAAACGTTATAGACCCTGTTTGAGCTAGGATCTAGCAGCTATTTTAGTCTTCTGGAAGTGTTTTAAACGTTATAGATGCTTGAGATTTTGTATATTTAATAAATAATCATCGTGTATTTTCGTATGAAAAAAAAAAACTAATGATTGACTATAGAACTGTTCTTCGTGATAGTATTAATATTTTAGATATCATATTTAAATAATTTTGTATATTAATGTGTTCATCTTTTTTTAATTTTGATATCTTAAAGCTACTGTATTTTTAAATATTTAAATTTTGAAATTTCATTTTAATAAGGAAGTAGATTGAAACCTTAAACATTAATTTATTCTCAGGTGTAACAGTTTAAAAAAAAAAAAAAACAATAGGTTTTAATAGAAAAAAAAGTGTTGGATATATCTTGTAACTTGTTTATTATCGTAACATAACAAGGTTATATACAAACGGTTGAGGATAGAAAGGACTTAAAACCTTTATCAATATGAAACATGCAATGGCAAGCTTAAGCAGGTTTTTCTAATATCAATGTGAGAGAGAGAGAGAGAGAGAGAGAGAGAGAGAGAGAGAGAGAGAGAGAGAGAGGAGAGAGAAGCATTTACATTACAATGTATGAGCGTGCATGAAATACACGTGTATTACAGATATTTTTACGTATTCTTTTTATTGTAATTGTTGATGTTATTACTACTACAGAAACAATAACAACAACTACTACTTTGCCTTCTACTACTACTACTACTACTACTAATGCGAGATGTTTAAGGGTTTCGCCCTTATCAAAGAGTTCATCAGATGGCTTTTGCCTACATCTAATTATATGGCTTCCAAACAATTTCCTCTCTCTCTCTCTCTCTCTCTCTCTCTCTCTCTCTCTCTCTCTCTCTCTCTCTCTCTCTCTCTCTCTCTCTCTCTCTCTCTCTCTCTCTCTCTCTCTTTCGGTAAATGGTATGGTGATTATGATTTTGTTGAATGGAATCAGTGTAGCAAAAATATCTATGACTTGGGGAAAATTACCTTTTTTTGTTCCTATGTTTCCTATGTATGTACATTGCTTCGCCCCTTTGGCCACCAGAGGGCCAATGAGACTACCTCTATCAAAGCTTGGACTTATTTTTTTTTTTCTTCAAAACCGCACTAGCGGTTGGTCTTTAGATTTGAAATTGAAAAAAAAATCTTATTCAAACATTAATTTTCGGTTGCCCTATTTTATTAGAACCGTAACCTCCAGTAGACGTAATTAAAAAGGATTTTTTTCACGGTTATATTAAACAAATCCTCATGTTAATGCTTATTCGTGTGCTTGTAATGTTTATCGTTGTTGTTATTACTAGTGTACGTGACCCGTCAATTATAACTGCTAAATATTTAGATATTAACACAGGTTCAACATTTCCTTCCTAACTACAGCTCGCTCGTTCGGATACTTTAGATATATTGTCGTTTCCGAGTGAACTTCTAGGGGGTATCCCCTCACACCATGGTATGACTACTCCCTCTTCCCCTGCCGCTCAGCGCGGCGGGAAAGATATATATATATATATATATATATATATATATATATATATATATATATATATATATATATATAGTATATATATACACATACATAGCCAGACATTTGCTCTTTATTATGTAGGAGAGATTATTATTATTGTTATTATTATTATTATTATTATTATTATTATTATTATTATTATTATTTGTTGTTGTTGTTGTTGTTGTTGTTGTTGCTTTTTTGTTTATCTCTTCTTATATAATGAAATTCAACGAATGTTCACACTTATGGTAGCCCTATCATGCCCCGCAGCTTTCTTGCCTGAAGAAAGGAGGGCTTCAAAAATCACCGAGGTTTAGTGCCACATTCATACTTTAATCATTGATTCGTAGATGAACTCTTGTGCAGAAGCTACCAATACATTAAATGGTTAATAAACACTCAGAGCTCATCAGTAGTAGGTTTAATTCACAACTTTCTTCCATGCTATAACTTACCTTGTTTTGCGCTGACTCGCAGCGGTACCCTTTTAGCTCGGAAAAGTTTCATGCTATCTGATTGGTTAGAATTATCTTGTCCAACCAATCAGCGGTCAGGAAACTTTTCCGAGCTAGAAGGGCACCCCTGCGAGTCGGTGCAAATCTGTCTCACTAAAAAAAATTGTCTACAGAGGGGCATTCAGTAGAGCGCAGACCTCCGCCGCGTCAGCCTATTTCTCGACCTTGACCTTAACCTTTGACCTTAACATGTGATAATTGACGTGGATTTTCATACATTCAAATGTGAACCAAGTTTAAAGTTTCTGTCACAACTATGTCCAAACTTGGGGCTGATTACGTGAATATGACATTTTGCTTGACTGTAACCTTGATCTTTGACTTTGACCTTCCAAATTTTAACCATTTCCAGCGTGTTACATAACAGTTAATCCCTGCAAGTTTCATTACTCTACGATTAAAATTGTGGCCAGGAAGTTGTTCACTAACAAATACACACACACACAAACAAACACACAAATAGAAGCGAAAACATAATCTCCTTCCAACTTCGTTGGCGGTGGGAATAAGTATTTAACACCGAGGAACGCATAAGACGTGAACAAAGTCTAGAAACTTGAAATTTATAAGTAGCAATGAGAATACTACCTAATAATTGCAGTAAAGTAAATTTTTTTTTTTAGTGAGGCAGATTTGCACCGACTCGCAGTGGTGCCCTTTTAGCTCGGAAACGTTTCCTGATCGCTGATTGGTTGGACAAGATAATTCTAACCAATCAGGTAGCAGGAAACTTTTTCCGAGCTAAAAGGGTACCGCTGCGAGTCGGTGCAAATCTGCCTCATTAAAAAAATTAAGTATAGAAGATTTCTTCATTACCATCAACCATAGAAGGTATATAGCATAGAAATTAAGTTTTTGTACAATGCGAATCGGAATGACAAGTTAGAGCTGTGTTTATATTATTCCTGATACACACACACACACACACACACACACATATATATATATATATATATATATATATATATATATATATATATATGTGTGTGTGTGTGTGTGGAATAAGTGTTTTGGGTAGCATTTTATTTCACGAAAATACTTTCCAATAGCGAGACAATTGGAAAAGCGAAAATTTGTTCCTGGCAATAAAGTACATACATACTTATACCAAGGCACTTCCCCCAATTTTGGGGGGTAGCCGACATCAACAAATGAAACAAAACAAAAAGAAGACCTCTACTCTGTACGTTCCTCCCAGCCTGACAAGGGACTCAACCGAGTTCAGCTGGTACTGCTAGGGTGCCACAGCCCACCCTCCCCCGTTATCCACCACAGATGAAGCTTCATAATGCTGAATCCCCTACTTCTGCTACCTCCTCGGTCATCTAAGGCCCCGGAGGAAGCAGCAGGGCCCACAGGAACTGCGTCACAATCGCTCGCCATTCATTCCTATTTCTAGTATATTTTGAAAAACCTTTTCAATTTGAAATGTTGGAATTAGAGGCAAGACCTGTGTTAGACTTGAAGGTTTAAAAGGAGTTCATGAGCGGCTGAATAGAGGTAAAGGATATTGCCCTAGAGACATATTATATAAGATCAGCAACCAAAGCCTACCATTTGCAGCCAAGCTAGCACCAGGGAGGGCCAGGTAATGGCTGCTGATGACTCAGCTTGTAGATCTATAGGCTCTTCCAAAACACCCTCCATAGCTTACGAGGACGGTGATGTTGCAGACACCAATAGACACCATCAAGCCTTGAGCGGAGCTCGATCTCCCGACTCACACAGGATTACTAGACAAGGACGTTTCCAATAGGCTACCACGACCCAGAAATGTGTAAAAGTAGATGTTTTACATCTGGAAAGGGCAGGCAATTGATGTTTTCGTGTTTAGTAAAATTAGTATGAGGATAGTAATTATTGGATAGGTAAAATAATAGTTGACCGGCATACCTCCATAAAAAAAAAAAAAAAAAAAAATTGAAAATATCAAACTGAATGAGATGTGTTTGGACACTGGTTAAAGAAAGTTTCCTCTTGAGTGGTTGATAAAAATGTTGGCGAGCCCGCCAATCTGTCTATATTGGTTTGCATGAAATAAAGGTCTGTGTTCAATACAACAACAAATGCAGCCGTTTCTAGTCCACTGCTGGACAAAGGCCTTAGACATTACCTTTTCATGTCCGGGGTTTGACCAATTATTCTTCATCACGCTGGCCACCCTAGATTGGCGATGGTGGGAGATTTTTCATCTGATCGCCTACAGCAAACCAACCTAGCATGGGTGGCTGTGAATAGTATAGCATTACTGATCATGGCATTATGCAAACCCTTTCAAGGTATCCCCGACACAGGCAAGGTTAAAGTTTTTTTTTTTTTTTTTTTTTTAAATCGCATCTATGATAAAATGCATCGTCGCTTACTGCGGTACATTGGTCAAGAAGGATAAAACCATAGAGGTTAACCTTACACGTTTGAAGAAAAAGATTGCAACTGTGAGATTAAGTATTTAGCGGATTTTTATAACGAAGCCATAACAGGTCTTAAGGAAATTCCTCCTTTGTGTACTTTAGATGTGCCATATATGAACGTTGAAGTTATTATTATTATTATTATTATTATTATTATTATTATTATTATTATTATTATTTTTATTATTATTATTATTATTATTATTATTATTATTATTATTGTTATTATTATTATTATTATTATTATTATTTTAACTAGCTAAGATGTAACCTTAGTTGGAAAAGGAGGATGTTATAAGCTCAAGGGCTCAAACAGGGAAAAATAGCCCAGTAAGGAAAGGAAATAAGGAAACTTGGAATAGGTTGAAATACGTATTATTATTATTATTATTTTTATTATTATTATTATTATTATTATTACTTGCTAGGCTACAACCCTAGGTGGAAAAGCTGAATGCTATAACCTCAGGGGCCCCAACAGGGAAAATAGCCCAGTGAGGAAAGGAAACAATGGAAAATAAACTATTCTAAGAAGTGTAATACCATTAAAATAAGTATTTCCCATATAAACTATGAAAACTTTAACAAAACAAGAGGAAGAGAAATCAGATAGAATAGAGTGCCTGAGTGTACCCTCAAGCAAAAGAACTCTAACCCAAGACAGTGGAAGACCATGGTACAGAGGCTATGGCACTACCCCAGACTAGAGAACAAGGGTTTGATTTTGGAGTGTCCTTCTCCTAGAAGAGCTGCTTACCATAGCTAAAGAGTCTCTTCTACCCTTACCAAGAGGAAAGTAGCCACTGAACAAATACAGTGCAGTAGTTAACCCCTTGAGCGAAGAAGAACTGTATGCTCCTTAATCGCATAAAGTCCCATTATTCTTTGCTGCTAAATTTTCAAATTGCTTCATTTATTCATGAGGAAGATCAAGAATAGTTTTGTCTTTGTTTATATTAATGAACTTCTGTCATGTGTAGGACAGCGATCAAAAGCATTCGTCATTCTTTCCACTGCACTTTTCAATCTCTCGCCTTCGTACAATTGTTCCCAGTAATTGCACGAAACTTGCAACGTAATTGTTTTGGTTAATGCAGACTTAATCCTGCAGGATTACATGCTCTTGGGTCATGTGACGCAAGGGGGATTATCCTGTAGCGTAAAGAAGAAATATGGAATGGTGCTCTCGGGTTATTTTGGGTCTCTGCTGCCCTCTATTTTTTTCTATGAATTGATTGGTTTTGCGGATAGAACTAGAAATGGACATAATTGACATGAAATGTGGAACTAGAAAAGGACATAATTGACATGAAAATTAGAATTAGAAAAGGAAATAATTGATATGAAATGCAGAATTAGAAATGGACATAATTGACATGAAATGTGGAACTAGAAAAGGACATAATTGACATGAAAATTAGAACTAGAAATGGAAATAATTGACATGAAATGCAGAATTAGAAATGGACATAATTGACATGAAATGTGAAACTAGAAATGGACATAATTGACATGAAAATTAGAACTAGAAATGGACATAATTGACATGAAAGGTAGAACTAGAAATGGACATAATTGACATGAAAATTAGAACTAGAAATGGACATAATTGACATGAAATTTAGAACTAGAAAAGGACATAATTGACATGAAAATTAGAACTAGAAATGGAAATAATTGACATGAAATGCAGATTTAGAAATGGACATAATTGACATGAAATGTAGAACTAGAAAAGGACATAATTGACATGAAAATTAGAACTAGAAATGGAAATAATTGACATGAAATGCAGATTTAGAAATGGACATAATTGACATGAAATGTAGAACTAGAAACGGACATAATTGACATGAAAATTAGAACTAGAAAGGGACATAATTGACAAGAAATGTAGAACTAGAAATGGACATAATTGACATGAAATGTAGAACTAGAAATGGACATAATTGACATAAATTGTAGAACTAGAAATGGACATAACTGACATGAAATGTAGAACTAGAAATGCACATAACTGACATGAAATGTAGAACTAGAAATGGACATAATTGACATGAAATGTAAAACTAGAAATGGACATAATTGACATGAAATGTGGAACTAGAAATGAACATAATTGACATGAAAATTAGAACTAGAAAGGGACATAATTGACATGAAAGGTAGAACTAGAAATGGACATAATTGTCATGAAATGTGGAACTAGAAATGGACATAATTCACATGAAACTTAGAACTAAAAAGGGACATAATTGACATGAAATGTGGAACTAGAAATGGACATAAATGACATGAAAATTAGAACTAGAAAGGGACATAATTGACATGAAATGTGGAACTAGAAATGGACATAAATGACATGAAATGTGGAACAAGAAATTATCATAATTGACATTAAATGTAGAACTAGAAATGGACATAATTGACTTGAAATGTAGAACTAGAAATGGACGTAATTGACATGAAATGTTGAACTAGAAATGGACATAATTGTCTGGAAATATAGAACTAGATATGGACATAATTGACATGAAATATAGGACTAGAAATGGACGTAATTGACATGAAATGTGGAACTAGAAATGGACATAATTGACATGAAAGGTAGAACTAGAAATGGACATAATTGACATGAAAATTAGAACTAGAAATGGACATAATTGACATGAAATTTAGAACTAGAAAAGGACATAATTGACATGAAAATTAGAACTAGAAATGGAAATAATTGACATGAAATGCAGATTTAGAAATGGACATAATTGACATGAAATGTAGAACTAGAAAAGGACATAATTGACATGAAAATTAGAACTAGAAATGGAAATAATTGACATGAAATGCAGATTTAGAAATGGACATAATTGACATGAAATGTAGAACTAGAAACGGACATAATTGACATGAAAATTAGAACTAGAAAGGGACATAATTGACAAGAAATGTAGAACTAGAAATGGACATAATTGACATGAAATGTAGAACTAGAAATGGACATAATTGACATAAATTGTAGAACTAGAAATGGACATAACTGACATGAAATGTAGAACTAGAAATGCACATAACTGACATGAAATGTAGAACTAGAAATGGACATAATTGACATGAAATGTAAAACTAGAAATGGACATAATTGACATGAAATGTGGAACTAGAAATGAACATAATTGACATGAAAATTAGAACTAGAAAGGGACATAATTGACATGAAAGGTAGAACTAGAAATGGACATAATTGTCATGAAATGTGGAACTAGAAATGGACATAATTCACATGAAACTTAGAACTAAAAAGGGACATAATTGACATGAAATGTGGAACTAGAAATGGACATAAATGACATGAAAATTAGAACTAGAAAGGGACATAATTGACATGAAATGTGGAACTAGAAATGGACATAAATGACATGAAATGTGGAACAAGAAATTATCATAATTGACATTAAATGTAGAACTAGAAATGGACATAATTGACTTGAAATGTAGAACTAGAAATGGACGTAATTGACATGAAATGTTGAACTAGAAATGGACATAATTGTCTGGAAATATAGAACTAGATATGGACATAATTGACATGAAATATAGGACTAGAAATGGACGTAATTGACATGAAATGTGGAACTAGAAATGGACATAATTGACATGAAATGTAGAACTAGAAATGGACATAATTAGCATGAAATGTAGAACTAGAAATGAACATAATTGATATGAAATGCAGAATTAGAAATGGAGGTAATTGACATGAAAGGTAGAACTAGAAAGGGACATAATGGACCTGAAATGTAGAACTATAAATGGACATAATTGACATGAAAAGCAGAATTAGAAATGGAGATAATTGACATGAAATGTAGAACTAGAAATGAACATAATTGATATGAAAATTAGAACTAGAAATGGAGATAATTGACAAGAAATGCAGAATTAGAAATGGACATAATTGACATGAAATGCAGAATTAGAAATGGAGATAATTGACATGAAATGTAGAACTAGAAATGAACATAATTGATATGAAAATTAGAACTAGAAATGGAGATAATTGACAAGAAATGCAGAATTAGAAATGGACATAATTGACATGAAATGCAGAATTAGAAATGGACGTAATTGACATGAAATGTAGAACTAGAAATGAACATAATTGATATGAAAATTAGAACTAGAAATGGAGATAATTGACAAGAAATGCAGAATTAGAAATGGACATAATTGACATGAAATGCAGAATTAGAAATGGACGTAATTGACATGAAATGTAGAACTAGAAATGAACATAATTGA
>NC_090736.1:149048920-149058920 GCF_036898095.1 Palaemon carinicauda | reverse complement strand
ATATTTATTATAGAGAGAGAGAGAGAGAGAGAGAGAGAGAGAGAGAGATTCCATTCCTCACACATTACTGATGCTATTACATATATTTCCCCCAATCTTTCCTTATCCTTATCCAAATTTTATATCACTCTATTTTGTTTTTTATGCTTTACATTCCTTCATAGCTTGTATTTATAGATTGCTTAATGTACAAATGTACAGTTGAACACAGGAATTCATGTCACACCTCGCTCTGAAGAAGAACACTCAGCCCCGCCCTTACTGAACGGAGAGTTCCCGTGTTTAGCCCCGCCCACCATCTCTGCCATCTCTCCGTACGCTATCTGTTTGATAAAAGAATTGAGATGTCAAACCCATACGCCAATTAGTATATCATTCAACATGATATTGGTACAGCTGGATACAAGAGGCCCTGGCAAACCTCACTCCGAAGAAGAGCACCCTTTCACACCCTTACTTTGCGGCAAGTAACGAAACAGAGTGTAGGAAGAGATGACAGAGGTGTTGGACGGAGCTAAACACGGGAACTCTCCGCGGAGTAAGGGTGTCACAGTTTGCGCTTCTTCGCAGCGAAGTGTACTAAGGACTCCCGTGTCTAACTTTACATTCATATACCAAATATGTTTCAATCATCCTAATGTTTTTCTCTCCTCTTCATATCTCCAGCATTTGTTTACAAGACCACGCTCTCCATTTACTCCCAAATTATACAGTCCTGCAGCTCTCCTCTTCGTTTACAGTAATTAGGAGGTTCTTTAAATGCTGGGAAAGCAAAATTTTTTGCAAGATATTCTGTTAGGTTGACTATGTTGACGATGTCAGTTCCTGCTCGTTTAGTGAGGAAACCAAGCTGGTTTTTTCTTATAACCCCTCCCCTCTTGCTCAACATTTCTTGCCATTTTTTTTGTTTTCCCAGCATTTAAATAACCTGCTGATTACTGTACAAGGAGAGGAGAGCTGCAGGACTGCATAATTTGGGAGTAAATGGAAAGTATGGCCTTGTAAACAAATACCTTAAGTCTTTTTAATCTTCCTCCTTCTTCCTTAAGTCCTTTTAATCTTCCTCCTTCTTCCTTAAGTCCTTTTAATCTTCCTCCTTCTTCCTTAAGTCCTTTTAGTCTTCCTCATTCTTCCTTAAGTCCTTTTAATCTTCCTCCTTCTTCCTTACAGGTGCGCATTCGTCGTTCCTACATACGAAGTGGACGAAAGGTCACCTCTGCCCTACAACCGAAGCAGCCTCCTCAGGCTGGCGGAGCAAGGGCGCGCTAGACCCTTCCACCAGAAGGTGTTCGTTCACAATCAACATGCCACTAATTTCTCCAGGTAAGACCTCTCTCTCTCTCTCTCTCTCTCTCTCTCTCTCTCTCTCTCTCTCTCTCTCTCTCTCTCTCTCGTTGTTTTGATGCTATGATCTTTTATTGGAATTCCCAATTGTTTTATTTATTAATGATATCGTAATCTCCATTTTGGCTGTGAAAAGTATTTGCGTTAGTTTATTTTACAGAAATTATTTTGTTAAATTTTTTTTACATTTTTCGCAAATTTTTTTGGGATGTGGTTGCGAGCCACCGGCCATAATGTGTGTATATATATATATATATATATATATATATATATATATATATATATATATATATATATATATATATATATATATATATATTAACCCTAACATTATTAACGCGAGGCAATTGTATAGGAAATTAATGCTCGAATGATATCATAAAATACAGCGAAAATGAGATAATACTAAAACATACGAATATGTTTGTGGTATCTCAAGTCCCATTGATTACCGCGAAATTTCCATAACTCCCATATTATCTAAAGTCTTTGAACGTCTTCTGGCAAAACGTCTTAATAGGTTTGTTGAAGGTAATCATCTATTCCCTAGATTGCAATTTGGTTTTCGTAAAGGCCTTGGAGCATGTAAAGGCCTTCTTACAATCTCCAATGCTGTACAGAAATCCCTTGATTGTGGTCAGGAAGTTCGCATGATTGGCCTTGATTTTAGTGCTTCCTTTGACCGTGTTAATCATGAGGCCCTTGTTTTCTCAAACAGTGGCGAGTGGGTGAGTCGTTTCTTAGCATTATTATTGATTTTTTAAGTAATAGATCTCAAAGAGTTGTTGTTGATGAGCTCCATAACGAATATAAGAATGTGATATCTGGTGTTCCACAGGGTAGTGTTCTTGACCCATTACTTTTCATACTATATACTCATGACATGTGGATTGGCCTATAAAACAAGCTTGTTACATATGCAGATGATGCTACTCTCTTTGCATCAATTCCATCCCCTGAATGTAGATCTGGGTGAATCCCTTAATAGAGATTTAGCTAAAATTAGTGCATGGTGCAAATTGTGGGGTATGAAGTTGAATCCTAACAAAACTCAAAGTATGATTGTAAGTAGGTCAAGGACAGTGGCTCCTCAACATTCGGATCTCAGTATTGATAATGTTTCTTTAACTTTGTATGACTTAAAATTTTAGGTGTGATTCTTGAAAGCAAATTTACTTTTGAGCAATACATTAGGTCTGTGTCTTCTTCCATTGCACAAAAAACTGGCTTATTGAGAAAGTCTGAAAATTTTCGGGGATCAATCTATTCTGAAGAAGTGCTTTAATTCTTTCATTCTACCTTGTTTTGAGTATTGTTCTCCTGTCTGGTGTTCAGCTGCTGATTCTTATCTTAATTTGTTGGACAAAAACTTACGGTCTATTAAATTTCTTATTCCTGATCTAGATATTAATCTTTGGCACCGTCGTTCAATTCGTAAATTATGCTTGTTGCTTAAGATTTTTATAATTCTGACCATCCTTTACATTCAGATCTTCCTGGACAATTCCATCCTGTTCGTAATACTAGACTGGCAGTTAATTCTAATTGCCAGGCCTTCTCCATCGTGAGGCTCAATTCTACACAGTATTCTAGAAGTTTTATTCCAGCTGTGACCAAGTTGTGGGATGATCTTCCTAATCGAGTAGTTGAATCAGTAGAACTTCAAAAGTTCAAAGTTTCAGCAAATGTTTTTATGTTGAAGAGGCTGACATAAGTGTTTTTATAGTTTATATTTGACATATCTGTTTTGACGTTACTGTTTTTAGAATGATTTATTGTTATTTTGTTCTCATCATTTATTTATTTCCTTATTTCCTTTCCTCACTATTTTTCTCTGTTGGAGCCCTTGAGTTTATAGCATCTTGCTTTTCCAACTAGGCTTGTAGCTTGGCTAGTAATAATAATAGTAATAATAATAATAATAATAATAATAATAATAATAATAATAATAATAATAATGTAACAAACGTTCCAGTATCGACCCTTTGTCCTTCTGCGAGAAAACAGATGATGCCACATGCAGAACATCCAGAAGGATTTGAATGTTGAAAGAGTCTCGTGCGTATTGCAGCAACATTCATCTCTGTCCGTTTGACACACGAGAGCCTGGCGTTCATTTTTCAGACTTCCTTCCAAGTCATTCTCTCTCCTGAATATAAAAGGAATGGATATGAAGCTCAATTCTTCTTCTTCTTGGTCCTTTCTCTCTCTCTCTCTCTCTCTCTCTCTCTCTCTCTCTCCTCTCTCTCTCTCTCTCTCTCTCTCTCTCTCTCTCTTCTTCATCTTCTTACTCTTTATTATTTAATAATTCTTCTTTTTTTATTTCTATTTAGTCAGTCTTCTTGTCGTTTGGATTTGCCTTGGATTTTTAAGATGATTTCCGGCTGTTATTATTATTATTATTATTATTATTATTATTATTATTATTATTATTATTATTATTATTATTCAAAATAGTAGTAGTAGTAGTAGTAGTAGTAGTAGTAGTATTAAAAATTATCACACATTTAAATTGAACGAACGTAAAATTATGTAATCTACCAAGTAGAATTCATAGGATAAAAACAGATAATATAAGGTAGATTTATTCAAAATAACGTTATAAATAACAAATTAATAATCATATACAATTCAAACAATAAATCTTTACATGATTAGAAAACAGTTGAAATGTAATTGAGAATTAAAATCTTATCAAACTGAGCTCTAAGACGAAGAGCGTAAGCAAAGCTTAAGAGAACAGAGATGGATTACGGGAATATCTGAGCGAAAGATTAGAAAATGAGGAAATAGAGTAAATGGCAGGCATAGTAGAGATTTACAGGCGCCTGTAATGAGAGCGAAATAAAAAGAAGAATAACCCTCGGTTGGCAAACATTTGGAAGAGCCAGTACAGTGTTAAAGAATAAGAAGATGCCTGTCATCTTAAAAAGGAAAGTCTATGATCAGTGTATCCTCCCCACTGTCACCTATGGGGCCGAAACTTGGAATCTAACAAAAAAGCTTTCCCTTAAATTACGAACAATGCAGAGGGCACATGAGAGAATTATGCTAAATCTAACTTGGAAGGATAGAAAAACAGCTGAATGGATACGTCAAAAAACTAAAGTAATGGATATCCTTGAAACCATTAAGCAAGCTCAAATGGAACTGGGCGAGGCACATTGCCAGGATGACAGACAACCGATGCACATCACGAACAACCTTCTGGACACCCCGAGGATACACAAGAAACCGAGGAAGACAAAAAAACCCGCTGGCGAGATGACTTAGACCAACATAAGCAACAGTTGCACATAATAGCTTGGGATAGAAGTCTGTGGAGGAACCTAGGGAAGGCCTATATCCAACAAAGGACTTTTGAAGGCTGAAATGATGATGATGTTGATAGTAAAGTTTACATAGATGATAAGTGTTACGACTGAGATGGTGTTGAGGATGGATGGTGGGGAGGGAGTGAGGAGGGCTTGGGAGGAACCTGTTAGGGGGAGAAGATCGAAATGTAGGTAGAGAATTAGATGGCGAGATAAGGTGAAGGATGATAAGGAGAGAAGAGGTTGGGTGGGAGGGTGCCTTTGATAGAAGGCATTGGAGAGGCTGCATCAGGCAACCGACCCCTTAATGTAAGGATAACGGTGGGATAGAAAAAGAAACTAGTATAAAGATACTTAGTCTTCAGAAATTACATTAGCAGAAAATATTTCTTAAAACTGAAAATCTACCATATTAGGTAAGATTGAAATTGGGCTCTTTCTTATACGCAATTACTAAATGGAGTAGTTTTGAAAAAAGAAAATTAACCTTAAAACTGAAAATAACATTGGACACTGTCCAAAAGTTAATAGCCAGAGTTTTTTTTTTTTTTTTTTTCAAAAACAATTTATTACTTTTTCAAAACGTTTCATGAAACCGTAAATTTCTTGGAAGTTTTCGGCCCAAACGTTTATTGGGTTCGTTATGAGCTTTTGATGAAATTGAATTTTCTGGGCAGAAGTTAGCCAAAGTTCAAGACGTTCATCACATCTTTATTATGAACTACTGATTTTTTTTCTTTCTTTTTTTATTCCACAGTTTTTCGAAATAGGTAATTAAATCTACCACTTAATCCTGAAGCTCTTTGGTTTCATTGGGGCTCATTGTTACTCTCATTTTTGTGTAGTACACTATATATATATATGTATATATATATATATATATATATATATATATATATATATATATATATGTATATATATATATATATATATATATATATATATGTATATATATATACATATATATATATATATATATATATATATATTGTATAGGTTTCTGGTGGCCGAAGTGGTAACGTCTCTGACTGGCGATTGCCAGACTGGGATTCAACTCCCGTTTAAATTCGTTAGTTTCTTTGGTCGCTGCAACCTCACCATTCATGTGAGCAAAGGATGGGTGTTTTTGGGAAGCCTATAGGTCTATCTGCTGAGTCATCAGCAGCCATTGTCTGGCCCTCCTTGGTCCTAGCTTGGATGGAGAGGGGGCTTGGGCGCTGATCATATGTATATATGGTCAGTCTCTAGGGCATTATCCTGCTCGATAGGGCAATGGCACTGTACCTTGCCTCTGCCATTCATGAGTGGCCTTTTTTTGGCTTTGCAAATGTCCTTGCTTTATATGAGTCATATTTAATGCTCAGAGTGTTTTTAGATATACGTTACATTACTCCGAATTATTCGGACACTTTATGCATATTTTAGACACATTTTAGGCAACGAGTATATTATGCAGGATCTATTAGGCCTTTGTCAATGCCATTTAAAGGTAGAAAGGATGCTCATGAATGGCAGAGGCAAGGGGCAGTGACATTGCCCTATCAAGCGGGACAATGCCCTAGAGACTGACCTTATATACATATGATCAGCGCCTAAGCCCCTCTCCAACCAAGCTAGGACTAAGTAGGGCCAGGCAATGGCTGCTGATATACTCAACTGGTAGACCTATAGGCTCCCCCAAAACCCCCACCATTAGCTCACAAAGATGGTGAGGTTGCAGGGACGATAGGAACTAACGAGTTTGAGTGGGACTCGAACCCCAGTCTGGCAATCATCAGTCAGGGACGTTACCACACAGGCCACCACGACCCTATTTCAATAAATATTGCACGTAAGAATTCAGTTGCACCTGGGCGATGAATGGCCTCCCAGGGCCTAGAGCTGGGGCCAAAATTTATATACATAACCCAACCCCCAGAGATTAAGTTCTCGAGCAACAGTACTCAGAAACAAACTATCTGAATTTTATCATTTGTAGTGGTTTTTTTTTTTTTTTTTTTTTTTTTTTTTTTTTTTTTTTTTTTTTTTTTTATTGAAGTGGCACTCCCATAGGAAACGAACTGGACTGGGATATTGCAAAAAATATTAGCAGAGTCTAAGTTTGGCATATTCGGAAAAATCTATATTACGTACCGTGCGCATCTTCAGTTTTGCAGAAAATCTTAAATTTCGCCTCAAAATACTACCAGCTGGGTACAATGTTAGGTGGCGAGAAGCCAAAAAAAAAAAAAAAAAAAAAAAAAAAAAAAAAAAAAAAAAAAAAAAAAAAAAAAAAAAAAAAAAAAAAAAAGAACTTGTCAGACAACGCCTGATGATCCGTTTATGACTGCCTGACATGGATAAAAACGACTTTCTTTTTTTTTTTTTTTTGTTCTTTTACTAAAACGAAGAAGATTGATGGCGAGAGAAAGATTGGGCTGTTTGCAGTTTTGAATCTCCTCTTTCCAAACTTGGTAATTGTAAACGACTTGGAACTTTTCGAATCCTGGGGGGAGCCAGTGGCTGTATGTTTTATGCATCGAAAGTGTTTGTTAGGTAAATCGATTTTCTATATATATATATATATATATATAATATATATATATATATATATATATATATATATATATATATATATATATATATATATATATATATATATATATATATATATCTTTGTGAGTGGAGTTACCTTAGCATGGTGAAAGGTTTGCGTACCGTCATGGTCAGCAAAGCTGTACTAGTCAGGGCCACCCATACTAGTTTATTTTGTTGTGAATGATCAGAAGAAAATCTCCCATCATCACCAATCCGCAGTGGTCAGCGTGGTGATGAAAACTGGCCAAACCCTAGACATGGATTGACATAACTCAGACATTTGTCCTGCAGTGGACTAGAAACGGCTGCATTTGTTGTTGCTATATAAATTGAAGAAAGACAGAGATGATGACAAATTAGTATGCAATGGAAGATGAAATGATGGAATATCATTGGAAGGAGGAAAGGATTAATGAGGTAGAATCATTTAAGTATTTAGGAACTATGATCTCCAAAACACGGTCTTTAGGATTAGAGTTTAGCGAAAGATTGGAAAAAGCAAATCAGACAATGGCTAGGTTAAGTAAAATTTGGAAATCAAATCACCTGAAATTACATATAAAAATCGACTAAATATCAGTTTAGTGAGATCCGAGTTACTCAATGGATATGAGTCATGGTATGACAAGGAAACAATCTTCAATAGATTTAGTAGATTTGAGAACAAAGCCCTCAGAAGGATATTGGGAGTAAAATGGCAGGACGTGATAAGAAATGAAACTATAAGAGAGATTACTCGAGTGCCATATGGATGAGATCATGATGAGGGATAGATGGAGATGGTTTAGGCATGCTCTTCGAACTCCCCAAGATAGATTAGTTCATCAAATGTTCAGCTGGGCTCCAGAATGCACTAGAAGAGTTGGAAGACCCAGAACTACATGGCTGAGGAGTATGAAGCGCTAAGGAGGAGATGATCAATGGAGAAGTATTGAATTAAAAGAAGTCTAAACGAGGCCCTTTGTGTCAATTGCCGTAGGAGATGATGAT
Source organism: Palaemon carinicauda (assembly GCF_036898095.1). Classification (NCBI taxonomy): domain Eukaryota; kingdom Metazoa; phylum Arthropoda; class Malacostraca; order Decapoda; family Palaemonidae; genus Palaemon; species Palaemon carinicauda. The sequence continues at coordinate 149,050,695 of NC_090736.1, read as the reverse complement.
GATATACATACATACTTACATACAAACATACATAGTCATAAGGGGTAAGTGTCCTAACCCATGACCCCACCCCACCCCTTTTTTTATCTCAATAAACAGTATTGATACCAATTTAAAACTGAATGAACTCATGAATGCGTTAAAATGACCTGTCAAAAGTAAAAGTAAAAAAAATAGTATTAAAAGTAGTAGTAAAAATAGTAATCAAAAGTAATAGTTAAAAATAGTTCTCAAAATGATAGTTGAATATACTAGTTTCCTCGATATTCGATTAGAAATAGTTATTTCTTCCTGAATATGCAAGGTCTTTTGACCTTTATTTAGCCTCATTGAGATATTAGCCCGCCTCACCAGACCTCCTAAGGCCCCGAACACACTAGCCGCTCTGTGGCACCACAAGTGGCCGCGCAAAGTGGAGAAAATATCCCCGCCACAAAACGCAGCCACTTGTGGCTCTACAAAGTCGCCAGTGTGCTTAGGCCCTTAGACTTGTGGCAAGTTACATCAGTTGTCGAGAGGGTGTTTATTTGCTAGTGGTATCTTGCTTTCCAACCAATTGGTGTCAGACCGGACTGTGCATTGTTTCACTGTTGTTGGCTAGAATTCATTGCTTTTATTTTATTTGAGGCTCTTGTTCAGAATTCTTTTCTGGTTTCTTACCAGATTTCACTTCAGAAATTGGTACAGATTTAATTTTGAGAATTCGTTACAGATTTCAATATGAGAATTCTTTACAGATTTCATTTTGAGAATTATTTACACATTTCATTTCAAAATTCGGTGCAGATTTCATTCCAGAATTTATTATAGATTTCATTTCAAAATTCGGTACAGATTTCATTTCAGAATTCTTTTCTTGATTCTTACCAGATTTCACTTCAGAAATTGGTACAGATTTAAATTTGAGAATTCGTTACAGATTTAATTTTGAGAATTCTTTACAGATGTCATATCAAAATTCGGTGCAGATTTCATTCCAGAATTTATTACAGATTTCATTTCAATATTCGGTACAGATTTCATTTCAGAATTCTTCTCTGGATTCTTACCAGATTTCACTTCAGAAAGTGGTACAGATTCAATTTTGAGGATTCGTTACAGATTTCAATTTGAGAATTCTTAACAGATTTCTTTTTGAGAATTCTTTACCTATTTCATATTGAGAATTCTTTACAGATTTCAATATGAGAATTTTTTACAGATTTAATTTTGAGAATTCTTTACAGATGTCATTTCAAAATTCGGTACAGATTTCATTTCGAATTCGTCAGATTTCTTTCAAAAATTCGATACAGGCGTTATTTCAGAATCCTTTACAGATTTCACTTCAGAAATGGGCAGACATTTTATTTCAGAACTCGTTACAGATTTGATTTCAAAATTCGTTACATAATTAATTTCAGAATTCGTTATAAATTCACTTATAATTGCGTTACAGATTTAATTACATCTCTTGTTTACAATCTCATTTCAGAATTCCTTAAAGATTTCCTTGAAGAATCTGTTTCAGATTTCCTTAAAGAATCTGTTTCAGATTTCCTTGAAGAATCTCTTTCAGATTTCCTTGAAGAATCTGTTTCAGATTTCCTCTAAGAATCTGTTTCAGATTTCCTTGAAGAATCTGTTTCAGATTTCCTTGAAGAATCTCTTTCAGATTTCCTTGAAGAATCTCTTTCAGATTTCCTTGAAGAATCTTTTTCAGATTTCCTCTAAGAATCTGTTTCAGATTTCCTTGAAAAATCTGTTTCAGATTTCCTTGAAGAATCTGTCTCAGA
>NC_090736.1:149031420-149041420 GCF_036898095.1 Palaemon carinicauda | reverse complement strand
ATCTTGCTAAGGGAGAGAGAGAGAGAGAGAGAGAGAGAGAGAGAGAGAGAGAGAATTAGTCTCAACTCACTTGCCAACATCATAATCTTACAGGTGACACTTTGAATACGTATATTTGATCTTGCTAAGGAGAGAGAGAGAGAGAGAGAGAGAGAGAGAGAGAGATCATAACGAATTGATCTCAACTCAGTTACTTGCCAACATCCTAATCTTACAGATGGCACTTTGAATACGCAAATCCGACCTTGTTAAGGATAGAGAGAGAGAGAGAGAGAGAGAGAGAGAGAGAGAACTCTTCTCTCTGAAAAGATGAATGTGGAAAACTTCACAGAGACGCAAACAAACCGAAGAACTATAGGGGGCAAACCGTTGGTAAACGAAAAAGTAAAGGAAAACGACCGAGTCGTTTCAGTAGAAAAGAAAAGATTGTAAACCTTGGAAGGTTTGTTCAGCTGTTGCGGGCTGAGAAGAAGGTGAGGGAAGGGGGGGGTTGGAGGAGGGTGGATCGGGGTAAGAGGGGTCGAGGAATTGGAGGAGGAGGAGAAATTAGACAGATATCTGTCTTGTTCCAAAGAAAAAAAAAGAAAAAAAAAGGAAGGAAGAAAGGGAATGGAAATTGTGTGTGGCAACTTCGAATTTCTTTGACCTACGAAAGTGTTCGTTTTTTCTTTTGAGACTTTGTATAAGTGTTACTATGACTCCTGAAAGTCCTTGAAGACACATTCAAGAGTCTTAAGACCCTCCAGTTTTTCTGATCATTGTTGAAATTTAACGTTATTTTCAAAATTTAAAAAATAAAGTTTCCTTGTCTTTTCTGAACACTTGATAGTTTAAAGTATTTTTGAGATCGTATGTGTTTCCAAGTCTTGCAAAGTCTATTTCCATACCTCATGTGTCATTGCAGTCCCTGTTACACTCACGCCATACTATTAGGCCTCACACACACACACACACACACACACATATATATATATATATATATATATATCAAGCCTTGTGTAACTTTCCTTTACCATTATGATGTCATTCATATTTTTTTAATTCATTACCAGGGTTTTAGACAATCGAAATTTTTCCTCAATATTTAATATGGCACATGAACTATAATCGGATATGGTACAGTTGTACACAGAAATTCATGGTACACCATGTTCTGAAGAAGTGGAACAAACCACACCCTTACTGCGTGATGAGTTCATGTGCTTAGCCCCGCTCATTTCCTCTGCCATCTCCTCTGACGCTATCTTTTTGGTTACTTACCGCGATGGGAGGTGTACCAGGGACTCCTACGTCCAACTGTACTTATTGATGGTATCCGTCATAATATTGAAATGAATTTTCATTAGGTAAATGTGAAAGAGGAATATTGAAAAGAGGTAATTCTCTTTACTGTATATTTGTGTCTATTATTAAGTTCACCATTTTACTTATTCATCTTTTTTCATTGACAACATTGGTATGTTGAAACAAGTCAACAAAATTGGCTTTTAGATTGAAGAACGAGAGAGAGAGAGAGAGAGAGAGAGAGAGAGAGAGAGGGAGGGAGAATTAGTCTCAACTCACTCACTTGCCAACATCATAATCTTACAGGTGACACTGAATACGTAAATTCGACCTAACTAAGGAGAGAGAGAGAGAGAGAGAGAGAGAGAGAGAGAGAGAGAACTCTTCTCTCTGAAAAGATGAATGTGGAAAACTTCACAGAGACGCAAACAAACCGGAGAACTATAGGGGGTAAACCGATGGTAAAGGAAAAAGTAAAGGAAAACGACCGAGTCGTTTCAGTAGAAAAGAAAAGATTGTAAACCTTGGAAGGTTTGTTCAGCTGTTGCGGGCAGAGAAGAAGGTGGGGGGAGGGGGGTTGGAGGAGGGTGGATCGGGGGAAGAAGGGTGGAGGAATTGGAGGAGGAGGAGGAATTAGACAGATATCTGTCTTGTTCCAAAGAAAAAAAAAGGAAACAAGAAAGGGAATGGAAACTTCGAATTTCTTTGACCTACGAAAGTGTTCGTTTTTTCTTCGGAGACTTTGTATAAGTGTTACTATGACTCTTGAAAGTCCTTGAAGACACATTCAAGAGTCTTGAGACTTTCCAGTTTTTTCTGATCATTGTTTAAATTTAACGTTATTTTCAAAATTAAAAAAAAAAATTCCTTGTCTTTTCTGAACACTTGATAGTTTAAAGTATTTCTGAGATCGTATGTCTTTCCAAGTCTTGCAAAGTCTATTTCCATACCTCATGTGTCATTGTAGTACCTGTTACACTCAGGCCATACTATTAGGCCTCACACACACACACAGATATATATATATATATATATATATATATACAGACGAAAATACAAGAACACAAGGGAGGAAAGCTAGCATGATTTTCAATTTTGTCAATTAAATCTTCAAATCATACACATGATTGAAAGATTTCATATATATTGGTATAACCCTAGACCAAGTAAGGAAGAGAGAGAGAGAGAGAGAGAGAGAGAGAGAGAGAGAGAGAGGAGAGAAAGTTACTTTATCTTAGAAAGATCATAAGAGATTTTATATATCAGTATAGGATAGTTTTTTGTATTTTCATTTTTACTTTATATCCATATTCATAAAGTATACGTTTAAACAATCACAAATCTTATTACCATTTCAATCCATATATAATGCCATTGCAATCAAGGCTTACTTTGTGCTTCTAAACTTGTGCATACAACCTCGCTTACCCTTACGTACGGTGGTGGCCCATTGGAAACATCCCAGCCTGGTGATCTACCTGACATGGGTTCGAGTTAGATTCCTGTAATGTCTGCAACCTCACCATCATTGTTAGATAAGGAATGGGGCGGGGGAGGTTGTTGGAGAGCCTCTAGGTCTAACTGGTGAGTCATCAGTAGACATTATTATTATTATTATTATTATTATTATTATTATTAAATGCTAAGCTACAACCCTAGTTGGAAAATCAGAATGCTATAAGCCCAGGGGCCCCAACAGGGAAAATAGCCCAGTGAGGAAAGGAAATAAGGAAAAATAAAATATCTTAAGAATAGTAACAACATAAATAAATATTTCCCATATAAACCATAAAAACTTTAACAAAACAAGAGGAAGAGAAACTAGATAGAACAGTGTGCCTGAGTGTACCCTCAAGAAAGAGAACTCTAACCCAAGACAGTGGAAGGCCATGGTACTGAGGCTATGGCACTACCATAGACTAGAGAACAATGGTTTGATTTCGGAGTGTCCTTCTCCTAGAAGAGCTGCTTACCTTAGCTGAAGAGTCTCTTCTACCCTTACCAAGAGGAAAAGTAGCCATTGACTGGTTCTTCCTGGACCTAGCTTGGGTGGTCTGATTAAATGTATATATGGTCAGTCTCTTGGACATTGTCATTATCCCTTGCCTCGGCCATTTATAATAGCCTTTAAAACCTTTAAACCTCTGTGAAAAGGGACTGCTTTCCCCTAAGCACTCGAAATAACTTGCAATCTCAAAGTAATCACAAAAGTGCCAATTGGAAATCTCCTTCGAGGACAAGAGTTTATGGAAGAACTCCTCGAGATTTTTAGGTGTAATTCTGAGTTGCCTAGACCGACTCTGGGGCATGTGAGAGAATGTAATACAGGATATTCCCTTTTGGCATTCTCCATCAACTGGTGTAATCCAGGAGACTTTTCTTCCGACTTATTCGTAACATGTAATATCGGAATTGGTCTTCAAGATGTAATCTTGCCACTTTTTTTTTCATATCTTAACAGTATAATTCTTCAGCTACCTCCTTTCGTTGTATGGAGATTGTAAAGCCTTGTCAGATTGATGTAATTCAGGGACCGCTCTTTAATTTTCCCTCCTGGATTTTCCAAATGATGTGATTCTGGGACGAGTCATCTGCCATGACCAATTAATGTTGTATTGTGACTTTCCTTCTGACTTATCTAATTGAGATATTCCTAAGACTTCACTTTTGACCTATGCAATTGATGTAATCTTATGACTTCACTTTTGACCTATGCAATTGATGTAATCCCATTAATTCTCTTCTGACTTCTGCTATTGATATAGTCCTATGACTTCTCTTCTGAACTGTGCTATTGATGTAATCCTATGACTTCTCGTCTGACCTCTGCTATTGATATAATCCCATGACTTCTCTTCTGGCCTATGCTATTGATGTAGTCCTATGACTTCTCTTCTGACCTGTGCAATTGATGTAATCCTGTGACTTCTCTTCTGACCTATGCAATTGATGTAATCCTATTACTTCTCTTCTGACCTGTGCAATTGATGTAATTCCATGAATTCTCTTCTGACCTCTACTATTGATATAATCCTATAACTTCTCTTCTGAACTGTGCTATTGATGTAATCCGATGACTTCTTTTCTGACCTATGCAATTGATGTAATCCTATGACTTCTCTTCTGACCTATACAATTGCTGTAATCCTATGTCTTCTCATCTGACCTATGCAATTGATATAATCCTATGATTTCTCCTTTGACCTATACAATTGATGTAATACTGGGACTTTCTGACTTATGGAATTGATGTAATCTTAGGGATTTACTTCTGACTTTGGCCATTTATATAATCCAGTGTATTCCATTCTGACTAATACAATTGATATACTCCTGGGACTTAAGGAACTGATGTAAATCTGGGACTTTTCCAATTGAATGTAATCTGAGGACTTCCATTCTGACTTATATAATTGATGTAATCTGTGACTCCCCGGCTGACTTATGTAATTGATATAATCCTTTGACTTCTCTACGTTTTTCATTTAAAACTGAAGTAAATCTGGGACTTTTCCAATTGAATGTAATCTGAGGACTTCCATTCTGACTTATATAATTGATGTAATCAGGGACTCCTCTTCTGACTTATACAATTGATATAATCCCTTGACTTCTCTACGTTTTTCAATTAACGTAATCCTGGGGGTTTCCTACAGACCAACACAATTGATGTAATACTGAGACTCCTCTTCAGTCACGTCTACTTGATGTAATCTCCTTAGAGACTAGCACAGTCTGCTGTGATAAAGATCTCACCAAACAAATAAATATTTACCTTTATTTCTAAGTTTAGTTGTCCGGACAAGTAAGTTATATCATTTTCAATACAAAAATTGTTAACATTCGTGATTTTTATTAACATTATTATTTTTAACATTGTTGATTTATTTTTATCATTCCCTATCCACAGTAAGACAATCTCTCTCTCTCTCTCTCTCTCTCTCTCTCTCTCTCTCTCTCTTTCTCTCTCTCTCTCTCCTAGTATTTTTGATTTTTATTAACATTATTATTATTAACAGTGTTGATTTATTTTTATCATTCCCTATCCACAGTGAGTAAGACAATCTTTCATCTCTCTCTCTCTCTCTCTCTCTCTCTCTCTCTCTCTCTCTCTCTCCTAGTATTTTTGATTTTTATTAACATTATTATTATTAACAGTGTTGATTTATTTTTATCATTCCCTATCCACAGTGAGTAAGACAATCTTTCATCTCTCTCTCTCTCTCTCTCTCTCTCTCTCTCTCTCTCTCTTTCTCTCTCTCTCTCCTAGTATTTTTGATTTTTATTAACATTATTATTATTAACAGTGTTGATTTATTTTTATCAGATCCTATCCACAATGAGGAAGACAATCTCTCTCTCTCTCTCTCTCTCTCTCTTTCTCTCTCTCTCTCTCCTAGTATTTTTGATTTTTATTAACATTATTATTATTAACAGTGTTGATTTATTTTTATCAGATCCTATCCACAATGAGGAAGACAATCTCTCTCTCTCTCTCTCTCTCTCTTTCTCTCTCTCTCTCTCCTAGTATTTTTGATTTTTATTAACATTATTATTATTAACAGTGTTGATTTATTTTTATCAGATCCTATCCACAATGAGGAAGACAATCTCTCTCTCTCTCTCTCTCTCTCTTTCTCTCTCTCTCTCTCCTAGTATTTTTGATTTTTATTAACATTATTATTATTAACAGTGTTGATTTATTTTTATCAGATCCTATCCACAATGAGGAAGACAATCTCTCTCTCTCTCTCTCTCTCTCTTTCTCTCTCTCTCTCTCCTAGTATTTTTGATTTTTATTAACATTATTATTATTAACAGTGTTGATTTATTTTTATCAGATCCTATCCACAATGAGGAAGACAATCTCTCTCTCTCTCTCTCTCTCTCTTTCTCTCTCTCTCTCTCCTAGTATTTTTGATTTTTATTAACATTATTATTATTAACAGTGTTGATTTATTTTTATCAGATCCTATCCACAATGAGGAAGACAATCTCTCTCTCTCTCTCCCCTAGTATTTTTTCTCTTCCTATTTCTTTGGACTTTTGCCAGGAATTTTCCTCTTAATTTCCCCAAAATTGAGTGGATCCTCATTCCGATTCTTTTACTGCGAAAATAGAATAGAAGGGAGACGAGATAAAAAGGAGAGAGAGAGAGAGAGAGAGAGAGAGAGAGAGAGAGAGAGAGAGAACACTCAACAATTATTGCTCTGAAGGATGAAGGATAAGAAGTAAATGTACTGAATGATAAATCGAGAGAGAGAGAGAGAGAGAGAGAGAGAGAGAGAGAGAGAGAACACTCAACAATTATTGCCCTGAAGAATGAAAGATGAGTAAATGTACTGAATGATAAGAGAGAGAGAGAGAGAGAGAGAGAGAGAGAGAGAGTGGGCGTGCTAAATGCTAATCGAGATGCCCTTAAAGGCGAAGTACCGTTGGGCGTAGTAGCAAAGGCAGTCCTGTGGGCGTAGGTGAGGGAGGATTTTCCAGAGATGTCGCATCGAACGAACACGCCTAAAGGAAATGTTAGAAACAAAGATAGATATTGATTTTAGTTATAATGATAACTCTCGTAGGTTGATAAAGAGGAGATAGTGGAAAAGAAATTGAATTGTTATGTGTTTTTAGTTTATTGCAATGAAATCTTGCTTAGGATGATGAAGAGGAGATAAAGGAAGAGAAATTGAATTATTATGTATTATTAGTTTATTATGATGAAATCTTGCTTATTTATTAAAAAGGAGATAGAGGAATAGAAATTGAATTGTTATATATTATTAAGTTTATTATGATGAAGTCTTGCTTAGGTGAATAAAAAGGAAATAGGGGAAGAGAAATTGAATTATGTGTTTTAGTGAATTGAAATGAAATCTTGCTTAGCTTGATAAAGAGGAGATAGAGGAATAGAAATTGAATTGTTATATGTTTTTATTCTATTATAATGAAATATTGCTTAGATTAATAAAAAGGAGATAGGGAAAGAGAAATTTAATAGTTAGTTGTTTTAGTTAATTATAATGAAATCTTGCTTAGATTAATAAAAAGGAGACAGGGGAGGAAAGATTTAATTATGTTATGAGAGAGATGGAGAATAAGTGTAGTGGGATTAGTAGGGAAGAGAGGAGTGATATAGCGGAGGACATTGAGATTGTTAATGAAAGTAGAAATGAGGTGGAGATAAGGTCATTTCATGTAATTATTCAGTCGTATCTCTCCACTTGGTAATGGTATAAAAGACTCATTAGCTATGGTAAGCAGTTCTTCTAAGAGAAGGACACTCCAAAATTAAACAATTGTTCTCTACCGCTGGAGAGTTCCGGGGTCCTTTGACTGGCCAGACAGTAATACATTGGATCCTTCTCTCTGGTTACGGTTCATTTTCCCCTTGCCTACACATACACACCGAATAGTCTGGCATATTCTGTACATATTCTCCTCTGTCCTCTTACACCCGACAACACTAAGATTACCAAACATTTCTTCTTCACCCAAGAGGTTGCTGCACTGTAATTGTTCAGTGGCCACTTTCCTCTTGGTAAGGGTAGAAGAGACTCTTTAGCTATGGTAAGCAGCTCATCTAAGAGAAGGACACTCCAAAATCAAACAATTGTTCTCTAGTCTCGGGTAGTGCCATAGCCTCTGTACCATGGTCTTCCACTTTCTTGGGTTAAAGTTCTTTTGCTTGAGGATATACTCAACCATACTATTCCATATTTTTTCCTTATTTCATTCCCTCACTGAGCTATTTTCCCTGTTGGAGCCTGTTATATGTATATTAGATTTGATGTGTATATAATGTTAGTGTAAAGACGAAAACATTTTAACGATTTGCAACTTGAAAATGTCATTGTATTCTGGAACAAAGACACCTGGAGATATCTAGTAACCTTTTGACGTCTCCAGTTTTGCTTAATGAATATTAGTCCGCCCTGTGCAATCAAGAATTCTCTAAAGAAAACAGTCTGCATATATATATATATATATATATAGAGAGAGAGAGAGAGAGAGAGAGAGAGAGAGAGAGAGAGAGATATTGGTCATTACTAAAGATGTTGACAATATTAAAGTCCAGTAGAGAGAGAGAGAGAGAGAGAGAGAGAGAGAGAGAGAGATTGGTCATTACTAAAGATGTTGACAAATATTGAAGTCCAGGAAGAGAGAGAGAGAGAGAGCCTTACCTTACCTTATTGCCTTATTTTTTGTTTGGGTTCCCCCAGGTCCCTCAGTGTGAGGCACCTCGTATATCCACCAGAGAGTTGCTAATACATCTTCCGGTGTATTTTGCATCTTCCAGTCTTGGATGGTCTGGGATGCATCTTAGGTATTTATCGAGCTGATTTTTAAACGCATCTACGCTCACTCCTGATATGTTTCTTAGATGATCTGGCAGCACATTAAATAGTCGCTGCATTATCGATGCTGGTGCGTAGTGGATTAATGTCCTGTGCGCCTTTCTCAGTTTGCCTGGAATGCTTTTTGGCACTATTAATCTACCTCGGCTTGCTCTTTCTGATACTTTAAGCTCCATGATGTTTTCAGCAATTCCTTCTATTTGCTTCCATGCTTGTATTATCATGTAGCGTTCTCTTCTCCTTTCTAGACTGTATAGTTTTAAAAATTGCAGTCTTTCCCAGTAATCAAGGTCCTTAACTTCTTCTATTCTAGCAGTATAGGACCTTTGTACACTCTCTATTTGCGCAATATCCTTTTGGTAGTGTGGGTACCATATCACATTGCAGTACTCGAGTGTACTACGCACATAAGTTTTGTAAAGCATAATCATGTGTTCAGCTTTTCTTGTTTTAAAGTGTCTGAATAACATTCCCATTTTTGCTTTACATTTAGCCAACAGTGTTGCTATTTGGTCGTTGCATAACATATTCCTATTTAAAATTACACCAAGGTCTTTAATTGCTTCCTTGTTTGTGATTATCTCATTATTAGGTCCCTTGTATGCATACACCATTCCTTCTCTGTTTCCATAATTTATTGATTCGAATTTATCGGAGTTAAATACCATCCTATTTATCTCCGCCCATTCATATATTTTGTTTAGATCTCTTTGTAGTGAGTTCCTATCTTCATCACAAGTAATTTCTCTACTTATTCTTGTGTCATCGGCGAAACTTCTCACTACGGAGTTTTCAACATCACAGTCTATGTCTGAGATCATAATAACAAATAGCAGTGCAGCTAATACCGTACCTTGGGGCACACCAGATATTACCTGGGCTTCATCTGATTTCTCGTCATTTGCAACCACTATCTGTTTTCTGTTTTGCAGGAATTCTTTTACCCATTTTCCTATCTTTCCCACAATATTATGCTTTCTCATTTTTTTCTCCAATATGTTATGGTCTACCTTGTCAAAGGCTTTTGCAAAATCTAGATAGATCACATCTGTGTCTTTTTCATTTATCATATTATTGTATATGTTTTCATAGTGAGCTATCAGTTGGGTCTGTGTACTTTTTCCAGGTACGAAACCGTGTTGACCCATATTAAACAAATTATTTTTGACCAAATGGTTCATTATTTTCTTTTTTATTACCCTCTCATACACTTTCATAATATGTGATGTTAGACTAACAGGTCTATAATTGCTTGCCTCTAGTCTTGATCCACTTTTGAAGATAGGGGTTATATAAGCTAATTTATGTTTAACATATATCTCGCTCATATCTATACTCTGTCTTAGCAGTATTGCAAGTGGCTT
>NC_090736.1:149023920-149026420 GCF_036898095.1 Palaemon carinicauda | reverse complement strand
CTCCTCCTTCTTCTTCTTCTTCTTCTTCTTCTTCTTCTTCTTTCTCTTCTTCTTCTTCTTCTTCTTCTTCTTCTTCTTCTTCTTCTTCTTCTTCTTCTTCTTCTTCTTTCGAACTTCTGAATAAGACCAGAACCCAAATGAAAACGGAACGAATTCAATTGTTTTATTTTATTTTTTTTTTTTTTATTTATCTGGAAGAGTAAAAGCCTTTTATTTTCCAGGAAGATGGTTACCGAGACTGGAAATTACGGGCTGGAAAGTATTCCCACTTTTTTTTTCTCCCCCTTTTTATAAATCCCAACTTTCTAGCGATTACACACTCAAACTTTTGGGGAATTGGTAGCGTTTATTTGTGATAGTTCTCAAGATCTTTTCATATTTTCCCTTAGGGTTAACACATGGGGGAACTAGCCTGGCGTGAATAAGATGCGGATTTGGATTAAAACTATTATTTATTGAAAAAAAAAAATCTTATAGAAAAATGCGATATATCTTGCAGCGAATGTTTTTTGTTTTGAACCGACAAGTCTTTTATTTATTGAATTTTGTTTTTTAATAAAAATACTAGATAACTTGCAGCGAATGTTTTTGTGTTGAAGAGACAAGTCTTTTATTCATTGATTTTTTTTATTTTTTATAAAAATACTTGATAACTTGCAGCGAATGTTTATGTGTTGAACAGGCTGGCAATTCTCTCTTTTGTTTATTAAAAATTTGAAATAATTTTTTTTTAAAGAAAAATACTAGATAACTTACAACGAATGTTTTTGTGTTGAACAGGCTGGCAACTCTCTCTTTTATTTATTGAAAATTAATTTTTTTTTTCAAAGAAAAGTACCAGATAACTTGCAGCAAATGTTTTTGTGTCGAACAGACTGACAAGTCTCTTTTATTTATTGAAATAAATTTTTTTTTTTTTCAAAGAAAAGTGCCAGATAACTTGCAGCGAATGTTTTTGTGTCGAACAGACTGACATACTGTAAGTCTCTCTTAATACTTTATATATGATAGATCTATTTTAACGTTTTTACTAATCTTGAAGTGATTTATATTAAACGGTCATCCAGGCAGCATCGGGACTTCATTTGCACACTGGATCTCAAAGATGCATAGTTCCAGATCCCAATCCATCCATCTTCAAGGAAGTATTCATTACTGCTCATGTAGTTTATTTAATTTCCTTATTTCCTTTCCTTACTGTGTGCCCGAGTTTACCCTCAAGCAAGAGAACTCTACTCTAAAACCATGTAAGACTATGGTACAGAGGATATGGCACTATCCAAGACTAGAGAACAATGGTTTGATTTTGGAGTATCCTCCTAGAAGAGCTGCAAGTCTCCTATACCCTTACCAAGAGGAAATTAGCCTCCTATACCCTTACCAAGAGGAAATTAGCCTCCTATACCCTTACCAAGAGGAAATTAGCCTCCTATACCCTTACCAAGAGGAAATTAGCCTCCTATACCCTTACCAAGAGGAAATTAGCCTCCTATACCCTTACCAAGAGGAAATTAGCCTCCTATACCCTTACCAAGAGGAAATTAGCCTCCTATACCCTTACCAAGAGGAAATTCGCCTCTGAAAAGTTACAGTGCAGTAGTTAAACTCTTGAACGAAAAATAGTGTTTCTGGTATCTTTACATTTAAATGCAATAATAGTTCACAGTAACTTTCGCCACTCCTTTCAATTCTGATTTAAAATGAGAGTTGAACAGTCACTTTAAAGTTCCCAGATTAAAAAGAAAGACTATGGTTGAGTTTAATACCCCATTAACTATGAGTTAAAGGGGGTATTAAACTCTACCGTAGTCTTTTTTTTTTTTTCTTTTTTTAAATCTGAACTTTATAGTAGCTGTTCAACTCATTTTCAAGATAGGCGAAAGTTTCCGATTATATTTCCCTTTGGAAAGTGTTAGGAATTAAATTCATTATTATGACAATGATGATAATATTCATGCAAAAAGACCTCTTTTGTGTTTCCTATCTATGGAAGTTCCCAAGACCCATGTCTCAAATCCAAGGGTCAGAGAGACAAGGTGCTAATGAAGAGTAGAGGAAAGGTGTGTAAGACGGCCTTACTTGAGCTCACACCATGAGCAGTAATATTCGATGGAACTATTCATTAATCCAGTCACCATTAAATATTTTTAATCTACACGCATTCATACCAAAAAATTAGTTTTTAATTACCTATCAGGCTATTAGGATAAATAGTTTTTAATTACCTATCAGGCTATTAGAATAAATAGTTTTTAATTACATATTAGGCTATTAGGATAAATAGTTTTTTTTTTACCTATCAGGCTATAAGGATAAATAGTTTTTAATTACCTATCAGACTATTAGGATAAATAGCTTTTAATTACCTATCAGGCCATTAGGATGAATAGTTTTTAATTACCTATCAGGCTATTAGGATAAATAGCTTTTAATTACCTATCAGGCCATTAGGATAAATAGCTTTTAATTACCTATCAGGCTATTAGGATAAATAGCTTTT
>NC_090736.1:149012861-149017861 GCF_036898095.1 Palaemon carinicauda | reverse complement strand
ACAAGCGATACTTTCATCTTAGATTATGAAGATGTAATATGCTAAATAACGGCTTAGCATTCTTTTATTTCAAGGGAATAAAATTATACACAAACGCAATCAGAGATTTCTGACCTCCGCCAAAAAATTACTGGAGTCGTTCATGGCTTAAGATCTAATCTGTGGTAGAAAATTCGTCAAAATCCGTCTATTTGTTTTGAAGTTATCTTTAGAATGGCGAAAAATGAAATCCAAATTTAGAATTCGGATCCAAATCACCTCCAAAATTTAATGGGATCGTCCCATAACCCAAGATCTACCTTTGGTAAAAATTTCAAAACCTGCCGAGTAGATTTGACGTAATCCAATCCAGAGACAGACAGACACACAGGCGAGGAAAAAAAAAAAAAAAAAAAAAAAACATTCGGATTCTGAACCGGATCTCAAAAAGTTAATGAAGTTGTCCATGGCAGACATTTCGTCAAAGTCCGCCATTTTGTTTTGGCGCTATCTTTAAAATGGCGAAACAAGCAAATTCGGACCTAAGATTTATCTGTCGTGAAAATTTCGTCAAAATTTGTCGAGTAGTTTCGACGTAATTCTGTTCACAGACAAAATCCTGTCCACAGACAGACACAGACAAATAAGCAGACTCGATTTCATAATCTCCTTGGCGGAGGTAAAAAGAAATGTTTTACGGCCCATACAAACATTTTTCATTCAATATTATATTGATAATTATTATTCTCATTTTCAATAATTAAGCAAGAAGCGGTCCTAAATGATCATTCTTAAACATCATTCCATATATTCTTAAAATGTTAAGAATTATTATCACCATCATCATAATTACTGATATTATCATTATAATTTTAGCACTTATTTTCTATTTGTAGTATTATTATTATCATCATCATCACTATTATTATTGGAGAATAATAATAATAATAATAATAATAATAATTACAATAATAATAATAATAATAATAATAATAATAATAATAATAATAATAATAAAAACATTAATAATAATTTAACCGGCTAACAACAACAATAATAATAATAATAATAATAATAATAATAATAATAATAATAATAATAATAATAATAACAATCCAATCTTCCTGTCAGCTACGCTCAATTAAAAACCTACATCCATCACCTGCCTATCCTCTAGAGTGCCTCTACGGGGAAGCGCAAGATCATGACCTCTGGTGTTGTGACGCCAGTTTAAGAAATAAATGAACCTATCACTAGTCTAGATCTCCCGTGTTTGCTTCAACGGGAGATGATGATGCTGATCGCTTCTTGCCATTTGGCACGATAATTAATTTCGCCTCAGTGGATCAACGAAGAGGAGGAGGGGTAGGAGAAGGGGGAGGAAAAGGAGGAGGAGGATGAGAAGGAGGGGAAAGAGGAAGGGGAGTAAGTGAAGGAGGAGGAAGAAGAGTAAGAGAAGAAGGAGGTAGAGGAAGAGGAAGAGTGGAGGGAGTAAGAGAAGTAAGAGGAAGAAGAGGAGTAAGAGAAGGAAGATGAGTAAGAGACGGAGGAGTAAGAGAAGGAAGATGAGTAAGAGACGGAGGAGTAAGAGAAGGATGACGAAGAGAAGGAGGAGGAAGAGAAGGTAAAGGAAGATAAAGAGGAGTACGAGAAAGATGAGGAAGAGAAGGGGAGGGAGAGGTAGAGGAGTTAAAGAAAGATGAGGAAGAGAATGGGGCAGTAAGAGGAGGAGCGATAAGAGAAGGATGAGGAAGAGAAGAGGGAATAAGAGGAGGAGGGATAAGAGAAGGATGTAGAAGAGAAGGAGTAGCAAGAGGAGGGATAAGAGAAGGACGAGGAAGAGAAGGGGAGTAAGGGAACGGGGAGGAAGAGAAAGAGGAATAACAGAAGGAGGAGGAAGAGAAGGATGAGGAAGAGAAGGAGGAGTAAGAGAAGGAAGATGAGTAAGAGAAGGAGAAATAAGAGAAGAATGATTAGGAGGAAAAAGAATACGAGAGGCATGAGGAAGACAAGGAGGAGTAAGAGAAGGAAGAGGAGTAAAAGAAGGAGAAATAAGATAGGAAACAGGAAGAGAAGGAGGAGGAGTAAGAGAAGGATGAGGAAGAGAAGGAGGAGGGAAAAGGACTAAGATATGAAGGAGGAATAGGGAGTGGAGTAATAGAGGAAGGAGGAAATGAAGGAGTAAGAGGAGTAAAAGGAAGAGAAGTAAGAAAAAGCGTAAGAGGAAGAGGAATAAGAGAAGGAGGAATAGGAAGATGAGTAAAAGCAGAAGAAGGAAGAGAAGAAGGAGAAAGAGGAAGAGGAGTAAGAGAAGTAGGAGGAACAGGACGAGGAATACGAGAAGGATGGGGAGGAGTAAGAAAAGAAGGAGTAAAAGAAGGAGGAATAAAATAGGAAGAGGAATAAGAGAAGAAGGAGGAATCAGAGTAAGTGAGGAAGAAGGAAGATGAGTAAGAGAGGAAGGAGGAAAAGAAGGAGTAGTAAGAGAGGAAGGGGGAAAAGGACTAAGAGGAGGGAGGAAGAGAAAGAGGAAGAGAAGGAGGGGTAAGGGAGGAAGAGGAAGAGGAGGAAGGAGGAAGAGTAAGAGGAAGAATGAGGAAGAGAAGAAGTAAGAGAGGAAAGAGGAAGAGAAGGAGGAGGAGTAAGAGAGGGAGAGGAAGAGAAGTAATAGCAGAGGGAGAAGGAGAAGTGAAGGAGGAGGAATAGAGGAAGAGGAGTAAGAGAAGGAAAAAGATGAAGAGGAATGAGAGAGGGAGGAATAAGAGAAGAATGAAGAAGAGGAGAAGTAAGAGGAAGAAGACGAGGTAAGAGTATAAGAGTTAGAGAGACGTGGATCTCGGCCAAGTTTTAGTCAAAGATGCTACATATCGACTCTTGCATGACTATTTCGGCGGTGGGCGGTGGTCTAGGGGTTGAGGGTGGGGGAGAGGGGTAGGGGTACAGGCTTTTAATGTGGTTAAGAGATATAGACTGTCTGTCTAGTGATCTGTTTTAATGTTGTTATTGTTTTTAAAGCATATTTTAATTGTTCATAACTTCTTATATCGTCTATTTATTTCCTTATTTTCCTCTCCTCGCTGGGCTATTTTTCCCTGTTGGAGCCCTTTGGCTTATAGCATCTTGCTTTTCCAACTAGGGTTGTAGCCTAGCTAATAATAATAATAATAATAATAATAACTTAATCTACTTTACTGTTAAGGGCTGTTTTTCTAGTCTTATACAGCAGGGGAACCCTACTCTACAGGACCTTCACAGTCATTTTATCATGTTCGCTCCAAAGCATTCAACATTTCACACCGCGTATTGCTCGTTTATTGTCAAATCCATACTATCGAAGCACCTAGAGTATAGAAAGTCTTCAGTTTCCTCTTGAAAGCCTTAATATCTTCAGTCTTTCGTATGTCTATAGTCTAGTTTTAGTGAAGCAGATTTGCACCGACTCGCAAGGGTGCCCTTTTAGCTCGGAAAAGTCTCCTGCTCGCTGATTGGTTGGACAAGATAATTCCAATCCATCAGATAGCAGGAAACTTTTCCGAGCTAAAAGGGCATCGCTGCGATTCAGCGCAAATACGCCTCATTAAAAAAAATGAGTATAGTTGGAGGTAATTGTATAGTCTCGGGGCCGCATATTTAAAGGCTCTGGGTCTAGAGCCTACAGTTGCCTCTGATATTTTGAGTTATTCAATCAGCTGTTTATATTAATAGTATCTTCGGTTGCCTTCTTTACTTATCTGTTTATAACTGTGATGGCATGAGTTATATTTTGTTTATATCTAAATTTCTATATAAGCTTCATTTAGCTATTTATAACCATGTACCAATATCATCACGAATGTTCTATTAACCAGCGTGTTTGTGGAATCTCAGTTTTTTATGACATTTTTTTTTTTTTTAATCACAACAAAATAAATGTACCAATCATCTAATTATAAATCTAAATTCACCTTATTTTTCATAACAATAAAATAAGTCAATCAATCATCTATTCATTAATCTATAGTCACACACACCAATCATCTATCAACCCTAAAGCGAAAGAACCTTCTGACGTCACACACACATCACAACGAAATCTTCAGTATAATGGATTCCTAAGTCTTCATCTTATTATCCATAAATATCTCAGCCACCGTCAGCCATCCATCAATTTACAGAGATGGAAAGACCAGTCCTTTATCCACGCCTGTACATCCATACAGTATCCCCCTCTTATCTAAAAAGCCCATAGAATAATGGATGCCATCGGCTGCGCGTCAACTCAGGTTGGAAGGAACGGTAAGGCCGGGAGCACACTAGCGACTCTGTGGTGCCACGAAGCCACAGCATCGTGTGGCGGGGATGTGGTCTCCCATAGATTTCCATTGTTCTGAAGTTTTGCCGCGCAAACTAGCGACTGTGGCTCTCTGTCGCTCATCCCCGCCACAGGCGTGGCGTGGCTTTGAAAACAATGGAAACCTATGGGAGACCACATCCCCGCCACACGATGCTGTGGCTTTGTGGCGCCACAGAGTCGCTAGTGTGCTCCCGGCCTGAGGCAGACAAATGGCAGCCATTCGGTTTTATGTCTCTGGATGGCTTTGCCAGGACGACGCCGTTCTGCTGTGGCATTCGGCGAAAAGGCTTTCACATATATCATCGCTTAAAGAAGAGAAACGCATAAAGACTTACTACATACTCTCTCTCTCTCTCCCTCTCTCTCTCTCTCTCTCTCTCTCTCTCTCTCTCTAGCAAGGTCAAATTTACGTATTTAAAAGTGTTAAAAGTAAGATTGTGATTCTCTCTCTCTCTCTCTCTCTCTCTCTCTCTCTCTCTCTCTCTCGCTAGCAAGGTCAAATTTACGTATTTAAAAGTGTTAAAAGTAAGATTGTTATTTCTCTCTCTCTCTCTCTCTCTCTCTCTCTCTCTCTCTCTCTCGCTAGCAAGGTCAAATTTACGTATTTAAAAGTGTTGAAAGTAAGATTGTTATTTTTTTTCTCTCTCTCTCTCTCTCTCTCTCTCTCTCTCTCTCTCTCTCTCTAGCA
>NC_090736.1:148980361-149005361 GCF_036898095.1 Palaemon carinicauda | reverse complement strand
TCTGAACAGCCTCCATGAAAAAAAACAAAGGCCTTTGAATTACCTTTTACAATGACCAGCTAATTATTTTTGTAACGAGAGATTAATTCTTCACTAAACAATAATGAATTCAATTTACATGTCCATCAATTCTTTCCACAACGGAAACACACAACTAACCCAGGTGGGTTATTATTATTATTATTATTATTATTATTACTTGCTAAGCTACAACCCTAGTTGTAAAAGCAGGATGCTATAAGCCCAGGGGCTCCAACATGGAACATAGTCCAGTGAGGAAATGATAAAAGGAAAGTAAACTATTCTAAGAAAAGTAACAATATCAAAATAAATATCTCCTATATAAACTATAAAAACTTCAACAAAACAAGAGGAAGAGAAATAAGATAGGATAGTGTGCTCGAGTGTACCCTAAAGCTAGAGAAGTCTAACCCAAGACAGTGGAAGACCATGGTACAGAGGCTATGGCACTACCCAAGGCAAGAGAACAATGGTTTGATTTTGGAGTGTCCTTCTCCTAGAAGAGCTGCTTACCATAGCTAAAAGAGTCTCTCTTACCCTTACCAAGAAGAAAGTAGCCACTGAACAATTACACTACAGTAACCCCTTGAGTAAAGAAGAATTGTTTGGTAATCTTAGTGTTGTCAGGTGTATGAGGATAGAGGAGAATATGTAAAGTATAGGCCAATGTTACGGAA
Organism: Palaemon carinicauda; assembly: GCF_036898095.1. Lineage (NCBI taxonomy): Eukaryota > Metazoa > Arthropoda > Malacostraca > Decapoda > Palaemonidae > Palaemon > Palaemon carinicauda. The sequence goes on along the minus strand of NC_090736.1, from coordinate 149,004,663 downwards.
TGAGTTCCAAAAGCCTCTTTTCTTTTTTACTAATAAAATATGGCGACGGTTTTTACTTATTTACGGTCACGAATTGGAGCTTGAATGTTATAGGCGTTGGCTAAGTTCATGCCATTGCTACCCATTCAGAATGTTTTATTTATTTCCCTATGCTATGACACGCTTAGTTAGTGATGAAGCTATTCATAATGAGGCAGAACATATTATTATTATTATTATTATTATTATTATTATTATTCAGAATACGATGAACAATAACGTTTGTTACTGTACATGGCTAAAAGATCAGATGTGTTTTTAGATGTATTGATTATGTTTACCAATGCATTTCAATCTAATAATTTCCTTTTAATCTCGAATTATAATCATCATTATTATCAATATTACTATTATTATCACTTGTATTATCATTATCATCATTATACGAATCCATCCAATGAAACAAAGAAACCTTCCAAGGTACAGATCACCCACATATGGAAAAAACAAAACACAAACAAACTCTTAAAACACAAGACAACTCCGCAAACAGGAAACATACAAAATACATACTCGACGATCTTTGAGTCTCTCTTGGACCCAAATGAAGAGGGGGAACAGGTAATGAACATCAAGAAACGAAGATATTCTGAGCTTTGAGAGTTTACTCAGCAACAGGTGAGCTAATATTGGTCAATCACGCACTGCGCTCACTGAGACTGGACCCAGATTTGTTCAACAGATGAAGAATGCATAGTTTTTCATTGTGCGAAAAGGCTAGCGAGATGGGTAATCTCTTTATGGTCATTAACAATGTTATTATTATTGGCGAGATACATACAATCGGGTACTGATTGATTGATTGATTGATTGTCAGTTACCTGGTTACCTGGCACCTCTCGTGTGTTTATCATATCGAGTCAAGGACAGACCCTGGTTAAATGATGATTGTAGACGCGCTTGTTTCGAGAAACAAAAGACTGTCCCCCAGAGTTTATGCTTCAACTGAAAAGGAATACAATTTAACCTAACCCAACATAACATCTTAGAAGTTGGAGTTTCCTTGTATCTTGTACAGTAGATCAACGCATTGAGAAACTGTGCCTAAATAAGTTGGCCACTTATGAAAATTTAACAAACGATGTGTAAGGACTGGTTAATTAAAACATTAGGAGCAAAATCTATTCTTTTATCTTAGAGGAAAAAGATATAGATTTAATTACAGCATCTTTATATATTTTTTTGCAGTCACTTTATTACTTATAGTATATAGCACGAGATATGTAGAACATAGTCGCCGCAAAGATTCCGGGAATAATAAGCCCCACCTCCTGATGACGTCATACCCAATCGCGTTATCTCCCACGTTAGCAGCAGTCACAATACATCCCCCATAATCACTTTAAGGGGATGTGGTGTGACCACCGTTAATGTGGGAGTCAACATGATTGGCTATGACGTCATCAGGGGGTGGGGCTTATTATGCCTGGAATCTCTGTGGCAACCATAGGCTCCTGTAACAGACACTTTATGCATCAAATTTATTCTGTTAAAAGAATCATTTCACTTCAATTTGTTCCCGAATGAGTCACCCCACAACTCTAAATATATTCCTTGATTTATTCCTACAATTTAGTTATTTCTGAATGAGATGTCAAACAAGTTATTTCTGAATGAGATGTCAAACAGCTAAAATTTATTCAAGAGTGAAACGTCAACCAACTCAAATTGATTCAAGAATGAGACGTCAAGCAATTCAAATTCATTCAATAATGAGACATCAACCAACTCATATTTATTCTAGAATGAGATGTCAACCAACTAAAATTTATTCAAGAATGAGACGTTAACCAACTCAAATTTATTCAAGGATGAGATATAAAGAAACTCAAATTTATTCAAGAATGAGATATAAAGAAACTCAAATTCATTCAAGAATGAGACGACCACCGAATAAAATCTATTCAAGAATAAAATGTCAAGCAACTCAAATTTATTCCAGAATGAGACGTCAAACAACTCAAAATGAGACGTCAACCAAATAGAATCTATTGAAGAATGAGATGTCAAGCAACTAAAATTTATTCAAGAATGAAACGTCAACCAACTCAAATTTATTCAAGAATGAGATATAAAGAAACTCAAATTTATTCAAGAATGAGACGTCAACCGACTAAAATCTATTCAAGAATGAAATGTCAAGCAACTCAAATTTATTCAAGAATGAGACGTCAAACAACTCAAAATGAGACGTCAACCAACTAGAATCCATTGAAGAATGAGATGTCAAGCAACTCAAATCTTCTCAAAACTGAGATGTCAAGCAACTCAAATTTATTCAAGAATGAGACGTGAAGTAACTCAATTTTATTCAAGAATGAGACATCTAACAACTAAAATGTATTCACGAATGAGACGTCAAGCATCTCAAATTTATTCAGGAATGAGACATCAAGAAACTCAAATTTATTCAAGAATGAGACCTCAACCAACTAAAATCTATTCTAGAATGAGATGTCAAGCAACTCAAATTTATTCAAGAATGAGACGTGAAGTAACTCAAATCCATTCAAGAATGAGACATCAACCACCTAAAATCTATTCACGAATGAGATGTTAATTAAGTCAAATTCATTCAAGAATAAGATGTCAAGCAACTCAGATTTTTTTCAAGAATGAGGCATCAAACAACTCAAATTTATTCAAGAATGAGACGTCAACCAACTAAAATCTATTGAAGAATGAGATGCCAAGTAACTCAATCTATTCAAGAATGAGACGTCGATTAACTCAAATCTACTCAAGAATGAGATGTCAAGCAACTCAAATTTATTCAAGAATGAGACGTCAACCAGCTAAATTCTATTCAAGAATGAGATGTGAAGTAAATCACATTTATTCAAGATTGAGACATTAACCAACTCAAATTTACTTGAAATTGAGATATTAACCAACTCAAATTTACTTGAAATTGAGATATTAACCAACTCAAATTTATTCAAGAAGGAGATATCAATCAACTCAAATTTATTAAAAAAGGATACGTCAACCAACTCTAAATTATTCAAGAATGAGACGTCAACCAACTCAAATTAATTTCAGAATAAGACGTCAAGCAAGTCTAATTCATTCAAGAATGAGACGTCAACGTACTCAAATTTATTCACGAATGAGACATCAATCAACTCTAATTTACTCAAGAATGAGACGTCAACTGACTCAAATTTTTCAAGAATGAGACGTCAACCGACTCAAATTTATTCAGGAATGAGACATCAATCAACTCAAATTTATTCAAGAATGAGACATCAAAAAAACTCAAATTTTTTAAGAATGAGACGTCAAGCATCTCAAATTTATTCAGGAATGAGACATCAAGAAACTCAAATTTATTCAAGAATTAGACATCAAACAACTAAAATGTATTCAAGAATGAGACATCAAACAACTAAAATTTATTCAAGAATGAGACACCAACCAACTAAAATTTATTCAAGAATGAGACACCAACCAACTAAAATTTATTCAAGAATGAGACACCAACCAACTAAAATTTATTCAAGAATGAGACACCAACCAACTAAAATTTATTCAAGAATGAGACACCAACCAACTAAAATTTATTCAAGAATGAGACACCAACCAACTAAAATTTATTCAAGAATGAGACCTCAACCAACTAAAATCTATTCTGGAATGAGACGTCAAATAACTCAAATTTATTCAAGAATGAGACGTCAAGTAACTCAAATTCATTCAAGAATAAGACGTTAACCAACAAAAATCTATTGTTAATCAAGCCTTTCAACAACGTACAAATTTTCAATTCATCCATTACAAAGAAATTCAATAAATTCAACTCATTTACAAATAAGAAATCTCACACCTATAACTGACTCAGGAATAAGACATGCAGTCATTCCAATCTGTATATTCCAACATTGAATTTTTTTTCCCTGAACGAGACACATTACAATTTTCCCTCCTTCCTAAATGAGAAGACCAATTATTTGATTTTTTTCCCCCCGAAGCGAGAATTCAGACAATTCCAATTTAATCTTGAATGCGACACTCTCTACTGTTCCATGATAGGAAAAGAACTTTTTTTTCCAGACAATTAAACATCCAGCCGGCGTCTCTTTCAATTCCTTTTGTTTATGCCTTACACATACGCACGCACACACACATACACAAACACACACACACACACACACACACACACACCTCGAGGCTATTGGTGTTTCATAACAACCATGCGATCGATAAAACCCTTTTCCTCTACACTCCAGTCTTCTTCTTCTTCTTCTTCTTCTTCTTCTTCTTCTTCTTCTTCTTCTTCTTCTCCTCTCTCTTTTCTTTTTAATTTGGAGTATTCCTTCCCTCACGGCCATTAATCTTTCTATCTTTGAGTCCTTTTCTTTCTTTTTTTTTATCATCTCCTTTGATGTCTCCTTTCTAGATCTTAGTCTTTTATTCTTTTACTTAATGTCCATTGTCGGCTCTTCCTCGTCTTCCTTTCTCTGGATTCTAACAAAAATCCTCGAATCTTTCTTATCATTCTTCTCCTTCTTGATTTTCAGATGTCAATTGTTAACTTTTTTTCGTTGTCATGTCTTCTTGTTCAATTTTTGTGTGGCTCCAATTACTGTCTTCGTATCTTCCTGTTTATCTTTAGGGAAAATTTCCATGTTTATCATTCAGCTTTATATATATTTAGTTAATTCCATTAGCATTTTCGAAGTCTCTTGAGATATTATTTTCTTATTAACCTTCGGTTACTTTATCTTTAATTACTTCCTTCTTTTTTTTTAATTGGTATTTCTTTTATCATTTAGAATATTTTTTTTTTCACAATACCTTATTCACCCTAAGCCAATAACAACTTCATAAATTTCCATTTTTTTTTCATTCAACTTATATCTATAGTTAATTCCATTACCATTTTCATGGTCTCTTGAAAGCTATTTTCTTATTAACCTTGGGTTACTTAACCTTTAAACATTTCCTTCTTTTTTTTAATTGGCATTTCCTTCATCATTTAGAATATTTTTTTTTTCACAATACTTATTTACCATAAGCCAATACCAACAACTTCATAAATTTCCATTTTTCTTTTCATTCATCTTATATCTTTAGTTAATTCCACTATCACTTTCATGGTCTCTTGAAAGCTATTTTCTCATTAACCTTGGGTTACTTAATCTTTAAACATTTCCTTCTATCTTTTCACAATAGTTATTTACCATAAGTAAATAACAACAACTTCATAAATAATTTCCAAACAACATCCGTCTCATCTGTATTTACATGAGACTTGGAACTCATAGAAAATACAATATTTCAGTTGTTGTCAGCTGGATAAAACCTGAAACAGTTAAAAGTGACTGGTGTGGAACCCTAGGGATAGCTACCCAGACCATTTTTCCGAACTGTAAAAACTGTAATTTAAATTACCATTCTAATACAAAATCAAAATGCTTCATAATCTCGCTGTAATTATCTGTGGAATTGGAATTACAAAAAAATGTATATTTTGATTGGAATTTTATTCGAATCGATTTATATTTAAAAAAGGTACATGTAGGTACATACCATTGTTATCATTACCATTATACCTATCTTCATTAATACTTATTATTACCTCCGCCAACGAAGTTGGTAGGAGGTTATTTTATCGTCCCTGCTCGTCAATTTTACTCATTGAGTAGTGAAACTTTCAGGGATTAAAAGTCCTAGGTCCAAGGTCAAGGTCGATCGAATTAACCTTAACCTTAACCCCAAGTTAGCACATGGTTGTCGCACAGGCTTCAAATACGCCTACGGTCTAAATTGATTCTGGGAAAGGCAAGCTGGTTTTGAGAAATAAGCTGCCGTGACGGAGGTCTGCATTCTCAGAGTGGTTTTTCTAGTTTTCACTGTTATCAGTGCTCACCAAATGGTTCTCTTGCTTAAGATAACCAACTCGTCATCTTTCTTATACATTTCCGGTTTTATCTTTCCTATTCTTTCAATACACAAGACATGAGACATGCCTGTCTGCCAGTCTGAGGTTTCCTTATAAGGAATTTTGTTCCAAAATTTAATCTTGTTTTTTTTTTACTTTTTTCCAGTCTGTGTTTTATTTATAAGGAATTTGGTTTCAAACTTTGATTTTGTTTTTTTGGATTTCTGTCAGTCTGGGGTTTATTTATAATGGATTTGTTTCAAAATTTGATTTTTTTTTTGTCAGTGTGGTTTATTTATAATGAATTTTGTTTCAAAATTTGATTTTTTTGTTTTTTTGGCTTCTTGTCAGTCTGTGGTTTATTTATAACGAAATTTGTTTCAAAATTTGATTTTGTTTTCTGGCTTTTTGTCAGTCTGGTTTATTTATAAGAATTTTGATCCAATTTTTTTCCCCCCCCCCAGTCTGTGGTTTATTTATAAGGAATTTTGATCCAAAATATGATTTCGTCCTTTAAGCTTTCTTCTGTCTGAGGTTTCCTTACTGTTGTATTTTTATTTCTTTCTACATACGCCTCTAACCTTGAGAGAGATATTGATGGCTTGAGTTTTCTCCCTCTTCAAACAGAACAAGAAGATTTATATTAGAGTTCTCTTGCTTAAGGGTACACTCGGGCACACTAATCTATCATATCTCTCTTCCTCTTGTTTTGTTAAAGTTTTTATAGTTTATATAGGAAATATTTATTTTAATGTAGTTACTATTCTTAAAATCTTATATTTTTCCTTGTTTCCTTTCCTCACTGGGCAATTTTCCCTGTTGGAGCCCCTGGGCTTATAGCATCCTGCTTTTCCAACTATGGTTGTAGCTTAGCAAGTAATAATAATAATAATAATAATAATAATAATAGTCTATAGGTTAATAGCTAAGAAAATATAAAAAACTACCAGAATCTAGGGGTATTTTGCGCTATAGTTAACTTCCATAATATTGTGATCGGAGAGTAAGAAAAATAAAATTGAGAAGGAGGAGGAGGAGAACAGATAATAGGAAAAATAAGATTAAGAAGGAGGAGGAGGAGAACGGATAATAAGAAATATAAGATTTAGAAGGAGGAAGAGGAGAACGGATAATAAGAAAAATAAAATTAAGAAGGAGGAGGAGGAGGAGGAGAACGGATAATAAGAAAAATAAGATTAAGAAGGAGGAAGAGGAAAACGGATAATAAGAAAAATAAGATTGAAAAGGAGGAGGAGGAGGAGAACGGATAATAAGAAAAATAAGATTGAGGAGGAGGAGGAGAACGGTTAATAAGAAAAATAAGATTAAGAAGGAGGAGGAGGAGGCGAACGGATAATAAGAAAAAATAAAATTAAGGAGAAGGAAGAGGAAAATCCAAATGAAAATAAGGAGGAGACTCAGAAGACTGTTTTTATGTTGAACAGTCTGACATAAATCCTTTTATAGTTTATATAACGAAAATCTATTTTAATGTTGTTAATGTCTTTGAAATATTCTATTTCAATTGTTCATTACTTCTTATATCGTTTATTTATTTCCTTATTTCCTTTCCTCACTGGGCTATTTTTCCATGCTGGAGCCCTTGGGCTTATAGCATCTTATTTTTCCAACTAGGGTTGTAGTTTACCTAATAATAATAATAATAATAATAATAATAATAATCATAATAAAAATACTAAAAAATACAACAACAACAACACCAATAATAATAATAATAATAATAATAATAATAATAACAATAATATTATTATTATCATTAAGGAGGGGAAGGGAAGAGAAAGAATGAAAATAAAAAAAGGGAATTTTATTTCAAAATACGATTAATTTTAAGCTTTCGAAATCTACTGTTATTACGACAAAACAGTTAACGACTTCCGTATCGTTATAATCTAAAGAATGACTATATTTTCTAAAAGTTAATTAATCCTGAATTGTTGGAAGACACTTCAACAAATCTACAAAAACAAGAGTCTTTCGTCTCAAGAGTTTCCCTGAACGTGATTGTTCTTCTGTTTGTTGACTCTTCTTTTCTTGTTATTCTTTCTCCACTTTGCCTTTTAGTTCCCCTTCTCTCTCTCTCTCTCTCTCTCTCTCTCTCTCTCTCTCTCTCTCTCTCTCTCTCTCTCTCTCTCTCTCTCTCATGTAAATTTATGTAGTTTCTATATATTTTTTCAACCTCCCATTTATCACCCAAACTCTCTCTTTATATAGATACAGTATATATATATATATATATATATATATATATATATATATATATATATATATATATATAACATATATATATATATATATATAACTGATTTTTGTAATTCCTATGAACTTGATCAACTTTACATTTATTAACAACACTTCCTTTGCTTTAACTACTAATTCCAACCCCAACTCTCTCTCTCTCTCTCTCTCTCTCTCTCTCTCTCTCTCTCTCTCTCTCTCTCTCTCTCTCTCTCTCTCTTTCTCTATCCTAATTTCTTATCATCATAGTTTTTATTGATTCTTCGTGTCCTATAGGGTTCTCTCCCCATCTCTAAGTCTCAACAAGTCTCTAAGTTTCTCTTCCTTTCAAGATATTGTATCTCTCTACTCTCTCTCTCTCTCTCTCTCTCTCTCTCTCTCTCTCTCTCTCTCTCTCTCTCTCTCTCTCTCTCTCTTTCTCAATTCTGAATAATCTCTGTTTATTTTGCAATTATCTCTAATGAAAATTTCTTTCAATAACTCTTTCATTTTCTTTCAATCTCTCACAAACAGGCACAAAAAATGCCTCTATACACGAAAAAAATCATCTGACTTTATAAGAAATTACTAATTTTCATAAATATTTTTTTGTCATTTAAAATGTCAACAGTAACTTTGCCGTCATTTAAACTTTTAATAAGTGTCATTTAAATCTTTATAGTATTTTTACCGTGCCATTTAAAATTTCAATAACCGTTTTTCCATGTTTGAAATTTCATCCTTATACAAAATATAATTCGCCCTACAAAATTCTATTGTATTTGTATAAATACTACAATATAATAGTATATAAGGTTCTCGTCCTAATATTACATCTTAAGAAAATACAGCATCTTTAAAAAGAAAAGAAAATTCATCTTATAAATTCTATTATTATTATTATTATTATTATTATTATTATTATTATTATTATTATTATTATTAGTAGTAGTAGTAGTAGTAGTAGTAGTAGTAGCTAAACTACAACCCTAGTTGGAAAAGCAGGATGCTATAAGTCCAAGGGCTCTAGCAGGGAAAAATAGCCTAACGAGGTAACGAAATAAAAGAATTAAATAAACTATAAGAGAAGTAATGAAAATAAAAATCAAATATCTTAAAAACAGTATCATTAAAATACATCTTTCATAAATAACCTATAGAAAAAACGACTTATCTCAACCCCGTTCAACATAAAAAACATTTGCTGTGAGTTTGAAAATTTGAAGACAATAAAATGCATTTGAAATTTCCTATATCAACATTAAATAAATACTTCATATATATAGACTACTACTACTACTACTACTACTACTACTACTACTACTACTACTACTACTACTACTAAAAAACACTTTGAAGACTAAATAATGCATTTGACATCTCCCATATGAACATTAAATAAATATTCATATATATAAACTACTACTACTACTACTACTACTACTACTAAAAAAAAACACACACAAGAGAAGAAATATGAGCCCAGGTATTGCTTGAGGGTACTTCAAGCAAGAGGTATCTCCCAATATAATCCAATATTAACCACACCTTAAGAATACCCTCGTATCAACAAAATAATTAACACGATTGCTCCTTCCTCATAAGAAATGAATCTTCCAAGTAACAGTTAACAAATAACATCTCCCAGGAAACCATTTCTAAATGCGCTACTGCACTCAGCATCAGCTGCTGTTTCTGCTGATTATCCCCTGTCCAGGTAACCCAAATTAGGCCTACTTCCCTTACTTCACTTTATTGGGATAATGGCGTAAGACACTTTTGGGCGGAATGGCTTCTCTCTCTCTCTCTCTCTCTCTCTCTCTCTCTCTCTCTCTCTCTCTCTAACAGACACGTCCGTACGCGCACACACACAAACATACATACATACATACATACATACATATATATATATATATATATATATATATATATATATATATATATATATATATATATATAGAGAGAGAGAGAGAGAGAGAGAGAGAGAGAGAGAGAGAGAGAGAGAGAGAGAGAGTTTTTAGGCTGATCTACCTCATTCCAAACACACACACACACTCTTATATATGTAATTATTGTTGTTGCTGTATATATATATATATATATATATATATATATATATATATATATATATATATATATATATATATATATACAGACATACATAAATACATACACACACATATACTGTATATATATATATATATATATATATATATATATATATATATATATATATATATATATCAGCATAGTTATTTCCCTTACAGAGCGTGGCCCCCGAGAAAAAGCACATCAGTCACTACCACATTCATATTTTAACTGCTTAACCGTGGATAAAACTTCCATACTGAACACTTGCACATCAATGGGAGTTCCATACTTTTGCACATGATAAAAAAACAACCTTAAAAAGCGTTTTCTCACTTAAATGCAATATATGTATTCCATTCAACAAAGGAGAGTTGGTTTAAACAATCCCTTCGCACATTCCCGCTTCGGCTTCCGTAAAAGAAGAAAAAACTCTTTCCAGTCTTCTGCACACACCCTGCTGCCTTTCTCGCTTCAGTCTTTCCTGATCTTACCAATGCCCGTTACACTTTCTCCAAAACTTCCACGAATGTACAGCATCACTATATATTGATAAACAATTCTGCTTTATCGTTGTGATATCCCAAGGACTTACAGCTTTTTTGGGCACATTTTGGTGACCTATTGGTAACGTCCCTGCCTGGTGATCGCCATGCTAGGGTTCGAGTCCCACTGAAGCTCGACAGTTTCTCGTGATTTAAGGATTTGGGGTTTGGGGGAGCCTATAGGTCTACTGCTGAATCATCAGCAGCCGTTACCTGGGCATTCCTAGTCCTAGTTTGGGTGGAAAGGGGGCTTGGGTGCCGATCATATGTGTATAAGGTCAGTTAGGGCATTGTCCTGCTTACTAAGGCAATATCACTGTCTCTTAACTCTGCCATTCATGAGCGGCCTTTAAACATCGCGTATTCAAAATCAAAAACTGGCAACTCCGCTTGGAAGCCGGTAATCCAGTCCGGCTCCCACGCAAGGAACAAAGTTGAAGAATCGGGGCGAATCATTGGCCGCTAAATCCCGGAGTGACTCAAATTCTCTAATAAAAAGGAAGTGTAGACACCGCGACAGGAGCTGTTTTCGTCGAGGAAACGCGGGATTTACGACCAAAGTTGAGCTAACCATCGCTAACTTACGGCGGGAGAGGGAACGCTTTATTGGTGAACTTGCTGCGATTGGATAGAGAACTAACGCGCGGATGGATGTGGGAATGAATAGAGTTATTTTTACATTTTGAGAGAGAGAGAGAGAGAGAGAGAGAGAGAGAGAGAGAGAGAGAGAGAGAGACTAATGAGTGGATGGATGTGGGAAACTAATGGTTATTTTTCATTTTGGGATGTGGTTATGAGTTATTATTACGTGGAATTATTTAATTATGTATGTATATATATACATATATATATATATATATATATATATATATATATATATATATATATATATATATATATATATATATAATGTGTGTGTGTGTCTGTGTGTGTGTGTTCATGAGTATAGCAGGGAATGTGTTGTCACCAATGCATAGAACAGTTGGGAATGGTGGAGAGAGATTGGATTGATTTGGTAACAGGAAATTAGCTGACCTAGAGTATGCTGATGACGCTGTCCTTATAAGCAGAAAACCACATTACTCGCAAAGCTTGCTTACCAGAAGGCTTGAAATATCACACAAGGTTGGACTCAAGATAAATAGAAGAAAAACAGAAATGATGAGAACGGAGTATGCAATGGAAGATGAAATATCATTGGAAGGAGAAAGGATTAATGAGGTAGAATCATTTAAGTTTTAAGAAACTAGGTCTATGATCTTCAATACAGGGTCTTTAGAATTAGAGTTGATTGAAAGATTGAAAAAAAGCAATTCAGAGGATGGCTACGTTAAGTAAAATTTGGAAAAAAGCAAATCAGACAATGGCTACGTTGAGTAAAATTTGGAAATCAAATCGCCCGAAAATACATATAAAAATCAGGTTAAATATCAGTTTAGTGAGATCGGTGTTACTCTATGGACAGCAGTCGTGGCATGACAATGAAATAATATCCAACAGATATTGTAGATTTAAGAACAAAGTTCCCAGAAGAGTATTGGGAGTTAAATGACAGAAAAGGATTAGAAATGAAGCTATAAGAGAGATTACTCGAGTGTCATATGTGGATGAGATCACGATGAGGGGTAGGTGGAGATGGTTTGGGCATGCTGTTCGCACTCCCCAAGAGAGATTAGTTCACAAAATTTTCAACGCACTAGGAGAGTTGGAAGCCCCAGGCCTATATGACTGAGGACTATGAACCGCGAAGTGGGAGATGATGAATGGAAAAAATCTGAATTAAAAGCTCAAGATAGAGACGACTGGCGATATCTAACCGAGACCCTTTTTCCTCAATAGGCGTAGGAGGTGATGACCATGATATATATATATATATATATATATATATATATATATATATATATATATATATATATATATATATATACATACATACATAAAGAGAGAGAGAGAGAGAGAGAGAGAGAGAGAGAGAGAGAGAGAGAGAGAGAGAGAGAGAATACCTGATTATAATAGTAGGTCAAATACAGCAACATTATTTCAACATGAGCAAATCATAATATGTACCACTGCTAATAACAATATTGACAATAATATTAACTTTCCAATTCCGTTAACATATTTTTCCATTTCGCAATCCACGATTATCGGCAACATTGAATTCGTTCATTTCAAAATAAATCAGTTTACACACTAACTTCAACAAATTGTATCAAATACATTACTCAAATATGCTAGTCTGTCTGCGCAATTATATTCTCAGATTACTGTATTTGTATAAAGTTAACATCTGGTAGGTAGTAGGTTGGCCAGGGCACCAGCCATCCGTTGAGATACTACCGATAGAGAGTTATGTGGTCCTTTGACTGGCCAGACAGTACTGCATTGGATCCTCCTCTCTAGTTACGGTTCACTTTTCCTTTGCCTACACATACACCGAATAGTCTGGCCTATTCTTTACAGATTCTCCTCTGTCCTCATGCACCTGACAACATTGAGATTACCAAAACAATTCTTCTTCACCCAATGGGTTAACTACTGCATTGTAATCGTCCAGTGGCTACTTTCCTCTTGGTAAGGGTAGAAGAGACTCTTTACCTATGGTAAGCAGCTCTTCTAGAAGAATGACACTCTTAAATCAAACCATTGTTCTCTAGTCTTGGGTAGTGCCATAGCCTCTGTACCATGGTCTTCCAATATCTTGGGTTAGAGTTCTTGTGCTTGAGGGTACACTCAGGCACACTATTCTATCTGATTTCTCTTCATCTTGTTCTGTTAAAGTTTTCATGATTTATATAGGAAATATTTATTTAAATGTCATTGTTCTTAAAATATATTATTTTTCCTTGTTTCCTTTCCTCACTGGGCTATTTTCCCTGCTGGGGCCCCTGGGCTTATAGCATCTTGCTTTTCCAACTAGGGTTGTAGCTTAGCAAGTAATAATAATAATAATAATAATAATAAAAGCGGATAAACACGTTTTGATTAGAAGCGGTTGCATTTGTTGTTTATCACAATTATTAAGACAGATATGTGTGTTTGGGTGAGTGTATTTCATAAATTAATACACGCGCATACATGATTTTTATTGAACTTCGTATAGCACAGATCTTCAGTAGTTGCTAAGGTGCCTATTCAAATAGTTAAATATATTGTACATTTTACCAATATTTAATTTCCTATCTTATTAATTTTAATAGAATATCCTTACTGTCACGATGAATTAAATAGAAAAAAATATTCTTTTAACTTCTAATCGATGGAAATAACTTTAAAAGCTGTTAAAAAATTTTCTCATAAAATATATTTTTGGAATCAAGATTCCAGTTTCTGATCCCTGGAATCGTCATTCCTGCTACTGATTTTGAAGCATAAATAAAAAAAATTATCGTTAATTAATTTCATGGATGTTTGTTTGTTTGTTTGTTTACACTTCATGGTCCAAAATGTAAATGTCTGAAAAGCTTTTAAAACGTTCGTTTTTAAATTTTCATTAATAATAATTTTTTTTTTTTTTTCGCTTCAAGAGTTGAAGGAAAATATTTGATGAGCTCAAACACGTTTGTATTTTAGCTGCCGAGATGAAAGATCTTTTCAAAGAGGACTGGTTTCGGTGAAAGAATATTTTAGTGATTGGAAAATTTCTCTCATTTCTGTGGTGAAATGGAAATTTCCAGCTTTTCTAAAGGGATTATTATTATTATTATTATTATTATTATTATTATTATTATTATTATTATTATTATTATTATTATTATTATTATCTCGGAGGTAGCAGCAGTAGAGTATTATTATTATTATTATTATTATTATTATTATTATTATTATTATTACCGCGGAAATAGCAGCAGTAGGGGATTATTATTATTATTATTATTATTATTATTATTATTATTATCTCGGAGGTAGCAGCAGTAGAGTATTATTATTATTATTATTATTATTATTATTATTATTATTATTATTATTATAACCGCGGAGGTAGCAGCAGTAGGGGATTATTATTATTATTATTATTATTATTATTACCGCGGAGGTAGCAGCAGTAGGGGATTCAGCGTTATGAAGCTTCGCCTGTGGTGGATAACGGGGGAGGGTGGGCTGGGGCACCCTAGCAGTACCAACCGAACTCGGTTGAGTCCCTCGTCAGGCTGGGAGGAGCGTAGAGAGGTAAGGTACCCCCTCCCCTTTTTTTCATTTGTTTGATGTCGGCTACAGCCCAAAATTCGGGGAAGTGCCTTGGTATATAGAGAATTAGTATTATTATTATGATTATTATTAGGTAAGCTATAAACCTAGTTGGAAAAGCAGGATGCTATAAGCCCAAGGGCTCCAATATGGAAATATAGCCCAGTAAAGAAAGGAAATGATAGGAAACAGATAGAATAGTGTGCCTAAGTGTACTCTCAAACAAGAGAACTCTATCCGAGACCGTGGAGAACTATGGTAAAGAGGCTATGGCACTACCAAAGACTAGAGAATAATGGATGATTTTGGAATGTCCTCCTGATGAGCTGCTAGCCATAGCTGAAGTCTGTTCTACTCTTGTCAAGTGGAAGGTAGCCACTGAACAATTACAGTGCAGTAGTTAACCTCTTGAGTAAAGAAGAATTTTTCAGTTATCTCAGGCGGAATCAAAATCTTCAAGATGTTATATAATGATTTAAACGGATAACTTCACGGGTTATGAAATTATGAAAAATATGGAAAAGGTCCAGGGAATTTTAACCGTACTAAAACAGAAAGTAGAGCAATTTTATTTGTTGGTCTAAATTTTCCTAGTAATTATACTACTAAATTGAAAACTTACTTTATTAATTTCAATGAAAAAAAAAAAAATTATCTGAAAAACTAAAATCCTCAAGAAATTCTATTTCGTTAATCGAAAATTTTCTGAAAATTTTAAAGAAAATTTTCTTTATTTGACTGAAAACTTCTATTGATCTATGTCACCAAAACACTTTCTACTGAACATGTAAAATTCCCCTGAAATTTCTGTAACTAAATACTTCTATTATTCAGTATCTAAGATTAAAATACTAATATCTTTTACAAAATTAATTGGAAACATCCAGAAATACATGTTTATTAAGAGAATAGACTGATATAAGTCTCTTTTCATAGTTTATGAATAGAAGATATATTTTAATGTTTTCACTGATAGTAAAATATCTTATATTAATTGTTCAATACTTCTCTTATAGTGTAATTGTTTATGAATGAAAGATATATTTTAATGTTTTCACTGATAGTAAAATATCTTATATTACTTGTTCATTACTTCTCCTGTAGTTTATTTATTTCCTTGTTTTCTTTCCTCAATGGGCTAATTTTTCCTTGTTGGAGCCATTTTGCTTATAGGAGCCTGCTTTTCCAACTATGGTCGTAGCTAAGCTAGTAATAATAACAATAATAATAATAACAGTAGTAGTAGTAGTAGTAATAATAATAATAATAATAATAATAATAGTAGTAGTAGTAGTAGTAGTAGTAGTAGTAGTAATAATAGTAGTAGTAGTAGTAGTAGTAATAATAGTAGTAGTAGTAGTAGTAATAAATATAATAATAATAATAATAATAATAGTAGTAGTAATAATAATAGTAGTAGTAGTAGTAGTAGTAATAATAATAATAATAATAGTAGCAGTAGTAGTAGTAGTAGTATTAGTAGTAATAATAATAATAATAATAATAATAATAATAATACTAGTAGTAGTAGTAGTAGTAGGAATAATAATAATAACAATAATAATAGTAGTAGTAGTAGTAGTAGTAGTAGTAGTGATAATAATAACAATAATAGTAGTAGTAGTAGTAGTAGTAGTAGTAGTAATAATAATAATAATAGTAATAATAATAATAATGCCCACGATTTTCCAAAGACAATCCCTAGATTCTTAAATAAGTGGAAAGTAAGATATAAATCTTCATAATTTTCTTTGCTGACGAATATAGGCCTAAACTTCCAGCCATATATTTACTTCAACTTTCTTTTGTTTACTTCGGGACTGGGCTAGATAAGACCCTTGGATGGTATGGTCACTGAGTCTTAAGTAGGCCTCATTTCAGTGGTATACAAAAATCCATACCTTACGGCTTCTTAATCGTTTGCATTAAAAGATTTCACCATCATTATAATTATTTTATGCGTGTCCTAATATTCTCTTTCCATTATTATTAATATAATTACTATAGTTTACTATAGTTTTTACCATTAGCATCATTATTGTTATCTTATCCAACCCTTATAATTTCTAGGTCAAATAGATTGGCATTGTAATGAAGGTGTTTACACTGTAATGCGCGCTCTCTCTCTCTCTCTCTCTCTCTCTCTCTCTCTCTCTCTCTCTCTCTCTCTCTCTCTAATAAGACAAAAACACATTTACCGAACTGATAATGGGGAAACCAGTTTAAACTTATCATTCATTGCATGTTTCACACTGTTAAAGTTTTAAGCCACTGTTATCCTCAAGCATTTGTATATAAGCTTGTTAGGTCATTTGAATAACATCAGTTAATGTCTAACTATACTCCATTTTTCTTAATGAGGCGGATTTGCACTGACTCGCAGCGGTGCCCTTTTAGCTCGGAAAAAGTTTCCTGCTATCTGATTGGTTAAAATTATCGTGTCCAACCAATCAGCGAACAGGAAACTTTTCCGAGCTAAAAGGGCACCCCTGCAAGTCCGTGCAAATCTGCCTCCCTAAAAAGAATTGCCTATAGTCTTTCCGAAAGGCCGTTATCAATCACAGTGTTATATTGATCTCTTTATGTTTACCCTTATTTTCCTTCTTCATACCATTGTTGTTGTTGCTGTTTTAAAAGTGTTGTTTTTTAAATTATTATCTTATCCAAGTCCCTGGCTTTCAACAGTTGAATAGAGTAGAAATTTTCCACCATAATAATCATTATACAGTACTAGTGTACGCGACCCGTCAAAAATGAGGGCTAAATGTTTAGATATGTACACACATGGACACATATCACCCCTCTCATTGTTACCTGTTTACAGTCATCATGACTGCTCCACTAGTTGGGAAGAAGCCATTCCAACGGAAAGGTAGTAGGTTGGCCAGGGCACCAGCCGCCCGTTGAGATACTACCGCTAGAGAGTTATGGGCTCCTTTGACTGGCCAGACAGTACTACATTGGATCCTTCTCTCTGGTTACGGTTCTTTCCCTTTGCCTACACAGACACAGAATAGTCTGGCCTATTCTTTACAGGTTTTCCTCTGTCCTCATACACCTGACAACACTGAGATTACTAAACAATTCTTCTTCACCCAAGGAGTTATTTACAGCACTGTAATTGTTCAGTGACTACTTTCCTCTTGGTAAGGGTAGAAGAGACTCTTTAGCTATGGTAAGCAGCTCTTCTAGGACAAAGACACTCCAAAATCAAACCACTGTTCTCTAGTCTTGGGTAGTGCCTTAGCCTCTGTACCATGGTCTTCCACTGTCTTGGATTAGAGTTCTCTTACTTGAGGGTACACTCGGGCACACTGTTCTATCTAGTTTCTCTTCCTCTTGTTTTGTTAAACTTTTTTATCGATTATATAGAAAATATTTATTCTAATGTTATTACTTTTCTTAAAATATTTTATTTTTCCTTGTTTCCTTTCGTCACTGGGCTATTTTCCCTGTTAGGGCCCCTGTGCTTATAGCATTCTGCTTTTCCAACTAGGGTTGTAGCTTAGCATTTAATAATAATAATAATAATAATAATAATAATAATAATAATAATAATAAAGTGCAACATCCGCCTCGTGTACATCTGCCTTACTCTCTGGATGGATGACGAGATTTGGTATCCCTGAGCATATTACTACCGACAGGGGTACCACTTTCACCTCTCAATTATGGACATCATTCGCGAATCTCCTGGGTATCACCCTTCATCAGACAAACTCATTCAGAACTGCAGCCAAAGATATGGTAGAACGTTTTCACCGTACCCTCAAGGACTCCACTTGGTTTATCCAGCTTCCCTGGGTCCTCCTGGGACTAAGGACCACTCCTAAAGATGCCCTGGATGTCTCGGCAGCTGAAATGGCGTATAGCGACCAGTTGGTCGTCCCTGACGAATTGTTTCCGTCTGCAACCTCCTTCGACAATCTCCAGCACCTACATCACGTTGTGGGAAAATTTACTCTATCCCACTAGACTTACAAACCCCATGCTAAGCAACACATACCGACAGACCTGCACTCACCAATACATGTTTTCCTGCGCAACGACACTAGCAAGCCACCGTTAATGCTCCCTTACACGGGCCCTTTCCTCGTGATCCGTCGTAGGCCGAAAGAATTCCTCCACAACATGTGTGGCAAAACGGATTTTGAGTGAAGCGAAAAATCTATTTTTGGGTGAGATAGCCATGACGTCCTGATGGAAGGTTCCTTCAGCAGCTTCCTAGGGTATATTTGACTACAGTAGATTTTCCAAGAGAATTAAACTAAAGGTTTCACAGAATTCTAACTTATGGCGCGAGTACCCCTAAGGTTTCCCTTTAAAATATTGTATAATAAAAGGAGACGTATGCTTGACACGCCACATAGCTATCTGCACCCCACACAGCGTTTACGCTTCGAGGGGGTAGAGTGGCAATTATGGGAGGAGCCGTTCCAAAAACTCTCCTCCTACGCTACTGTTAAGGTACCTAGCGATGTAAACAAACGGCCGCCATATTGTCCGACGTCGCATCCGTCTGTGCCAAATCCATTCCACTTCTGTAGCGCATCCTAGGAGTTGTGTTTTCCCAATTTTCGCTTATTTTCTGCATCATGTCGCAATCTTCGGCCTCGCCTTCTTCTGGAAAGTTGAGTACCATATTCTTGTATTGTTTAAATAAGCTCCAGCCGTAAAGTAACGATTACTTTTCCTTAAATCTTGTGTTTTGTGGCGGAGCTGTGCCTTCACCGGAGGCGTCATGTTGAGACACTGTTGCTCACCTAGCATGCTTTATTTAGTTAGCCAGAGCAACGTTCCCGGTCCCTTAACTAATGATTATATTAGTCTTCATTGCTAGGAATTAGTTATATTATGCTGTTAGTATTCGCCTTTAGCGATCATGTTAGCCGAACCCTAAGCTAGCCCGCTGGCCTAGCCCCTAGGCAAGATGCCTAAGTGTTCATGTTTACTTTTTGCATGATATGATAGTGTTCCTAGTGTTATGAGTGAAATGAAGATTCAGGCATTATACATACAAGATTCAGTGATTGCATAAGTCAAAATTGATCGACTAAAACCTTCATATTTTCTGCCATATGACCCGCCTAAAGTACGCCTCCCAAGAGCAGGGCACCCTATTACACATGTATAACTTTTTTAGGGGGGGGAGCCAAGTACCGCTGGTGTATCACACACCCTCGTACATTGTAACGGTATTTCTTATTTTTTGTATATTATCGTTATCGCTCTCCCCTCTCACTGATAACTTGTTCATTCATGAATTTTCCAGCACCGATGTATTTAAATTTTTGTGCTGTTCTTGATTGGAACGGTTTGTATAAATACACAAGCTACGACCAAATAAAGTTCAGTTCCATTCACGAGAGTCTCTCAGTTACAACCTAACTGCTTGCCGGCAGACTGGCAATGCCATCGAGAGACATAAAACCAAATGGCCGCCATTTGTCTGCCTTACCGTTCCTTCCAACCTGAGGTTGACGCGCAGTCGATGGCATCCATTATTTAATGGGCTTTTTAGATAAGCGGAGGATACTGTATAGATGCACAGGCGTGGATAAAGGACTGGTCTTTCCATCTCTGTAAATTGATGGATGGCTGACGGTGCCAGAGATATTCATGGATAATAAGATGAAGACTTAAGAATTCATTGCTCTTTAAGCTTGTTGTTTGTACTGAAGATTAGTCTACGCGACCCGTCAATAATAAAGGGTAAATATTTAGATATACACATACACAAAGATACGCAACACCCTTTCACCACGGTATGACTGCTCCCTCTCTTCTCTAAACGAGGGACGGGGAGAGCTGACCATGACCGATATATATATATATATATATATATATATATATATATATATATATATATATATATATACATATATATATATATAATATATATATATATATATATATATATATATATATATATATATATATATATATATATATATGGCCAAACACTTGAAGAGTAGCTCTTTATTATATAGGGGAGATTTCTTGTGACGTCAGAAGGTACTATGTCTTTAGGTTTACTGGACGGCTGAAGGTAACGTGACTATAGATTTATAATTAGATGATTGATTAATTTGTTTTACTATGATAAAAAGGTGAAATGCCACAACTCCACACTGTTTAATAGATGATTCGTGATTGATTTGTATATGGTTATGAAAAACTAACTGAAGCTTTTAAAAAAAGTATAGATAGAAACAAAATATGACTGAGGTCCTCGCAGTTATTATTATCATTATTATTATTATTATCATTATCATTATTATTATTATTATTATTACTACTACTACTGGCTAAGCTACAACCATAGTTGGAAATGTAGGATGCTATAAGCCCAAGGGTTCCAAAACGGAAAATAGCTAGCCCATAGAGGATAGGAAATAAGTAAACAAAGTGTGGCCGAGTGTACGCTCAAGCAAGAGAACTCTAAGTAAATTTCAGGTGTCTGATCCAAACATCAGTACTGTATTTACAAGTAAGGACGAAAAACAACAAAGTAGAATTAGGCTTCAGGAATTTCAGAGTAATTACCAAATGAAAATTCAGAATACCAGTTCTAAAAAAAAAAAAATATTATATCAAATAAACCTTTAGCTTCACATAAGATAAAATCTTAAGTCAAATGTGAATTAAACCTTACGTTCATATCAATCTTTATTATCATCATTATTATCAATTGCTAAGCGATAACCCTAGTTGGAAAAGCAGGATGCTATTAGCCCAAGAGCCCCAACAGGGCAAATAGCCCAGTGAGGAAAGGAAACAAGGAAAAATAAAATATTTTAGATGTACGAGGACAGAGGAGAATCTGTAAACAATAGGCCAGACTATTCGGCGTATCTAAGGCAAAGGAAAAGTGAACCGTAACCAGAGAGAAGGATCCAATGTAGTGCAATCCGGTCAGTCAAAGGGCTCCATAACTCTCTAGAGGTAGTATCTCAACGGGTGGTGGTGCCCTGGCCACCCTACTATATCTAAATGGATATCCACTATACCAGAATGGGAGACTATCCAAAAGAAGCCTTTTGCACGAAAGATCTTTAAAGGTTTAAAGGTAACCCATGAATGGCAGAGGCAAGGGAACAGTGACAATGCCCTAGAGACTGACCATACACTGTACACACGATCAGCGCCCCAGCTAGGGACCAGGGATGGCCAGGCAATGGCTGCTTATGACTAGGCGGGACGCATAAGGGTCCCCTAAACCCCTCATCCTTAGTTCACAAGGATGGTGAAATTGAGCTGGTCTCGAACCCTATTCCGGCAGATTGCCAGGCAGGGACGTTTCCAGTAGGCCACCATCTGTTAAGGGCCTAAGAATACACTTTATTTTGATATACAGATAAATAAGGGTCCTTAGTATCTTCCAAGGATGATCTTCAAAGAAACGCGAGTTTCTAATAAATATCAGGCGAGAAATTCTAATTGAGAAATTCTTATTCCAATTATCGAAGGGAAATAAAGTTTCAGCAACTCATTAAGTTCAGAAAACACTCTTCCCTGAACTCTCTGAAGGAAAGTTTTCAGGAAGTTTCAGGCGAATATGAGGAATAAAAAAACTTTTTTAATGAAAACTAAGTTAGCTACAAAAAAAAATTAACTAATTCAAAATTAATATCAGTTCCGAAACAGGATAAAAGGGTTAGTGTTGAGGTAGCCTACTGGAAACATCCCTGTTTGACAGCCTGTTAGACAGGAGTTCGAGACCCGCTTAAACTGGATAGTT
Source organism: Palaemon carinicauda (assembly GCF_036898095.1). NCBI lineage: Eukaryota > Metazoa > Arthropoda > Malacostraca > Decapoda > Palaemonidae > Palaemon > Palaemon carinicauda. Next base: position 148,981,943 of record NC_090736.1, on the reverse strand, counting down.
TCTGGTAGTATCTACAACCTCACCATCCGTATGAGCCAGAGATAGGCATGTTAGGAGAGCGTATATTTATAACTGATGAGTTAAGGAAAACAATGTGCCTAGCCCTCCCTGGTCCTAGAGTGGGTTGATGATGTGTATATGGTCAGTCTCTAGGACATGGCCATGTCCCTTGCCTTTGCTATTAATGAGCAACCTTTAAAAGAAGGATATCGAGCTAAAGCTTAATATTAAGTTCCTGACTTTATGATAATTAATAAGGCTTAACAAAATTCTAGTTTTAGTTAGTTGGGTACGTCCAAAGGTCCACACCAGGCCTCTTATTCCCGGGAAGGGACAATGATTGGCATTACTCGACACACACACACACAAAAAAGAGAGAGAGAGAGAGAGAGAGAGAGAGAGAGAGAGAGAGAGAGAGAGAGAGAGAGAGAGAGAGAGAGAGAGAGAGAGAGAGAGCCAACCCGACCGGGAAAGAAGCGATTAATTTTTATACTTTTTTTTCGATAATGATTAATTCTGATAATTTTTCAAAGAAAATACAAACCACAGTCCCATAATATTAGAAGGAAACTTATACAAATTTTTGAAGAATAAAACTTTTCTCCAAGAATGTTTCAGTAAAAGTTTCAAGTTTCGATTAAATTGAAGTTTTATCAATACCTTCAAAATAGAAAAATTCTATTCTATAGCCCTAATTGAAAATCTTACCTCCAGAAGCTCTCAACAGGGCATAAGAGAGTCTGATGCGAGCGGCAATGGGCAACAATGGGGCATTAAAACTTAAATCCATATGAACGACAGAATTCGTGTCGTAGATAAATGAAAATACCGACATTGAATATAAGAATAATCATAATTATTATCATTACAGAAAGTAACCTAAGAATGCATGATTTCGAACAAGCAAATATATCACTCAACGCTGAAATCACATAATATATATATATATATATATATATATATATATATATATATATATATATATATACGTACATATATATATATATATATATATACATACGTACATATATATATATATATATATATATATATATCTACATATATAAATATATATATATACATATATATATATATATATATATATATATATATATACATAAATATACATACATATATATATATATATATATATATATATATATATATATATCTACATATATATATACATACATACATACATATATATATATATATATATATATATATATATATATATATATATATATATATATATATATATATATATCCGTCCCTTCAGCAGAGGGGAAATGAGTAGTCATAACCAGGTGAGAGGGGTATGCGTGTGTATGCATATCTAAATATTTAGCCGTCATTTTTGAAAGGTCGGAAACATTAGTGCTATCATAATTATCATCATCAGCCGTAACTTTAAAGGTCATTTTAAGCCAGCCTATACCCGCAATTTTTCTTAGCTCATCAATCCATTGTCTTCTCTTCCTTCCCCTGCTTCTTTTGCCATCTATAAGGACCCATTCTGTTATTCTTAAATATTATTATTATTATTATTATTAAATGCTAAGCTACAACCCTAGATGGAAAA
>NC_090736.1:148959307-148977361 GCF_036898095.1 Palaemon carinicauda | reverse complement strand
CTGGTATATCTAACTCCAGGAAGTGCATCCAGCCACACATTTACTGAGGCTCGAGTTCCCGTGTTTAGCCTCTCCCAACACCTCTGCCATCTCTGGCAATATTATCTGTTTGGTTACTTGCCGTGAAGTAAGGGTGTGACAGGGTACAATTTTTTTTTTTGAGAGAGGTATGCCAGGGACTCCTGTGTCCAACTGTACATTTCCAAATGTACAAATACTGTATAAGGAAACATGATCACGCTTTAGCACCCCAGGTTACAGAGGGAAATCCACCATGCAACTTCGTCCTATAAGGTTTTTGCAGATCGTATTAACAGCTTGTCATGAAACGCGATTGAATTAATTATCTATCTATCTATCTATCTATCTATCCTTCTATCTATCTATCTACATAGCCTATATATGTGTGTATGTGCGTCACGAACATACACGACTTTTACGGTTTCTTGAATTTCGAAGGGTATGAAAGTCAATGCCAATTTTGGTAACGACTCCGAGGCATACTCGAATCCTGGTCCGGGCTGAGGTACTTATAAAAGGATTTCATGTTGTAATAATATATATATATATATATATATATATATACACTATATATATATATATATATATATATATACACACACTATATATATATATATATATATATATATATATATATATATATATATATATATATATATATATATGTATAAACGAAATAAACCTTCACTCACCAAGCCTACAACATCAGGTCACCAATCGCCTGAAATCAGGTCAACGAAATAAAAGACGAGGCGTTTGATGTCGCCTGCCTCTAACACCCACGAGATAAGCTCCTCGGGAGATCGTAAGGAAGCATTTAGCGTAATTCCGAACAAAATTCCCATTTACCACATCTCCTTGGGACACTTCTCCACAAGGTTTGATTTCCCTTGTCAGACCAAAAAGGGTAATTATTCATCCCGCCCCCCCCCCTTCACAGAGATATTATGCCGCGATTCCCCCGGCTGAATAGCCCCAGTCTGAATCTTGGCCCGGTACATCCAGATTATATTTACATAATAAGGGAAGACAGCCGATACAGGAGGAGACTCTGGGAACTCCCATTTAATCTCACAAATGGCCAACTGGTACAGTGTTGCCAGATGGGTTAGTGTAAAAATCCCTGAAACTCATGATAAAAAATCCCCAAAAGTCCCCAAAAATCACCATTTCCACAAATATATTTTCTTCTGATTATATAGGCTTTACTCATATAGAAATTACTCACCATACTTCATATAGAGTGTAAGTAAACTAATTGCAACAATATAAAGATTTACTCATTTTTGTTTCTTCTTCGTAGAAATTTGTACAGAATATCCCCATTAGAAACCCAAAATCCCCAAATCTAGGGATAAATCCCCATATCTGGCAACACTGAACTGGTAGGTTCGGCAACATATTATTGGGGGTCGTGGTATGCGCCCGCGCGTGCGCAGATGCTATACGCCTCCTAGCTAGTACAGTGGTAAGGTGTTTGCCTAGCATTCGCATGGCAGTATATCGATCCCAGCAAAGGAATGTAAGTTTAAGCTGTTTACTGGAGAAGCCACTACTGTGGTTGGGTACGACAGTGGGTGGTTGGGATTCCCCGACTGACGTTCTGGTGAGCACTTACTCTGCTGAAACTGGAACTGATACTATACTGTACACCTTTAACCTTTAAGTCACCGCAAAAAATATTAGTAAATACAATTCAGTATCCTAGTTAAGAATTCAATTTGCAGCAAGTTATAAAGGGTATTAGCAGGTTAATAATAATAATAATAATAATAATAATATCCCATAAATAATAAAGGGCAAGTGTCTGGCTATTTGTATATGTAACACACACACACACACACACACATATATATATATATATATATATATAAATATATATAAAGGGAGAGAGAGAGAGAGAGAGAGAGAGAGAGAGAGAGAGAGAGAGAGAGAGAGAGAGAGAGAGAGAGAGAGAGAGAGAGAATCAATTATTAATAATATTGCAACAGTTCTTGGAAGTATGGTGCAAGCGGCTAATGATTTCAACAGTGCTACATAAATCAACAGATTAAACTAGGAGTTAATTATTAAGAATATTCCAGCAATCCTTGGGAGTATGGTACGAGCAGTAAATGGCTACAAAAATCAATGGATTAAACAAGGAATTAATTATTAAGGGCAAAAGGTCTCAACGGGACTACAGAAATCAAAAGAGTGAGCAAGTTCAAAAAAAAAAAAAAAAAAAAAAAAAAAAAAAAAAAAAAAAAAACGTGATTTCTAAGCCTTAGTATTGTCGATAGTCCAGAATGTGGTTTTTTTTTTTTTTACCCCTGAAGCTTTCGGTAACATTTCAGGAATTTTCGGAAATTCCCAAAAATGAATTAATAGTTCCATCGAATGTTACTGCTCATGGTGTGAGCTTAAGTAAGGCCGTCTATCACGCCTTTCCTCTATTCTTCATTAGCAACTTGACTCTCTCTGACCCTTGGGTTTGAGACGTGGGTCTTAGGAACTTCCATTACAATTTTTTTTTTTTTTTTTTTTTTTCAGTGTAATGAACTCAACTGATTCATAGGGGAAGCACAAAAGAGGTCATTTTGCATGGATATTATCATCATTGTCATAATAATGAATTTAATTCCTAACACTTTTAAAAAGAATAATACAATAGGAAACTTTCACCAATCCTTTCAATTCTGGTTGAAAATAAGTTGAACAGGCACTACGGAGAAACCTTTCAACAGGAGCTAAAAAAAAAAAAAAAAAAAAAAAAAAAAAAAAAAAAAAAAACCCACACCGTGATTTCCAAGCCTTACTTTTGTCTACAAATTCATGATATGATTTTCTATCCCTGAAGCTTTCGGTAAAATTTCAGGAATTTTCGGAAATTCCCAAATATTTACAGCGACTTTTAGCCGCCAATGTAAATAACAGCATCGATGAATGACCAAACTTTCAAATTGGAAAACGAAAATCAACAAGAACAGCAACTAAAGCAGCCCTTTCAATATAAAATGCAATTGAAAAGCAGCGAGTAGCTGCAGCGGCTTTTAGAAAGAATAGATCGTTTTCCCAATATCGAAGGCGTAATGAAAATTCCCTTCATGAGTGACCTGGTGTGACCTGGTATGACCTGGTCCGAGGTCGTGCGATTGGCGTTTGAGCTAACGAAAAAGAGGGGGGGGGAGGGGAAGAGATAATAAACCTTTATTGACACCGAGGGGAAATGAGGATTAAATCGATAATCTCTAATTAGTGTCAACTGGAAAAACGACAATAAAAAAAGGGGAAAAAATGACTCGAATTGATAACGTTTGATAACGGAAATTGGTAAACTTTGAAACATCCAGTAAAACGAAAAATCAATGAAAATGGGGAAAAAAAGTAAAGTCAATTGAAATTAGGCAATCAATTAACCCGACAGTCCCCTGTCAACAGGAAACCTTGAATTTAATCACCGTAAGATCAAATAATTCTTTTTCAATTGGTTCATTCAGCTCACTAAACCCTTATATTAGGCAAAAGCCTGATAGGTAATTAAAAACTATTTTTAATTTTGTATGAATGCCAGTGAATTAAAAATATTTAAGAGTGATTGGATTGATTAATAGTTCCATCGAAAATTACTGCTCATGGTGTGAGCTCAAGTAAGGCCGTCTACCACGCCTTTCCTCTACTCTTCATTAGCACCTTGACTCTCTGTGACCCTTGGGTTTGAGACGTGGGTCTTGGGAACTTCCATTACCTTCTTTTTTTCATTTCTTATTTCGGTGTAATGAACACAATAGATTCAGGGGGGAAGCACAAAAGAGGTCTTTTTACATGGATATTATCATCATTGTCATAATAATGAATTTAATTCCTAATACTTTTAAAAGGAAAAATACAATCAGAAAAATTTCGCCAATCCTTTCAATTCTGGTTAAAAATAAGTTGAACATCCACTATGAAGAAACCTTTCAACAGGACTACAGAAATCAATAGAGAAAAGAAAACACGTGATTTCCAAGCCTTACTTTTGTCTACAAATTCATGATATGATTTTCTATCCCTGAAGCTTTCGGTAAAATTCCCGGAATTTTCGAAAATTTCCAAAAATTTACGTCGACTTTTAGCCGCCAATGTAAATAACAGCATCGATGAATGACCAAACTTTCAAATTGGAAACCGAAAATCAACAGGAACAACAAAAACAACAACAGCAACTAAAGCAGCCCTTGCAATATAAAGTGCAATTGAAAATCAGCGAGTAGCTGCAGGGGCTTTTAGAAAGAATAGATCGTTTTCCCAATATCGAAGGCGTAATGAAAATTCCCTTCATGAGTGACCTGGTGTGACCTGGTGTGACCTGGTCCGAGGTCGTGCGATTGGCGTTTGAGCTAAGGAAAAAGGGGGGGGGGGAAGGGGGAAAGGGGAAGAGATAATAAACCTTTATTGACACCGAGGGGAAATGAGGATTAAATCGATAATCTCTAATTAGTGTCAACTGGAAAAACGACAATAAAAAAAGGGGAAAAATTACTTGAATTGATAACGTTTGATAACGGAAATTGGTAAACTTTGAAACATCCAGTAAAACGAAAAAGGAAAAATCTGTAAAAATGGGAAAAAAAAGTAAAATTCAATTGAAATTAGGCAATCAATTAACCCACCGGTCCCCTGTCAACAGGAAACCTTGAATTTAATCACCGTAAGATCAAATAATTCTTTTTCAATTGGTTCATTCAGCTCATTAAACCCTTATATTTGGCAAAAGCCCGATAGGTAATTAAAAACTTTTTTTTTTTTTGGTATGAATGGGTGCGGATTTAAAATATTTAAGAGTGAATGGATTAATGAATAGTTCCATCGAATATTACTGCCCATGGTGTGAGCTTAAGTAAGGTCGTCTACCACGCCTTTCCTCTACTCTTCATTAGCACCTCAAGTCTCTCTGACCCGTGGATTTGAGACATGGGTCTTGGGAACTTCCTGTACCAACCGTGTGTCACACGATCGTACATAGTTCATTTTGTGTATATATTATGCTTATATCTTCGCTCTTACCTAGCACTAAAAAGAACCAAAATAAACATGTCTGCTTTTCTCCTCAGTAACAGTGTCTGTTTTTTTTAACATGAAATTTCTTGTTGCTTTGAGTTTTTGTATATAAAGGAGTGTTCTATAATAAATTTACTCAGTTGCTTTCATACTGTCTTTGAGTCATAACCTTCTCTCGGCCCGTCACATTGGTGACCCAGGAAGTCGACTTGCTCCCACCGCCTTACACCCAACCCCCCCACCTTGCCCCTCCATCGTTGGTACTATGGCGGACTCTACGGAAGTTGGTGCTGCGGCTGCCCCATTGAAACTTTCATCGTTCGCCAGCGGAGAGGCGTTTGCTTGGTTTCAGCGAGCAGAAGTCCAGTTTCGCATCAAGGGCATGACTCGCTCAACCACCAAAGCAGATTATGTTCTCGCGGCGATACCCGAGGACACCTTCCCGGAAATATCCGACTGGCTTTGTGAACAAGGAGACACCCCAATAGCGTATGACGCCCTCAAAACATACCTTCTGCAGCAGTACTCGCCGTCGCCAGCCGCCCGTATAGCAAAGCTTTTTCAGCTCTCGCAACAACCGTTGGGGGACCAAAGGGCTTCGCTTGCCCTCAGGGAAATGACCAGTATCGCTCACCTGCAACCTGCCGCAGACGGCTCTCCTCGTGAGATGAACCTACTTCGTGCCCTTTGGATACGCCGTTTACCCGGACCTATACGCGCTGCCATACCCGATGTCGATAGTTTACCCATAAGGGACTTGATGACCAAAGCTGACGCCCTTATGGACAGCCACTTCAAGACCTCCATCAACGCCTCCACCCCTGACGAAGAGGATGCCTATTCAACGTCAAACGAAGCTGGTGAATGCCGTAGGACATACACGCCTACCCCGTGACGTGCCAAAGCAGGGACAAAGCAACCCACCCCCACCAATCGCTCGCGCCCCAACGAACGACTTCTACAGCCACTTATTACCTCCCATCCGCCGCAGTTTTGCTACTACCACTTCAGATTCGGGGCAACCGCGAAGAAATGTGCCAAGGATTGTCAGTGGCCAAAAAACGTGTAAGTAGGCCATTGCTCGTGGTGGTGGCCTCCCGTGTTTCTAATCTTTTCTTTTTACATGATGCAGGAACGGGAGTGCGATTTTTGGTAGACATGGGTGCTTGTCGTTCTCTTTTGCCAAGGGAACTCTTCAGGACACGACGTAGTCTGTCTACGTCGGCCGACGTCCGCTTGGTAGCTGCCAACGGATCTGCGATACCCACCTACAGTTACGAGAATCTCACATTATCGTTCGGAAACGGTAAATTTAATTGGAAGTTTCTCGTTGCTGACGTCACATTGCCAATCCTTGGTGCGGATTTCCTCTCATTTCCACCTTCTGGTCGATGTCGCCCACCGACGATTGGTCAACGCAGACTCGTACTTGTCGACACCTCCTCAACCCGCCCCCTCTAACCTCACTCTCCACATCAGCGCACCCATGGATGCCTACGCCCACCTCCTCATCTCGTACCCAGAAGTTTTCCGTCCAGAACTTCGCCAAACGCCCATGGTTCCTGCCAAGCACGGTATTTATCACCATATCAAGACGACAGGACCCCCAGTCTTCTCAAAATTCAGACGTCTGGCACTGGAATGATTGGCAGCCGACAAACAGACGTTCGCCAAAATGGAGGAAGTGGGCCTTTGCCAAAAGGCCTCCAGCCCATGGTCGTCATCCTTACACATCGTTCTAAAGAAAGACGGCTCCCTCCGTCCGTACGGGGATTACAGGCGCCTGAACATACAAACAGAACCGGATCACTACCCCCTCCCAAACATTGCCGACGTGACCTCCTACCTGCACAAAGCGAAGGTTTTCTCTACGCTCGACCTCCTGAAGGGGTATTATCAGGTGCCTTTGAACCCAGAAGACATTCCCAAGACGCCATCACCACTCCGTTTGGTACATACACCTTCAATTACTCCTGTTTTGGCCTTCGTAATGCTGGGGCCACGTTTCAACGTCTCATGAATGGCATCTTAGGGGACCTCCCTTTCTGTATGTTATGTGGACGACATACTTGTGTTCTCCTCCTCAAAAGAGGAACACCTCCGTCACCTGAGCATCGTGCTCGACCGCCTGAAACAAAATGGCCTTGTAGTCCGGTACGACAAGTGTACCTTTGGCGCCAACGAAGTGTCGTTCTTAGGGCACCACATCACTCCTGAAGGAGTCCATCCCCTCCCTGAGAAGGTAGCAGCCGTTCAGGACTTCCCCGCGCCCTCGACCGTCAAAGCTCTGCAGGAATTCTTGGGCATGATCAACTATTATCACCATTTTCTGCCAGCCATTGCCGCCACTCTTGCTCCTCTCTACGCCTCCCTCAAGGGCAAGCCAAAGGACCTGAAGTGGGGTCCCCTTCAAGAAGCGGCCTTCTGCAATGCAAAGAAGGCCCTATCAACTGCTGCGGCTCTCACTTTTCCTATCCCACATGCCACTCTCCTTCTCTCCACCGATACCACCGACGTCGCTATTGGTGCAGTACTCGAACAGGTGGTCAATGGCTCGCCCCGCCCATTGGCCTTCTTCAGCAGAAAACTGTCCAAGGCAGAATCGTTTTATTCTACCTTCGATCGCGAATTGCTGGCGGTGCACTTGGCTGTCCGTCACTTTCGCTATTTCTTAGAAGGTACGCCCTTCTTCATTCGCACAGACCACATGCCTCTGGTGCACGCCTTCACTCGACAGTCTGACGCCTGGTCCGCCCGGCAACGCCGACATCTCTCCGCCGTGGCTGAATACAATTGCACCCTTCAATACGTCCCTGGGAAAATGAATCCCGTTGCCGATGCCCTGTCAAGAAACACGTTGGCTGCCGTTCAACTGGGATTGGATTACAACGCCCTGGCTGAAGCCCAACGACAGGATCAAGAGTATCAAGCATGTAGGACATCCCGCACGTCCCTCCGTTGGGAAGACTTCCCACTCGAATACTCCAACACCACCCTCCTCTGTGACGTCAGTACTGGTAGACCACGACCTTGGATTCCTGCTCCCATGCGCCGACAGGTGTTTGATTTCATTCACGGCCTTTCACATCCCTCGTGCTGTTCTACTGCACAGCTGCTGAAGGCAAAGTTCATTTGGCACGGCATTTCTAAGGATGCTAAGGATTGGGTCCGAGCCTGTACTTCTTGCCAAACTTCCAAAGTACATCGACACGGATTCAGGAGTGGGCACGTTTCCTCAACCGCAGAGTTGTTTCGCACACATTTACGTCGACGTTGTAGGCCCCCTACGTACATCACAAGGACATCGTTACCTGTTTACCGTCATCGACCGCTCCACTCGTTGGCCTGAAGCCATTCCCATGGAAACTGCAACGTCTGCCTCATGTACATCTGCCTTACTCTCAGGATGGATTGCAAGATTTGGTATCCCTGAGCATATTACTAATGACAGGGTTACCACTTTCACCTCTCAATTGTGGACATCATTAGCGAATCTCCTGGGCATCATCCTACATCAGACAACGGCCTACAACCCCGCTGCCAATGGAATGGTTGAACGTTTTCATCGCACCCTCAAAGCAGCTTTGATGTCCCGCTGCAAGGATTCCAACTGGTTTACTCATCTTCCCTGGGTCCTCCTGGGACTAAGGCCCACTCCTAAAGGCGCCCTCGACGTCTCGGCAGCTGAATGGTGTATGGCGACAATCTCCTCTGACGATCTCCAGCGCATACGTCACGTCGTGGGAAATTCTACTCCATGCCGCCAGACTTACAAGCCCCCAGCGAAGCATCACATACCAACATACTTGCACTCTGCAACGCACGTCTTCCTACGCAACGACACTAGCAAGCCACCGCTAACGCCCCCTTACACGGGCCCTTTCCTTGTGATCCGACGCAGTCCGAAAGCATTCCTACTAAACATTTGTGGCAAAGAAGACTGGGTCTCCATTGATCGTCTAGAACCTGCTTATCTCCTGCCAGATGACCCGCCTATAGTTCGCCTCTCTAGATCAGGGCGCCCTATTTAACATGTACAGTATGTCATTTTTAGGGGGGGAGCCATGTACCAACCGTGTGTCACACGATCGTACATAGTTCATTTTGTGTATATATTATGCTTGTATCTTCGCTCTTCCCTCGCACTAAAAAGAAACAGAATAAGTGTGTCTGTTTTTCTCCTCTGTAACAGTGTCTGCTTTTTTAACATGAAATTTCTTGTTGCTTTGAGCTTTTGTATATAAAGGAGAGTGTTCTATAATAAATTTACTCAGTTGCTTTCCCACTGTCTTTGAGTCACAACCTTCTCTCGGCCCGTCACATTCCATTACATTTTTTTTTTATTTCGGTGTAATGAACACAATAGATTCAGGGGGGAAGCATAAAAGGGATCTTTTTGCATGGATATTATCATCACTGTCATAATAATGAATTTAATTCCTAATACTTTTAAAAGGAAAAATACAATCAGAAAAATTCCGCCAATCCTTTCAACTCTGGGTGAAAATGAGGTGAACAGCCACTATGATATTATACACATACACACACACACACACACATTATATATATATATATATATATATATATATATATATATATATATATATATATATATATATATATATATGAAGAAATCCTTACGTGGAATGGTTTCAACAGGGGTACAGATATCAATAAGGTGAGCTCCCCCCCCCAAAAAAAAAAAAAAAAAAAACACGTGATTTCCAAGCCTTACTTTTGTCTACAATTCCATGATATGATTTTCTATCCCTGAAGCTTTCGGTAAAATTTCAGGAATTTGCGGAAAATCCCAAAAATGTACGTCGACTTTTTAGCCCCCAATGTAAATAACAGCTTCGATGAATGACCAAACTTTCAAATTGGAAACCAAAAATCAACAAGAACAACAACAACAAGAACAGCAACTAAAGCAGCCCTTGCAATATAAAAGGCAATTGAAAAGCAGCGAGTAGCTGCAGCGGCTTTTAGAAAGAATAGATCGTTTTCCCAATATCGTAATGAAAATTCCCTTCATGAGTGACCTGGTGTGACCTGGTCCGAGGTCGTGCGATTGGCGTTTGAGCTAACGAAAAAGGGGGGGAGGGAGGGGAAGAGATGATAAACATTTATTGACACCGAGGGGAAATGATGAGTAAATCTATAATCTCTAATTAGTGAGAACTGGAAAAACGACAATAAAAAAGGGGAAAAAATGACTCGAATTGATAACGTTTGATAACAGAAATTGGTAAACTTTGAAACATCCAGTAAAACGAAAAAGGAAAAATCAATGAAAATGGGAAAAAAAGTAAATTCAATTGAAATTAACCCGACGGTCCCCTGTCAACAGGAAACCTTGAATTTAATCGCCGTAAGATCAAATAATTCTTTTTCAATTGGATCATTCAGCTCATTAAACCATTATAATAGGCAAATGCCTGATAGGTGATTAAAAGCTATTTATCCTAATAGCCTGATAGGTAATTAAAAACTATTTATCCTAATAGCCTGATAGGTAATTAAAAACTATATATCCTTATAGCCTGATAGGTAAAAGAAAACTATTTATCCTAATAGCCTGATAGGTAATTAAAAACTATTTATCCTAATAGCCTGATAGGTAATTGAAAGCTATTTATCCTAATAGCCTGATAGGTGATTAAATACTATTCATCCTAATAGCCTGATAGGTAATTAAAAACTATTTATCCTAATAGCCTGATAAGTGATTAAAAAATATTTAACCTAATAGCCCGATAGGTAATTGAAAGCTATTTATCCTAATAGCCTGATAGGTAATTAAAAACTAATTTTTTGGTATGAATGCGTGTAGATTAAAAATATTGAATGGTGAATGGATTAATTAATAGTTCCATCGAATATTACTGCTCATGGTGTGAGCTCAAGTCAGGTCGTCTTACACGCCTTTCCTCTACTCTTCATTAGCACCTTGACTCTCTCTGACCCTTGGGGTTGAGACGTGGGTCTTGGGAACTTCCATTACAATTGTATTTTTTTTATTTCGGTGTAATGAACTCAACTGATTCATAGGGGAAGCACAAAAGAGGTCTCCTTGCATGAATATTACCATCATTGTCATAATAATGAAATTAATTCCTAATGCTTTTAAAAGGAAAAATACAATCAGAAAAATTTCGCCACTCCTTTTGACTCTGGTTGAAAATGAGGTGAACAGCCACTATGAAGAAAACTTTACGTTGAATGGTTTCAACAGAGGTACAGAAATCAATAAAGAGAGCAAGTTCACAAAAAAAAAAAAAAAAAAAAAAAACCAACCAACAACAAAAACAACAATAAAAACACGTGATTTCCAAGCCTTACTTTCGTCTACAATTTCATGATATGATTATCTATCCCCGAAGCTTTCGGTAAAATTTCCGGAATTTGCAGAAATCCCCAAAAATTTACGGCGACTTTTTAGCCGCCAATGTAAATAACAGCATCGATGAATGACCAAACTTTCAAATTGGAAACCGAAAATCAACAGGAACAACAACAACAAGAACAGCAACTAAAGCAGCCCTTGCAATATAAAATGCAATTGAAAAGCAGCGAGTAGCTGCAGGGGCTTTTAGGAAGAATAGATCGTTTTCCCAATATCGAAGGCGTAATGAAAATTCCCTTCATGAGTGACCTGCTGTGACCTGGTGTGACCTAGTCCGAGGTCGTGCGATTGGCGTTTGAGCTAACGAAAAAGGGGGGGGGGAGGGGAATAGATGATAAACCTTTATTGACACCGAGGGGAAATGAAGATTAAATCGATAATCTCTAATTAGTGTGAACTGGAAAAACGATAATAAAAAAAGGGGAAAAATGACTCGAATTGATAACGTTTCATAACGGAAATTTGTAAACTTTGAAATATCCAGTAAAACGAAAAAGGAAAAAATCTATAAAAATGGGAAAAAAAGTAAATTCAATTGAAATTAGGCAATCAATTAACCCGACAGTCCCCTGTCAACAGGAAACCTTGAATTTAATCACCGTAAGATCAAATAATTCTTTTTCAATTTGTTCATTCAGCTCATTAAACCCTTATATTAGGCAAAAGCCTGATAGGTGATTAAAAACTTTTTTTTTTTTTTTTTTGTGTATGAATGGGTGCAGATTTAAAATATTTAAGAGTGAATGGATTAATGAATAGTTCCATCCAATATTACTGCCCATGGTGTGAGCTTAAGTAAGGTCGTCTAACACGCCTTTCCTCTACTCTTCATTAGCACTTCAGGTCTCTCTGACCCGTGGATTTGAGACACGGGTCTTGGGAACTTCCTGTACCAACCGTGTTTCACACGATCGTACATAGTTCATTTGTGTATATATTATGCTTGTATCTTCGCTCTTACCTCGCACTAAAAAGAACCAGAATAAACATGTCTGCTTTTCTCATCTGTAACAGTGTCTGTTTTTTTAACATGAAATTTCTTGTTGCTTTGAGTTTTTGTATATAAAGGAGAGTGTTCTATAATAAATTTACTCAGTTGCTTTCATACTGCCTTTGAGTCACAACCTTCTCTCGGCCCGTCACATTGGTGACCCCGGAAGTCGACTTGCTCCCACCGCATTCCACCCAACCCCCCCACCTTGCCCCTCCATCGTTGGTATTATGGCGGACTCTACGGAAGTTGGTGCTGCGGCTGCCCCATTGAAACTTTTTCGTTCGCCAGCGGAGAGGCGTTTGCTTGGTTTCATCGCGCAGAAGTCCAGTTTCGCATCAAGGGCGTGACTCGCTCAACCACCAAAGCAGATTATGTTCTCGCGGCGATACCCGAGGACACCTTCCCGGAAATATCCGACTGGCTTTGTGAACAAGGAGACACCCCAATAGCGTATGACGCCCTAAAAACATACCTTCTGTAGCAGTACTCGCCGTCGCCAGCCACCCGTATAGCAAAGCTTTTTCAGCTCTTGCAACAACCGTTGGGGGACCAAAGGGCTTCGCTTGCCCTCAGGGAAATGACCAGTATTGCTCGCCTGCAACCTGCCGCAGACGACTCTCCTCGTGAGGTGAACCTACTTCGTGCCCTTTGGATACGCCGTTTACCCGGACCTATACGCGCTGCTATACCCGATGTTGATAGTTTACCCATAAGGGACTTGATGACCAAAGCCGACGCCCTTATGGACAGCCACTTCACGACCACCATCAACGCCTCCACCCCTGACGAAGAGGATGCCTATTCAACGTCAACCGAAGCTGGTGAATGCCGTAGGACATACACGCCTACCCCGTGTCGTGCCGAAGCAGCGACAAAGCCACCCACCACCCACCAATCGCTCGCGCCCCAACAAACGACTTCTACAGCCACTTACTACCTCCCATCCGCCGCAGTTTTGCTACTACCACTTCAGATTCAGGGCAACCGCGAAGAAATGTGTCAAGGATTGTCAGTGGCCAAAATAGGTGTAGGTAGGCCATCGCTCGTAGCGGTGGCCTCCCGTGTTTCTAATCTTTTCTTTTTACATGATGCAGGAACAGACGTGCGATTTTTGGTAGACACGGGTGCTTGTCGTTCTCTTTTGCCGAGGGAACTCTTCAGGACACGACGTAGTCTGTCTATGTCTGCCGACGTCCGCTTGGTAGCTGCCAACGGATCTGCGATACCCACCTACGGTTACGAGAACCTCACATTATCGTTCGGAAACGGTAAATTTAATTGGAAGTTTCTCGTTGCTGACGTCACATTGCCAATCCTCGGTGCAGATTTCCTCTCTCATTTCCACCTTCTGGTCGATGTCGCCCACCGACGATTGGTCAACGCAGACTCGTACTTGTCGACACCTCCTCAACCCGGCCCCTTTAACCTCGCTCTCCACATCAGTGCACCCATGGATGCCTACGCCCACCTCCTCACGTCGTACCCAGAAGTTTTCCGCCCAGAACTTCGCAAAACGCCCACGGTTCCTGCCAAGCACGGTATTTATCACCATATCAAGACGACGGGACCCCCCAGTCTTCGCAAAATTCAGACGTCTGGCACCGGAATGATTGGCAGCTGCCAAACAGATGTTTGCCGAAATGGAGGAAATGGGCCTTTGCCAAAAGGCCTCCAGCCCACGGTCGTCATCCTTACACATCGTTCTAAGAAAGACGGCTCCCTCCGTCCGTGCGGGGATTACAGGCGCCTGAACATGCAAACAGAACCGGATCACTACCCCCTCCCAAACATTGCCGACGTGACCTCTTACCTGCACAAAGCGAAGGTTTGGATGGCATCTTAGGGGACCTCCCTTTCTGTGTATGTTATGTGGACGACATACTTGTGTTCTCCTCCTCAAAAGAGGAACACCTCCGTCACCTGCGCATCGTGCTCGACCGCCTGCAACAAAACGGCCTTGTAGTCCGGTACGACAAGTGTACCTTTGGCGCCAACGAAGTGTCGTTCTTAGGGCACCGCATCACTCCTGAAGGAGTCCATCCCCTCCCTGAGAAGGTAGCAGCCGTTTAGGACTTCCTCGCGCCCTCGACCGTCAAAGCTCTGCAGGAATTCTTGGGCATGATCAACTATTATCACCGTTTTCTGCCAGCCATTACCGCCACTCTTGCTCCCCTCTACGCCTCCCTCAAGGGCAAGCCAAAGGACCTGAAGTGGGGTCCCCTTCAAGAAGCAGCCTTCTGCGATGCAAAGAAGGCCCTATCAACTACTGCGGCTCTCACTTTTCCTATCCCACATGCCCCTCTCCTTCTCTCCACCGATGCCAGCGACGTCGCTATTGGTGCAGTACTCGAACAGGTGGTCAATGGCTCCCCTCGCCCATTGGCCTTCTTCAGCAGAAAACTGTCCAAGGCAGAATCGGGTTATTCTACCTTCGATCGCGAATTGCTGGCGGTGCACTTGGCTGTCCGTCACTTTCGCCATTTCTTAGAAGGTACGCCCTTCGTCATTCACACAGACCACATGCCTCTGGTGCACGCCTTCACTCGACAGTCTGATGCCTGGTCCGCCCGGCAACGCTGACATCTCTCCGCCGTGGCTGAATACAATTGCACCCTTCAATACATCCCTGGGAAAATGAATCCCGTTGCCGATGCCCTGTCAAGAAACACGACACGGATTCAGGAGTGGGCACCCTTCCTCAACCGCAGAGTCGTTTCGCACACATTCACGTCGACGTTGTAGGCCCCCTACGTACATCACAAGGACATCGTTACCTGTTTACTGTCATCGACCGCTCCACTCGTTGGCCTGAAGCCATTCCCATGGAAACTGCAACGTCCGCCTCATGTACATCTGCCTTACTCTTAGGATGGATTGCAAGATTTGGTATCCCTGAGCATATTACTTCTGACAGGGGTACCACTTTCACCTCTCAATTGTGGACATCATTAGCGATTCTCCTGGGCATCATCCTACATCAGACAACGGCCTACAACCCCGCTGCCAATGGAATGGTTGAACGTTTTCATCGCACCCTCAACGCAGCTTTGGTGTCCTGCTGCAAGGATTCCAACTAGTTTACTCAGCTTCCCTGGGTCCTCCTGGGACTAAGGACCACTCCCAAAGATGCCCTCGACGTCTCGGCAGCTGAATGGTGTATGACGACCCGTTGGTCGTCCCTGCAGAATTTTTTCCTTCTTCAACCTCCTCCGACGATCTCCAGCGCATACGTCACGTCGTGGGAAATTCTACTCCATGCCGCCAGACTTACAAGCCCCCAGCAAAGCATCACATACCAACAGACTTGCACTCTGCAACGCACGTCTTCCTGCGCAACGACACTAGCAAACCACCGCTAACGCCCCCTTACACGTGCCCTTCCCTTGTGATCCGACGCAGTCCGAAAGCATTCCTACTAAACATGCTTATCTCCTGCCAGATGACCCGCCTACAGTTCGCCTCTCTAGATCAGGGCGCCCTATTTAACATGTACAGTATGTCATTTTTAAGGGGGGAGCCATGTACCAACCATGTGTCACACAAACGTACATAGTTCATTTTGTGTATATAATATGCATGTATCTTCGCACTAAAAAGAACCAGACTAAACATGTCTGCTTTTCTCCTCTGCAACAGTGTCTGCTTTTTTAACATGAAATTTCTTGTTGCTTTGAGCTTTTGTATATAAAGGAGTGTTCTATAATAAATTTACTCAGTTGCTTTCATACTGTCTTTGAGTCACAACCTTCTCTCGGCCCGTCACATTCCATTAATTTTTTTCTTTTTTTTTTTATTACGGTGTAATGAACACAATATATTCAGGGGGGAGCATAAAAGAGGTCTTTTTGCATGGATATTATCATCATTGTCATTATAATGAATTTAATTCCTAATACTTTTAAAAGGAAAAATACAATCAGAAAAATTTCGCTAATCCTTTCAACTCTGGGTGAAAATGAGGTGAACAGCCACTTTGAAGAAACCTTTCCCCCCCCAAAAAAAAAAAATAAAAAAAAAAAAAAATAAAAAAATAAAAAAAAAACCTGATTTCCAAGCCTTACTTTTGTCTACAAATTCATGATATGATTATTCTATCCCTGAAGCTTTCGGTAAAATTCCCGGAATTTTCAGAAATTCCCAAAAATGTACGTCGACTTTTAGCCCCCAATGTAAATAACAGCTTCGATGAATGACCAAACTTTCAAATTGGAAACCGAAAATCAACAAGAACAACAACAACAAGAACAGCAACTAAAGCAGCCCTTGCAATATAAAATGCAATTGAAAAGCAGCGAGTAGCTGCAGGGGCTTTTAGAAAGAATAGATCGTTTTCCCAATATCGAAGGCGTAATGAAAATTCCCTTCATGAGTGACCTGGTGTGACCTGGTTCGAGGTCGTGCGATTGGCGTTTGAGCTAACGAAAAAAAGGGGGGGGGGGGAGGGGAAGATATAATAAACCTTTATTGACACCGAGGGGAAATGAAGATTAAATCGATAATCTCTAATTAGTGTCAAATGGAAAAACGACAATAAAAAAAGGGGAAAAATGACTGGAATTGATAACGTTTGATAACGGAAATTGGCAAACTTTGAAACATCCAGTAAAACGAAAAAGGAAAAATCTATAAAAATGGGAAAAAAAGTAAATTCAATTGAAATTAGGCAATCAATTAACCCACCGGTCCCCTGTCAACAGGAAACCTTGAATTTAATCACCGTAAGATCAAATAATTCTTTTTCAATTTGCTCATTCAGCTCATTAAACCCTTATAATAGGCAAATGCCTGATAGGTGATTAAAAGCTATTTATCCAAATAGCCTGATATGTAATTAAAAACTATTTATCCTAATAGCCTGATAGGTAATTAAAAACTATTTATCCTAATAGCCTGATAGATAATAAAACCTATTTATCCTAATAGCCTGATAGGTAATTAAAAACTAATTTTTTGGTATGAATGCGTGTAGATTAAAAATATTGAATGGTGAATGGATTAATGAATAGTTCCATCAAATATTACTGTTCATGGTGTGAGCTCAAGTAAGGCTGTCTTACACGCCTTTCCTCTACTCTTCATTAGCACCTTGACTCTCTCTGACCCTTGGGTTTGAGACGTGGGTCTTGGAAACTTCCATTCCATTTTTTTAAATTTTTTTTATTTCAGAGTAATGGATACTATAGATTCAGGGGGGAGCACAAAAGAGGTCTCCTTGCATGAACATTATCATCATTGTCATAATAATGAATTTAATTCCTAACACTTTTCAAATGAAAAATACAATCAGAAAAATTTCGCCACTCCTTTCAACTCTGGTTGAAAGTGAGGTGAACAGCCACTATGAAGAAATCCTTACGTTAAATGGTTTCAATAGGTGTACAGAAATCAATAAAGTGATCAAGTATATATATATATATATATATATATATATATATATATATATATATATATATATATATATATATATATATATATATATATATATAAAATCACGTGATTTCCAAGCCTTACTTTTGTCTACAAATTCATGATATGATTTTCTATCCCTGAAGCTTCCGGTAAAATTTCCGGAATTTTCGAAAATTCTCAAAAATTTACGGCGACTTTTAGC
>NC_090736.1:148946807-148949307 GCF_036898095.1 Palaemon carinicauda | reverse complement strand
AAGCATGGAAGCAAATAGAAGGAATTGCTGAAAACATCATGGAGCTTAAAGTATCAGAAAGAGCAAGCCGAGGTAGATTAATAGTGCCAAAAAGCATTCCAGGCAAACTGAGAAAGGGCGCACAGGACATTAATCCACTACGCACCAGCATCGATAATGCAGCGACTATTTAATGTGCTGCCAGATCATCTAAGAAACATATCAGGAAGTGAGCGTAGATGCGTTTAAAAATCAGCTCGATAAATACCTAAGATGCATCCCAGACCATCCAAGACTGGAAGATGCAAAATACACCGGAAGATGTATTAGCAACTCTCTGGTGGATATACGAGGTGCCTCACACTGAGGGACCTGGGGGAACCCAAACAAAAAATAAGGCAATAAGGTAAGGTAAGGCTCTCTCTCTCTCTCTCTTCCTGGACTTCAATATTTGTCAACATCTTTAGTAATGACCAATCTCTCTCTCTCTCTCTCTCTCTCTCTCTCTCTCTCTCTCTCTCTCTCTCTCTCTCTCTCTCTCTCTCTCTCTCTCTACTGGACTTTAATATTGTCAACATCTTTAGTAATGACCAATATCTCTCTCTCTCTCTCTCTCTCTCTCTCTCTCTCTCTCTCTCTCTCTCTCTCTCTCTCTCTATATATATATATATATATATATATATATATATGCAGACTGTTTTCTTTAGAGAATTCTTGATTGCACAGGGGCGGACTAATATTCATTAAGCAAAACTGGAGACGTCAAAAGGTTACTAGATATCTCCAGGTGTCTTTGTTCCAGAATACAATGACATTTTCAAGTTGCAAATCGTTAAAATGTTTTCGTCTTTACACTAACATTATATACACATCAAATCTAATATACATATAACAGGCTCCAACAGGGGAAAAATAGCTCAGTGAGGGAATGAAATAAGGAAAAAAATATGGAATAGTATGGTTGAGTATATCCTCAAGCAAAAGAACTTTAACCCAAGAAAGTGGAAGACCATGGTACAGAGGCTATGGCACTACCCGAGACTAGAGAACAATTGTTTGATTTTGGAGTGTCCTTCTCTTAGATGAGCTGCTTACCATAGCTAAAGAGTCTCTTCTACCCTTACCAAGAGGAAAGTGGCCACTGAACAATTACAGTGCAGCAACCTCTTGGGGTGAAGAAGAAATGTTTGGTAATCTTAGTGTTGTCGGGTGTAAGAGGACAGAGGAGAATATGTACAGAATATGCCAGACTATTCGGTGTGTATGTGTAGGCAAGGGGAAAATGAACCGTAACCAGAGAGAAGGATCCAATGTATTACTGTCTGGCCAGTCAAAGGACCCCGGAACTCTCCAGCGGTAGAGAACAATTGTTTAATTTTGGAGTGTCCTTCTCTTAGAAGAACTGCTTACCATAGCTAATGAGTCTTTATACCATTACCAAGTGGAGAGATACGACTGAATAATTACATGAAATGACCTTATCTCCACCTCATTTCTACTTTCATTAACAATCTCAATGTCCTCCGCTATATCACTCCTCTCTTCCCTACTAATCCCACTACACTTATTCTCCATCTCTCTCATAACATAATTAAATCTTTCCTCCCCTGTCTCCTTTTTATTAATCTAAGCAAGATTTCATTATAATTAACTAAAACAACTAACTATTAAATTTCTCTTTCCCTATCTCCTTTTTATTAATCTAAGCAATATTTCATTATAATAGAATAAAAACATATAACAATTCAATTTCTATTCCTCTATCTCCTCTTTATCAAGCTAAGCAAGATTTCATTTCAATTCACTAAAACACATAATTCAATTTCTCTTCCCCTATTTCCTTTTTATTCACCTAAGCAAGACTTCATCATAATAAAACTTAATAATATATAACAATTCAATTTCTATTCCTCTATCTCCTTTTTAATAAATAAGCAAGATTTCATCATAATAAACTAATAATACATAATAATTCAATTTCTCTTCCTTTATCTCCTCTTCATCATCCTAAGCAAGATTTCATTGCAATAAACTAAAAACACATAACAATTCAATTTCTTTTCCACTATCCTCTTTATCAACCTACGAGAGTTATCATTATAACTAAAATCAATATCTATCTTTGTTTCTAACATTTCCTTTAGGCGTGTTCGTTCGATGCGACATCTCTGGAAAATCCTCCCTCACCTACGCCCACAGGACTTGCCTTTGCTACTACGCCCAACGGTACTTCGCCTTTAAGGGCATCTCGATTAGCATTTAGCACGCCCACTCTCCTCTCTCCTCTCTCTCCTCTCTCTCTCTCTCTCCTCTCTCCTCTCTCTCTCTCTCTCTTTATCATTCAGTACATTTACTCATCTTTCATTCTTCAGGCAATAATTGTTGAGTGTTCTCTCTCTCTCTCTCTCTCTCTCTCTCTCTCTCTCTCTCCTCTCTCTCTCTCTCTCTCTCTCTCTCTCTCGATTTATCATTCAGTACATTTACTTCTTATCCTTCATCCTTCAGAGCAATAATTGTTGAG
>NC_090736.1:148930275-148940275 GCF_036898095.1 Palaemon carinicauda | reverse complement strand
ATTAATTTTTGGAAGCGATCTGGATCAAGATTGCCATTCCGGTTATTATTATTATTATTATTATATTATTATTATTATTTCTGGTGTTATCATTCAAGGTCAGCATATGAAAAAGGGAGAGATTGGTCCGTAGACTTGAGTAAAATGACAATCTTCATTGGCGGAGGTCTGAAATCTCTGATTTTCTCTTTCTACTTGTTATTATTATTATTATTATTATTATTATTATTATTATTAGTTGTTGTAGTAGCAGCAGTAGTAGTAGTAGTAGTAGTAGTAGTAGTAGTAGTAGTAATATCATTATTATTTTTATGGATCTCTTTAATGTTATTGTTATTAATAAATTAGAACGTCCCTTATCTAAATCAGAAATAAATTTATGTATCTATTTGTAAATTGGACATAAATTCCAACATCAGTCGTGTAATTTATCAGTAAATTTGAGTGTGTTATTTAAATGGGAATAAATTCGATGTCCATCAAATAAATTAGAAACAAGCCATATATATATATATATATATATATATATATATATATATATATATATATATATATATATATATGTGTGTGTGTGTGTGTGTGTGTGTGGGTGTGTGTGTGTGTGTGTGTGTGGGTGTGTGTGTGTGTGTGTGTGTTGCAATTCCTTTTTATTTCGGTACTTTTTACACTGTAGTAATCAAGTAGGCAACTAAGCAACTAAAAGGTTTTAATTTTTCTTTCCAGAACTCGATTTTTTCTCTTTTTCAAAACATTAAGACGGAAGCTTTGATTAAAAAGCTATTAATTTTTATGCTTCTAAACGCATTGTTGTAAGAAGAGAAAAAGCTTAATTAATTAATAAATAGATAACGAAAATTACAAGCAGCTTTCCTATGATGAATTGTTGAGAATCCTCAGAACATTATTTCAAAAAGGTAAAGTTGAACAGACAGAATTAATCTTTTTGCCTTGAATCTCTCTTCTCTGCTGTTGTATCACAACTTGAGTTTTATTTTATATCATATTCTTTCTTTCTATAA
Source organism: Palaemon carinicauda (assembly GCF_036898095.1). NCBI lineage: Eukaryota > Metazoa > Arthropoda > Malacostraca > Decapoda > Palaemonidae > Palaemon > Palaemon carinicauda. Next base: position 148,939,256 of record NC_090736.1, on the reverse strand, counting down.
AATCACTTCTTGAATTCAAGATGATGTTTACCCATACAAAGACATGATAAGATATCTTTGGTAATAAGTATCAAAATTTGAATTTGAATAGCCTATGTATACTTGCATATACTTAAAAGAAATACACCCTCGACTTAATCAGAAGTTAATGAGTTTAAAGGTCGCTCATGAATGGGAGAGGTAAGGAACAGTGACAATACCTTAGAGAATGACATTATATATCATATGATCAGCTGCCGAGCTCCTCTCCATCCAAGCTAGGACCAGGGAGGGCCAGACAATGGCTGTAGATGACTCAGATCTATAGGCTCTTCCAAATCCCCCATCCTTAGCTCACAAGGATGGTGAGTTTGCAAACACTACAAGAAACTATCGAGCTTGAGCGTGTCTGAAACCCCAGTCCAGTAGATTGGCAGGCAGAGACTTTTCCAATAGGCTACCAGAAGAATAAACACGGAATTATGGATAATGTCCATGCCTAGCAATATGCCGGACTGGGGTTCAAGTCTCGCTCAAGCTCGATGGTTTCTTGTAGTGTCTGCAACCTCACCATCCTTGTGAGCCTAGGATGGGAGATTTGGGGGAGCCTATACTGTAGGTCTACCTGCTCAGTCTTCAGCAGATATTGCTTATTGCTTTGCTCTCCCTGGTCCTAGCTTGGGTGGAGAGGTGCTTTGGTGCTGATCATATGTATATATGGTCAGTCTCTAGGGCGTTGTCCTTCTAGCTAGAGCATTGTCACTGTCCCTTGCCTCTGCCATTCATAAGTGGACTTTAAAAGAAACGCTTTAAAAAAATAATCAGATGTTATTGATCGGGACATTGATGTTGGTGATGGAAAGGAAATTATAACTGTGGTGATGATATATTCTTGCTTTCCTGGAATGGCAGTGAAGATAGGAAGCTGTGTGTGTGTGTGTGTGTCTGTGTGTGTGTGTGTGCGCGCGCGTGTGTGTGTGTGCGCGTGTGTGTGTGTGTGTGTGATATGAATTTTAGTGGTGAAGATGGAGAAACTGGGTGATGATGATAGTGAGAGATAAGCAGTTGTTTTAGTGATGATATTAATTGTGAAAGTATCTTTGGAATATTGTGTACATAGATTATACTTGATAAATTAGAGTTAGATCATTATTATGTCTTGAGTGATGATGGTTGTAATAGTGAAAATCTTAAGAGAGTTTTCTCTCAGCTGATGATAATAGAATTTCCTTAAGGATAATATGTTTTAATCATGTTTATTGGGATAAAATTTAGAGTGATTTTTTAAGATAATGATGAAATTGATACGATATCGATATTGGTAGTGTGAAATGACCAGGCTCTCGAGTCTTAAACCTAACATAACCTAACCTAATGCAACCCACACCCATACTTCAGTGATTCTTCCCAAGTTTTCGTCTGTAGCCCTTTTCCTCGTGAACTTTCCTTTTCCTTTACTTTATTTTCCCAGTAATTTAACTCTGTAGACGTGATATTTTGAAGGGAAAAAAAATTAAAGGATTTGAGTATCTTAATTTTTTTTTTTTTTTTTTTTTTTGCATTATTAACTTTGTCGTGGTCCTCAATCATTGCATTTATCTATATACCTATCTATATATTTATTTATTTATTTATATATATCATATTGACATTCTATTCCATGAAATCTTGCTTACCTAGCTTATAAAAATTTTGAAATATTTCCAATTAGAATGTTTATACGGTAGCTGATAACAGTATAGCTATTATCAGCCATCATATAGACCTTTTAATAGGAGATATATCAAAATATTTACAAGCCAGGTACTGATCTTTATCATCATACTGGCAATAATGAGAACCAGGCAGGTTCTAAAAGCACTATATAAAACGCAAGAGTTCTGGCTGATTTAAGCAATTAAATAAAAAGAAAAGAATTGGAAATGATTTTGTCTACACCTATCGACGAAAACAAAGGTTTAAAACAAAATGATTATTTTTTTACGATTAAATCCATTAAATTTTCAATTCACCGTTTTTTGCACGGCCCGGAATAGAATTGTGGAGAGAGAGAGAGAGAGAGAGAGAGAGAGAGAGAGAGAGAGAGAGAGAGAGAGAGAGAGAGAGAGAGAGAGAGAGAGAGAGAGAGAGAGGAATTGGCCCGCACCATTGGCCAAAAAAATTTCGCATGGAGCGAAGTATTGGTAAAACTGAGAAACATCACTGAATCGGCGGATATCGGTCATTTCAGCATTATAGTTTTTCTGTATTTCCCTTTTCTCGGCTCTTCATTTTATTTCGCTAAAATTTTTTGCCATTTTTTTTTTCAATATCATCGTGTGTCGTTTTTGTGAATGTAGTTTGTTTGCAATTCCTTCCTTTTAATTCGATATCTGTACTTTTATCTGGTTCATTATTTTTTCATTTTTTTTCCAGTATATTTTTTTTTTCACTATCATTGTGTGTCGTTTTTGTGAATGTAGCTTATTTGCAATTCCTTCCTTTTAATTCCACATCTCGACTTTTATCTGGTTCATTATTTTTTCATCTTTTTCCAGTATATTTGTTCCTTGTTATTTCTTTCCATATTTAATATTATTTTATTAGTCATATAATTGTATTCATTTACGCATTCATAATATTTATATATCCCCTGGTTACGATGAAATAACCACTGAGATGATACTGGCTGAAAATTAAGTAACCCCCGGAATACTTAAAAGATTATTTTATAAAATGTGGCATAAAGACGCAAACTCTGATAAATGGGAGTTGGGAGTGTTGGTGAAAATGGCTAAAAAAGAAGACATGACTGATTGCAATAATTACAGAGGCATCAAACTTACGACAGTGTTATGAAAATACATAGTATGCTTATTCTAAAGATACTAGAGAGAAAGATTGATGAAAAGCTGAGAGATGAACAAGCAAGATATATAAAAGGTAGAAGTTGGACTGACCAAATTTTAATTATGAGACGTGCTGTACATCAATTCGTAGAATTTAGAGATCCTTTTTTGATGGCATTTGTGGACTATGAAAAAGCCTTTGATAGTGTGCACCGGTCAATTTTGTGGAGAATCCTGCATTATTATAGAGTTCCTCTTAAATACGATTTTTTTTTATTAAGTCTGTCCATGAGCATAACAAGTGCCAAGTTAATGTTAGTGGAGTCCTTTCAAACGAATTTCTAGTGAACAGCGGAGTACTCCAAGGGAATGTGTTGTCACCTATGTTGTTTACTCTCCTCATGGATTTTGTAATCCGTAGAAAAGTTGGAGATGATGGGACTGGAATGGTAATAGGAAATTAGCAGACCTAGAGTATGCTGATGACGCTGTCCTTATTAGCAGAACACCAGAGGATTGGATTTGCAATGCTTGCTTATCAGAATACATGATATATCACAGGAGGTTAGGCTCAAGATAAATAGAAGAAAGATAGAGATGATAATAGCGGAATATGCAATGTAAGATGAGATATCAATGGAAAGAGAAAGGATTAATGAGGTAGAATCATTTAACTATTTAGGAACTATGATCTCTAATACAGGGTCTTTCGAATTAGATTTTAATGAAAGATTGAAAAAAGAAAATCAGACAATGGATAGGTTAAGTAAAAATGGAAATCAAATCGTCTGAAATTACATATAAAAATCAGGCTATATATCATTTTAGTGAGATGAGTCGTGGCATGACAATGAAACAAAATTCAACAGATTTAGTAGATTTGAGAACAAAGCCTTCATAATAATATTGGGAGTTAAAAGGTTGGACTGGATTAGAAATGAAACTATAAGAGATATTACTGAAGTGCCGTATGTAGATGGGATCATGGTGAGGGGTAGATGGAGATGGTGTGGACATGCTCTTCACACTCCCAAAGAGAGATTAGTTCAGCAAACGTTTAACTGAACTGCAGAAGGCACTAGAAGAGTTGGCAGACCCAGGCCTTCATGGCTGAGGACTAGAAAGCCTGAAGTTGGAGATGATGAATGGAGGAGTATTGAATTAAAAGCTCGAGATAGAAACGACTGGCGAAATCTAAATGAGGCCCTTTGCATCAATAGGCGTAGGAGGGAATGATGATGATGATGATGATATCGCCCCTATATGATAAAGAGCAAGTGATTATATATATATATATATATATATATATATATATATATATATATATATGATTATGCTAAACAGCATTCTCAGACGTATAAATACTCGGTTGCTCTCAGTCTTTCGGGTTGGAGGGAGAGGGAGTAGTCATGTTCTGGCAAGAGGGTGTGTGTGCTTATCTATTGAAATGTTTAGCCGTCAACTTTTACGGGACGCATACACAAGGATATATATATATATATATATATATATATATATATATATATATATGTATATATATATATAGATAGATAGATAGATAGATAGCTATGCACATTATATGAACATATGATAAATCTTTGATATTATGGGTATATGTTTCGTTGGTCGATTTTACAAATCTTTTATAAAAGGAATTCCTCACTGATTTTATTTTTCCCAGTATTTTAGGTTTGTCCTCAGCGCAAATTAATTATCAATTCGAATTCAGCACGCGCTTTAATTCAGCATAATCGTGTGGAATTCATTTGAAGAGTTAAATATAATATGAGGAATATTTTGCATAGAGAGAGAGAGAGAGAGAGAGAGAGAGAGAGAGAGAGAGAGAGAGAGAGAGAGAGAGAGAGAGAGAGAGAGAGAGAGAGAGAGTGTGTGTGAGAGAGAGCGTCTCTTCAGCCTTGTTTTGAATTATTATTAATGAAGGGCCTCCCCTGACCCAGTGCTTCAGCATAAGGTCTAAATTCCATTTATTCCATGCCATTCTTATTAATATCAAGTATGGTTGATTTTGGATTTATATGTGCATAACTTTAAAATTTGTTTAAAAAAGAAAGTCTTAATGGTTTCGTCAATGCTCAACATTAACAAGAAAAAATTAAAGTATTTTATTTACTATTTTCCTTCAAAATCGATCGTGAAATTGACCTTGCATAATTTTATACTGATCATTGGTCTTTTATTCAATGATCATTCTGTTCTGAAAGAGGTATTCAAATCGGTTGCCTGGAGAACCTTCCATAGCTCCAGTCTTCAAATCTGTTCTATAGAAAACTTTCTGTGTCTCCAGTCTTCAAATATGTTCCCTGGAGAGCCTTCAGTAGCTCCAGTCTTCAAATCTGTTCCCTGTCAAAATTTCTGTGGCTCCATTTTTCATAATTTGGTCCCTGGAAAACCCTCTGTAACTCTAGTCTTCAAATCTGTTCCCTGAAGAACCTTCTGTTAGCGCCAGACTTCAATTCTGTTCTCTGGATAACTTTCTGTAGCTCCAGTCTTCAAATCTGTTCCCTGGAAAAACTTCTGTGGCTCTAGTCTTTAAATCTCTACCCTGAAAAAAAAACTCTGTGGCTCCAGTCTTCAAAACTACTCCTAGGAGAACATTCTGTAGCTCTAATCTTCAAATCTACTCCCTGGAGAAATTTCTGCTGCTCCACTCTTGAAATATGTTCCCTGGAGAAATTTCTGCGGCGCCAGTCTTCAAATCTGTTCCTTTAAGAACCTTCTGTAGCCCCAGTCTTCAAATCTGTTCCCTGGAAAAACTTCTGCAGCTCCAGTCTTCAAGTCTATTCCCTGAAGAACCTTCTGTAGCTCCAGTTTTCTAATCAGGTCCCTTATGAACCATCTGCAGCTCCAGTCTTCAAATTTGTTTCCTGGAAAACCTTATCTAGCTTCAGTTTTTAAATTTGTTCCCTGGAGAAACCTTCTGTAGCTCCGGTCTTCAAATTTGTTCTTTGGAGAACCTTTTGTAGCCCAGTCTTCTTGTGGCTCCAGTTTTCAAATTTGTTCCCTGTAGAACCTTCTGTAGCTCCAGTCTTCAAATCTGGTCCCTGTAGAACCTACTGTAGCTCCAGTCTTCAAATCTGTTCCCAGTAGAACCTTCTATAGCTCCAGTCTTCAAATCTGTTCCCTGAAGAATTTTCTGCAGCTTTAGTCTTCAAATCTGCTCCCTAGAGACATTTTTGTGGCTCCAGTCTTCATTTCCGTTTCATGGGGAATCTTCCATAGGTCCAGTCTTGTAATCTGTTCCCTGGAGAAACTTCTGTAGCTCCAGTCTTCAAATGTGTTCCCTGGCAAATCCTCTGTGGCCTCAGTCTTCAAATAAGTTTCCTGGAGAACCTTCTGTAGCCCCAGTCTCCAAATCTGTTTCATGGAAAACCTTCTGTGGATCCATTCTTCAAATCTGTTCTTTGGAGAAACCTTTTGTTGCTCTGGTCTTCAAATCTGTTCCTTGGAGAACCTTCTATAGCTCCAGTCTTCAAAACTGTTCCTTGGAGAAACTTCTGTGGCTCCAGTTTTCAAATTTGTTCCTTGGAGAACCTTCTGTGGCTCGTATTCAAATCTATTCCCTCTAGAACCTTCTCTAGCTCCAGTCTTCAAATTGGTTCCCTGACGGAACTTCTGTAGCTCCAATCTTCAAATCTGTTCCCTAGAAAAACTTCTGAGGCTTCAATTTTTAAATGTATTCCATGGAGAACCTTTCCTAGGTCCAGTCTTCACATCTGTTCCTTGGAGAACCTTCTGTAGCTTCAGTGTTTAATTCTGTTCCTTGGAGAAACTTCTGTGGCTCCAGTTTTCAAATTTGTTCCCTGGAGAACCTTCTGTGGACCCAGTCTTCAAATCTGTTCTCTGTAGAACCTTCTGTAGCTCCAGTTTTTAAATCGGTTCCCTGAAGAACCTTTTGTAGCTCCAGTCTTCAAATCTGGTCCGTAGAAAACTTCTGTGGCTCCAATTTTCAAATTTATTCTATGGAGAAGCTTCTGTAGGTCCAGTCTTCAAATCTTTTTCTTATAGAAACTTTTGTGGCTCCAGTCTTCAAATCTGTTCTCTGAAGAAACTTCTGTGGCTCCAGTCATCAAATCTGTTCCCTGAAGAATTTTCTTTAGCTCCAGTTTTCAAATCTATTCCCTGGAGAACCTTCTGTGGCGCCAGTCTTTTATAGCTGTCCATCTTTATTTTGCCTCTGGAGTGAGTGGTTCCCCCTATAAAATTAGATAGTCCATAGTATTTACACACCAGATCTCCATGGGCCAAACCAAGGCTTGTTGCATCATTAAGGTCTTAGCTTAATGTCCCTTGTTTTGGAGGATAGACGATAACAACCATTTGAAGCTGCACAGAGTATTGACTTTTACACACACAATGGGCTGTAATAAGCGATGGAACATTTAATCTAATTTTTAGTCATCTTTTGACATGCATGCTTTTTATCACTTGGAATTATTATTTTATATTATATGATTTACTCTAAGAGTCGAGGTCTCGTATGGTTTGCTAAGATCCCCCTTTGCATAGTGATAATAAAACATTCACGCTTTTGTTTAAGTAATTTTAAACACCTTACAGTTAAGGAGGAATAGCTCCTAACAAAACTATTAGTTTTATTCTTTGGAAATTTATCAATTTGTCTACCTGTATGATACAGATACTCTTTGAGATACTACCGCTAGAGAGTTATTGGGTCGTATGACTGACCAGATAGTACTACATAGGATTCCTCTCTAGTTACGGCTCATTTTTCCTTTGCCTACACGTACACCGAATAGTCTGGCGTATGTTTTCCGCATTCTCCTCTGTCCTTATACACCCAGCAACACTGAGATAACAGAAAATTCATCTTCGCTCGAGCGGTTAACTATTGCACTGTATTTATTTAGTGACTAGTTTCCATTTGGTATGGGTAGAAGAGACTCTTTAGGTATGGTAACCAGCTCTAGGAGGACCCTCCAAAATCAAACCATTGTTCTCTAGTCATGGGTAATGTCATAGCTTCTGTACCATAGTCTTCCAATGTCTTGGGTTAGTTTTCTATTTTAACGTTTTAATGATTTTAAGATACTTTATATTGTTATTCATTACTTCTGTAGCCTTTATGGTTTATTTATTTAGTTTCCTCATTGAGCTACATTCCCCTGTTGAAGTTCTAGGGGCTTATAGGATCCTGCTTTTGCATAACTTACCATGTAATAATAATAATAATAATAATAATAATAATAATAATAATAATAATAATAATAATAATAATTAATAACAATTAATAATAATAATAATTCATAATTAATAGTAATTAATAATAATAATAATAATAATAATAATAATAATGTGTTTAAGAGCACATCGACCTTTCAAATAGGTGATTTTAAAAGGCCCCCATAAAAGTGATAAAAAGAAAGAAACCATGCCGTTAGAACAAATAAGTTCAAAGCCCCCCCAAAAAAAAAAAATATATATATATATATATATATATATATATATATATATATAATATATATATATATATATATGTATATAGAGGTATGGCTAATGTACTGAGTGTTCATTGAAAAACATAGGAATTACCCAATTTACTAAGGAATAGGCTCTCGTAACGGCAATTGTGCATTGGGTCACATTTCCTGGCCAAATTAGGTATAATAATTTTGCCCCCCTTCCTCTCTTTTAGGTATAAACATTCTCCCCTCCCCCTTGTTGAAATGGAAAATGTTTTTTGGTGAATATATCTAAATGTATGTGACATGGTTTAGTTTCTTTGGTTTATTTTTTAACTAATTTCCATTATATTGTAGAATTACCCTCATGATGAAATCATACTCTATTATCAAAACAGCATACTGCTTACTTTGATACATATCCTTTCTGAGTGGGGATACCTTAATGTGGCGAAAGGTTTTGTGTATTGCCATGATCAGCAAAGTTGTGCTTGTTTGAGACATCCATACTAGGTTGGTTTGCTGTGAGCGATCAGACGAAAATCTCCCACCATCAGCAAGCTAAACTGGATACCATGGTGATGAAAATGGCCAAATTCCTAACAAAAATTGACATGTCTGAGGCATTTGTCCTGCAGTGGACTAGAAACGGCTGCATTTGTTATGTTTGGGTATTTTGCGTGTTTATTAGACACATTCACACCAGACTAACGAACATAAGAGAAAAACATAG
>NC_090736.1:148775275-148925275 GCF_036898095.1 Palaemon carinicauda | reverse complement strand
CAAATATATTTATTATTATTATTATTATTATTATTATTACTACTACTACTACTACTACTACTACTACTACTACTACTACTTCTACTACTTGAGCTACAGCCCTAGTTCGAAAACCCAGATGCTATAAGCCCAAGGGCTCCAACAGGGAGAGAAAGCCTGGGGATGAAAGGATATAAGTGAATGAATAAACTATATGAAAAATAATGAACAATTAAAACAAAATACTTTAAGAACAGTAACAACATAAAAACAGATCTTTCACGTATAAACTATAAAAGGAGAGACAAAAGTTCTCTTTAAAAGAAGAAATAAAGAATTTTTAACGTTTGCTAAGGCCTGGAACAGACATGCACTCTGGAAGGAAAGCCGGTACTTTGTTTTGTAATTGATAAATAAATAAAATGCATAAAGAACGAACATTTAACTGGAAACTCCACGTAAATTATATCGGAATTAGCAATTTTCGTTTGTTATTCTGTATTGTTTCAGTCGTTTTAGGAAAGTTTCGATCTTTAGTCTTTGTTTAATCCACTTAATTTGAATCAGGTAGAAAAGGGTTCTGTGGGGTTTTCATTTTGGGTAATTGTTTAATTCTTCCTATTGCTGGACATGATTGTTTATTTATGCATTGGGGAAACAAGGAGAAAGACGGGAAAGGTTTGTTGTAAAAACGAAGAGAGAGAGAGAGAGAGAGAGAGAGAGAGAGAGAGAGAGAGAGAGAGAGAGAGAGAGAGAGAGAGAGAGAGAGAGAGAGAGAGAGCATTTTCGTGACCTCAAATGTTAAACAAAGAGAAATTATTAGGATAAAAGCAGAGGAGAGAAAATGTGTATCTAATTTAAGAATTCTGATGAGAGATTAGTTCACCAAACGTCCAGCTGGGCTCCACAAGGCACTAGAAGAGTTGGAAGACCCAGACTTACATGGCTGAGGACTATGAAGCGCGAAGTTGGATATGATGAATGGAGAAGTATTGAAATAAAAGATCAAGATAGGGACGACTGGCGAAATATAACCGAGGCCCTTTGCGTCAATAGGCGTAGGAGGAGATGATGATGATGATGGAAATGGCTAAGAAATATTTTGCACTTTTAGTAATCTCTAATATTAATAGAATTAAAACTAATCATCTGTTCATGTACGTGTTGAGGTGGAATAACTCTTGTAAATGAATGCTCATGATTATTTTGGGGGTAATAAAATGGATAAAGACAATTTTATATGCTTAGTGTAAACATACCTAAAGAAAGCAAAATCTTATACAATAAACAGACTTAGATTTTGAATGTTCCTTTTGTGCTTTGCAAGATGTGCAACTACATAGAAATATCCTTTGGACGGCTCAAAACATTCGTTATAACTAACTGCCAACCTATCATTTCAGAATGCAAAGCTAGTTGAAGAGTTTATGATTTCAGACTGAAATTTTCCAAATCTGTGGATATCAATTTTTCAACAAAAGTCTCTGGCCCGGAGGATAGTTTGGTAATTATAACCCAGAGCCCAAATATTGCTCCAACCTCATGCAATGCTTTTTTTCTGAAATTTCCTCTGCCCTTCGTACCGGTTAGTTTAGAAGTTTTCTATCAGCTCCTAATTTGGTGCCTTTGTGTATTTCATTCCCAGGTTCAGGTTCAGGTCGAGGCTTCTCCTTTGCATCGGCTCCTCTTGTGTCTTTCAGTTTTGTGTGTTCCTTATTGTCACTAGTTTTTTTCTCTTTTCACCCACATTTGTTGTAGTAAATTTCTCTTATTTTCAATATTTTCTTAACAAACAAGGAATTTTACGACTGTTTGTTCATGATCTACTTCGTATGGTTGTTGGAACTCTATGGCTTTTCTTCTTATATCACTGTACTGTGGACAATATAACATGAAATGGTTAACATTCTATTCTACATAACAGAATATACAGTTTATATTTCCACTTTGGTGTCTGTTTCTTTTTTTCTTATATTCAAACCCAATGTGTTTGCCCTTGCTCTGAATGATAAAATTTACGAAAATGTGTTGTCATATACTTCCCAGAGTTCTCATAGTTAGGATGTTCTTGCCTCCTTGGCAATCTAGATTTAAGGTAATGCCAATTATTTTAGTTTTTCTTTACTGCTTGCATTGTATCTAATATTCTCTATGACCGTACTGACATTTTTCTCCTCCCCATCAGGTGTACGAAATGTTTGTAAGTGGCTACAGCTTCCACGTTCTTTCTCCAATCTTCACACTGCACTGGGGAATGCAGGTGAAGCGAAGCCGCCCAGCATGGCGCGAAAAGCAGAATAATGCCAACCGCCGGCTCTTCGAGGGCTTCAAAAGGGAGGTCTTTGCCAGATACGGTAAAGATCCTCTCAACATGATGGCGACCAAAAAACCTCGAAAGTCTTAGCGCCGGAATCGCTTCGCGTTGTCTAGGAGAAACCTCTAGGAGCACCAGAGCAGGACGTCATCGGCCAATTGAGAGCGAAGTCCAGAAAAATGAAGCAGTTGGTTAGTAGGTCCTTTGGACCTCATCAGCCAGTTGGAAACTTGATTCTTGGATATCCTCAACCAGGAGAGAAATAGGTGATTGGTTATCGCCAAGCAAGTTAAAAGTATGTCCAGAGACATCCTCAACCAATTGAAAACTAGATATTGGGACACATCGGTTCTTTTCGGGTATGTAGCATGTGTGCACTGGAAGATTCGACACGATACCACTGTTGTCATGAGAGAGACTGCGAAACTATCATTGACTTTTCCATCACTGAAGCTGTTTTGACATGAAAAAGTCCTGTGTAACCTAACTGCAGCCATTTTAAAAGTTGTGACAGGACAGACCAGTGGCAAATCTATGGACAATAATTGCTTGATAGAATTTTCATAAGCAAGAAAAATATATGTTTTTAAAGATACTTAGAATAAAAAAGTTATAAATCACAATTCAGTATTTGGAAAGACAACAGAGTGACCGAGTCATAATTAATTGATTTCAGTTACCAGTTTTGCATAAGAGATGTATCTGCTTCATTGCTTCCACGATGTTCAAAGGTAATTGTGTAATTTTGTCTCTTTAAAGCTATTGCTGGACTGCCGTCACAGAAAGTCAAGATCCAGTAATGAAATAAGGATCTATATAACTTGCTATGGTAGCTGTTCATGAAGCGGGTTAGTCCACAAAAGTGTTAGTGGAAAGAAGTAAAGAATCGTGTAAGTTTATATTTTTGGGCTGGTTCAAGTTGACTGGAGCAGAAAAAAAGACGATAAAAGAGGTCTATATTGAAAGATATACAGAAAAAATTACGGAAAACTGTTGATTCGAAAAGAGTACTAGTTTGGCGAAAATGTTATGTAGCTGTTTTGCTTTGGAAATGTTTATATAGAGAGCCAATACAAATTATTTTGAAAGACTTTAGAGATGAGTTTCAAAGTCCAAGTGATTCTAAAATGAAGAAGAGTCGGAACTCGGACGGTGTTTACAGTCCAAACCGCATTAGTAATACCTAGGCTGAATCTCCCACTGTGGTTATCGTAAATTTATAAAGGATATGTATCTATAAATATGTAAAATAATAAATAGAGGTATATAGATGTTTGTTTTATACCAATCATTTGTGAAGAGAGAAGTTTAGACTAAATATCTGTTATCTAGTTTAAGAGAATATAAAAAAAAGACAACGCATCAGTTTAAGAATATAATTTTTTGGAAATATTGAGGGACCATCACAGTGTATTTCCTTCCCTTGTACAGAAATTCATTGAGCTCTCATTGAAGATGAGTATATGATGTATCAATAAAATTAATTTGCCAAGTGTCTTATTTATTATCTAGTCGAAATGCTATTTTTGAAATGTAAACTTGCTATTATATCTTCGCTAATAATTCTCATCATAATTTTCATCTTTTGTTGTGATACAGGTTTTATAATTCCATCTCTGAAACAATACTTTGCGATTTAAAAAAAAAAAAAAAAAAAAAAAAACAAAAAAAAAAAAAACTTCGTATTTTTTATGAAAATTAAGTTTTTTTTTTTTTTTTTTTTTTTTTTTTTTAAGACACATTTAGTCGTGTGGTAGCCAACTGTAAACATCTGATTTGTTATCCATAGGTTGGAATTTTTTAGCCACGTTCAACAGCTAATGTCTAACCCACCATGGTCCTACCTTGGGTGGAGATAGGACTTGAGAGCTGATCATATGTGTACATTATCGGGCTTGCCTCTGTAACGTCGTATAAGAAGCGCGCTAAAGGCGTTTTCAAATGCATTCATTCTAGTATTGAACATAAAAATACATTTCACGTGTATATCGGCTTTCGAACTGGAATTTGTTAAACGTCAAATGAAAACACTAATCAACTTCTTCCATAAATAGCTAAACTGTAATTCTTCCATAAATAGCTAATTTGTTAAATAGCATTTACATTTTACATTTACGAAAAGTCTGGTTCACACATCTCGTGTGACTGTTTGAATTGGCAGCCTGTCAAAAGTCCAGTAAGAGTTGAAAAGAGAAATGAAAAGAAACAGCATAGCTGACCCTAACGATGTGTAAATGATTGTATCCTCATATAACAAACAAATTTTTACTTGAAAGAAAGTCGACCTATTCTTCCAATAAGAGCTTTGGTAAGTAGGTGTTAGAGGTACCAACTCCTCATATGTTTGTCAATAGATAGGTCCAGGAGATAGGAACCAGGAAGGGTTTGTGTACGTGTGTGGAGAAAGAGCGAGAGGAGGACTTAGGAGGAGGAATCTACCATCAGAAAACCTCAAGGGTCCTCGAGTCAATCCTAAGGACTATTGAATGCACCTGTGAGGCGAGCACCAGAAGCCCGATCAGGTACAATTCAATTTGAGCTCCGAGGATAAGGTAAGAAGAGAGTAATTCCAATGGCATGGAATTAGTATTGTTTCATACTCTGAATATTTCTTTACTTGCCACTAGACTAGGATGTTGATTTAAAGAGATTCCTATTAATTTCATCTTATTTTTTTTCAATTTTCAAAATTCCATATATTGTTTCTTATAATCTATATTTATTTTGATTTATTTTAAATAATTTTGTTGGTGAGATACATGGCTGTAAAATACCAGGAAGGTAAAAAAATGAATAACGTAAAGCGAAAGTTATTGAAAAATCGTCTGTAGGAAGATACCATGGAAATTACTGGATGAAATAAAGAAAAAATGTATAAGGAAAACTAATAAATAAAATAAACGACTAAAGTAGGTCAGTGCTTGCAACTAATTTATTATCGTGTTAAAATTATTGCAACGGTATAGCTAAGATATCAAATGAACCGTGAAAGTATACGACTAGCAGGGATCTGGCTGCATTTATAGGTAGAGCAATGGATATAAAATAAGAATTTATGAAGTCCAAACTGACCACAATAGGTTGCCAAAACTGACGATGGCAAGGTGTTATCCTATCTAATTTCAAGGTAGAATGGAATAAAAGTAAAGATTGAGAATCTCATTACGGTATTAATTTATTTAATATTGTGTACGATTTTAACAGAATGCGGCCATTAAAGTTATTCTAAGCAAACAAATCTATAATTGATTTTATTTCTTTAGTGAAAATACACTAATTTGGCTGAGAAATGAAATGCATTTCATCTGGTATGAAGTTAAGTAAGGCCACCTGAGTCGGTGATTCCTCTGTTTTATATACATAGGGAATATTTTTAATAATTTTCAGATACCTTCTGAAAGGAAAATTATCTGTAATTTCCTTTCTTCTGCCCTAAAGACAGCTTATACTAAAATACGATAGTGGCAAAGCATTACTTTCTGATATGAGATTTGGGGAGAGCTAGCGTGGCACAAACCTACTGAGCCGCAAATTAATTCTAAAAACTTTCAACATATTTTTGATTCTGCAATATTGCAAGGGCCCATGTCAGGCCAGAAGGGCTAAATAATATGGCAAGAAGTTTCAAGAACTAGTTCCTGTTTTCCCCAGAACTATGATTTATTACATGTCCCATGGCTTACCGGTTTCTTATAAATAAAGTATGTAGAAAAATTTGTTGCATTTTTATTTTAGTATGTGTATCAATAAGAATTTCGTTATGATATTTCATTCTCGCGGAGTAATACATTGTTTTCTCTAGCACCAGCCACCAGCTGTCAAATGTCAATAGTTACAAGAATAGCCTGTAGTTATTTATAGTTACAACTACAGTACTGGACATTTGAGGTGGGCAATACCATTTGTTGTGGAGTAATTAGTATATGATCCTGGTTTAAACTCAAAGCTTTATAGACCATCACTGATGGCTATCTCGTCTAATTATAATTATAATTTATAAGGCAACACTAGAGCTGAAGCCGAGTAAGTTTATTGTAAATTTTTTTCTAAGTGTTTACAGTTTCTCGTATTTGCCCCGTCCCCAGAACTTTGCTGTATTTGATTGACTCAATAATAACTCCCGATTAAACTGCTGTAACGTGATTAATTAGTTAACGAATTTCCCTAAGATAAGGCAAATCATGGATGTACATTGCACCAAACATAGGGTAAACAGCGTCAGCGGCCAATTCTTTACACAAGAACAAGTAACCTAAACTTTCCTACCTTATATACAAACTGTGTCGTTACCTACTTACCTGACGCGGGGGGGGGGGGGGGTTCTTTCCCCCTTATGCTGTCTTATTCTTAGCCGGCCGCTATCATACATACACCCTTATTTTTCCTACTCTGTCTTTTGTTTTATTTATTTTTGACCATGATTGTTGTGAATTTTTGGAACTATATATATAGACATTTGTAGGGAACCCCAGTGCAAAATCTGGGTTCTTTGGGAGGGGAAATACCAATAACAGACTGATTTGCAGCAATAATAATGAGCAGAAATGCCAAATAAATTTAAGTAACCAGTTTGATAAATATGTGGTTCATGTAAAATTAAAGGGTAAATTTTTAGTTTCAGCCAAATTTGGAAAAATGCAATAAAAATATATTTGTTGCATCAGAAATAGTGTGGTTTCAATGAATTTAACGTTTATTTTGACTGCAAACCAACCGATTTAGAGATTTACTATGTATACCCTAGTTCATCCCACCAATTATGGGGGACACCCTTTGGGAACCGGGGTTTTGGGTGGGGGAAGGGGGGGAGGGTGTTGGGGCATTGAATGATATTTGCAATAAATGAATAATTAATGTTCCAGCACCCCTCCCCCATACCCCTAACTAGGCCTACCGGGGGGAGGGGGGTAGGGCCCCCCAGCGACCCCCCCTTAAAGCCACAGTAATTTTCAGGGCACCACAGAACCTAACAAACCCACCTAACCTAACCTAGGGGCCCTGTACCCCTACCGGGGGGGGCTTCGCCCCCCCTGCGACCCCCCCTTATGGCCAAAGTAATTTTCAAGGCACCACAGAACCTAACAAACCCACCTAACCTAACCTAGGGGCCCTGTACCCCTACCGGGGGGGGGCTTCGCCCCCCCTGCGACCCCCCCTTATGGCCACAGTAATTTTCAAGGCACCACAGAACCTAACAAACCCACCTAACCTAACCTAGGGGCCCTGTACCCCTACCGGGGGGGGCTTCGCCCCCCCTGCGACCCCCCCTTAAGGCCACAGTAATTTTCAGGGCACCACAGAACCTAACAAACCCACCTAACCTAACCTAGGGGCCCTGTACCCCTACCGGGGGGGGGGGGGGGGGGCTTCGCCCCCCTTGCGACCCCCCCTTTAACCAGGGGTAAATTTGAATATATATATTTTGTTAAATCACTTCTTACCTTAAACGGAAGATGACGATGAAGATGTGGAAGGTTGTGGTTGACCCTCTTCTGAATCATCAAGTACTGGAATACGTTCAGATTTGGTACAATACCACACATGTCTATCCTCACGAAAATGTAAAGGCGAATCACAGTTACCACACTGGACACTTAAAGGTAATACGGAATGCTCCCTTAGAAAACGATTCACTACTTCAGGAGTTCCATTATAATTCCCATGAAATCGGCCGATCACATCAAAATAGGAATAATGACATATTTCACACAACCGTACCGGAGGATCCATGACAGTAAAATGACGTGTGATGAAAATATAGAAACCGGAACTTTTGAAAACCGAAAACAAACGACAATCACGGGTTTCTCCCATAATGAAATAGGGAAAAAAACAAAATAGTATCGTTTACAATGTTATATTGCACGAAAAACAGATCCTTGAAACAAGACTGAGAGACCAATGAATCGTCCAATAATAACCCTTGAAAAGAACCCAGTAGTATTTTGATTGGAGGAGCGACATTAGTGGGAGGAGCAAATGCGCATTCAAGTAAATATTGTCACATTACGCAATGGGGCGGAGCCAAGTAAGATGAAAACAGACATACAAACGAACAAGAGCTACCTTGCGTGCCCATGGAAAGATATACACTAAACTTAGAAAAAGTCAAGACCTTCAATTCCTGAAATATTTTTTTTCTCTGTAAGTATGCATTAGCGACAATAATGTATTGAGAAGAAGTGTTTTGTTATCACGTGCTTTACTAGGAAAATATATTAATATAATACATTTCCCAATTTGGTTGAATCCAAAACTTTACCAATTAAAGTATCATAACTATCTATGATTCCCTAAACGTCCCTCTAATGGTTTTTGCTCCAATGTGGCTCGCTTCGCTTGCAAATAAACAATGTCACTGCTCCTATAGTCTGTACCACTGAACATGGATGTGCTGCGCACACTATGACCGTTGGTCATTATTTCGGGAATATTATTTACTTTTACATGAGCAACAGCAGCTATACACTGAACAGAGGGCATTTTCATCATACTAAATTGCTGATATAAGGTTAATTTACACTAAATATTGAAATAGATAGTACTTTACTCTTGAGGCATCTTTATGTGATGGTGGTCAAGCTAAAACTGAAGGGGAGGTGTGAAAAAATTTGGTGTTGTAGAACAACATCTGGGAATTAATGCATAAATATTTTGGAAGCTTGTAATTGTTTATAAAAGCCAGGTAAGCTAATGATGATACAAGCGAACTCAAGCAATGCATGTGCAATGCCAATAACTCATCAGTCTCCCAAATGTAAACAAACAATGGAGTTAGAGCGAGAAATACTTCACATTTTAATCAACCAATAAGTGATTTATTATGCCCCTTCCCACATTTAACATATAGAGAAAATGCCAAACTATCCAGCACTAGTCCATTTTTTATAACGAATTCTAGATGTTCCGCAACTGAAATACAAGCCAATGCTATTGATAGGGGTATTACTTTCGGCGAAGATGAAAGGACAAGCCATTAAAATTTAGCGAGGGTTAACTACCCATCCGGCAAGTTAGCGGGGGTTAGGGGGGTACCTTGCTACCCCTTTCCCACTCACACACCTGTGATTGAGCTCACTTTGCTTTTGGCTCGTATGGAGAGTGTTGTCACCGCTCTTCCTCCTCGCCTTTTTGGACTGCCATTAATCTTTGACTTTTAACGTTTTAACTTGTGTATGAAAACATACTTAATGTTTTTATATATATGTTGTAGGTTTTCTTTTCATTGTTGTGCTGTGTGTGTGACAGCGTAGTACGGCAGGTTCTCAAGGAGGGAGAACCTTCCCTCCCGACCTTTCTTCCTTGGTCATTGGTCTTCCCATTGGCGGATGGCCTTCTGTGCAACCGGCCGCCACCGCTGCTAGGGAATAGTCATCGTTGGGATACTCCTCCGTTTGCCGGTTATCGCCGCCTTCCCCTCTTCATCTTCTTAGAAGAATCTGCTTGGGGAAGGGAGTGCAGCCGCTCACTTATGCGCTGCTGGCAGTATACTACGCAGGGGTTAGGTTGCGCTTATGAATGGTTTTCTTCATTAAGTAAGTAAAATTATAACTGTTGTAATTTAACTTTTAGCTTCGTCTCTGTGGGGTGCCCCTCCATCCCGCCGGAGGGTTGTGGTTCTCTCGAGTAGTTATTTTTCTCGGCTGAATTGACTAATTGTAATTCTTGTTTGTTGCAGTTTTAACGCTGCCGCTCTCCTTCTCCCATCGATATAGGCCTGGGAAGGGAGTGCACAGTCTTGATTTGTGTCTGTTCGCTTGATGGACACCTTTCTCATCTGCAGACAAGGTGGTCCTCCCGAGGGAGTTTTTGGTTACTTAATTTGTTTTATTTTACTTCGGTTAGCGATGCCGTTCTTCTTTGTTTGATTATAATAGCGGATGTAGAAAAGCAGTGCCTTTCATCCTTGGGGAATCTGCTGTCACTGTGCCATCATATTCCTGTTCTCCTGTACCTGCGGCAGCCCCGAATAATCACTCTAACCTCGAGGAACTGGCTCCGGCTATGTTTTCTCAGGTAACGCTCAATGTTCTCTTGATGGACACCTTTCTCATCTGTAGACTAGGTGGTCCTCCCGAGGGAGTTTTTGGTTACTTAATTTGTTTTATTTTACTTCGGTTAGCGATGCCGTTCTTCTTTGTTTGGTTATAATAGCGGATGTAGAAAAGCAGTGCCTTTCATCCTGGGGAAATCTGCTGTCACTGTGCCATCATTTTCCTGTTCTGTGCCTGCGGCAGCCCCTAATCATCACGCTAACCTCGAGGAACTGGCTCCGGCTATGTTTTCTCATTTAACACTCAATGCAGACCTTCAACTTGAACAAGACTTGTTGATGGGAAGCAAAGAGCGCTGCCTGGAGGTCCGCCTCCAGGGGTTAGGATTTCTTTCTCTTCCGAAGGAGAGTTTTCCTCTCCAGATGTTGGGCTCTTTCTCCCTTCTGATGGAAAACTTCCCTTCATCATCTCTTGTCTCTTCTGTGAGGGCTCCCCTTTCTAGTGAAGGGTGTCTCATAGAGACTCCTCTTCGGAGACCTGCTGATGGTCAGCTTGCTGGGCCATTAGATGCTGTTCGACGTCAGGTGGCAGAAGTCCTCGCAGTGTTTGTATTCCCATCCTTGCCTCTGCAGTCTTCCTCTTCGGAGGAACCTGCCCAGCCTGCTTCTTTTGGTTCCCGACCTTCGCTTCAGTCATCGGCCTTTTCCCAATGAACTTCAGTTCATTCGTCACCTTTAAGGGATCGTTCTCGATCTCCTGAGTATGTGTTGCCTCACAAGGGTCACATTTCTCCGCCATAGCTCCCAGCTGCAGTTCCTTGGCTGCATTCTCCGTCTTGTCAGGCATCTGCTCGATGTTCTCCTGCTCGTCAGGTTCATCATTGACCTTCAACGCGAGAATTGCCAGTGTCCCGTCAGCTCATAGATCGCCTAGCCATTGCGTATAGCTAACGACTCTCTCGATCTCTCGTAAATCGCCTGCTACGTGAGAATCGCTTGCAGTTCGATAATCGCCTGCTCGTTCAACCTCTCTTATTTTGCCTTCTACGCCAGAATCACTTGCAGTTCGACAGCCGCCTCCTCTTCCATCTCCCTCTCGGGAATCGTATGCTACACGTGAACCGCTTGCAGCTCGACAATCGCCTGCTGTTCCAGCTGTTCGGAATCGCGCACTCGTCAATGTCGGGAACTTCGATCTCCTACCTGACAGCATTCTCACGCTGCTCGTAACCGAAACGCGTTGATCACTGTCAAAAGCGTGAAACGCCCAACGGCAGGTGAATCGCCTCGGCGTGAACCGTCAGCCCACCTCCTCGTCTAGGGATTCATAGCTTATCGATGCTTAAACTCTCATCGCTTAACGAGCCAGCGTTTGGCTGTTGTTCAGAGTGTTTCAGTCTAACGTGTCTCTCTGCTTTGGAACGCAATTGCCCTCCAGGGCATGAATCGCTCAGCCTTCATAACGCTCACCTGCTCGACAGTCTCACCATCATCTGGCAGGGCGTGAATCGCGGATGCTTCTATCAGCTCGTTGTAGTGGTTTGCGAACTGTGGCCAGATGTAGCATGCAGACTGCCTATTGTCCGAATGCCGACCACACTCCAACATTCACTACACAAAAAGATCAAACGATGGAATACTCAGCAATCTGGGCAACAGGTAAACAGTCAAGGGAA
This sequence comes from Palaemon carinicauda, assembly GCF_036898095.1. Classification (NCBI taxonomy): domain Eukaryota; kingdom Metazoa; phylum Arthropoda; class Malacostraca; order Decapoda; family Palaemonidae; genus Palaemon; species Palaemon carinicauda. The sequence continues at coordinate 148,913,313 of NC_090736.1, read as the reverse complement.
CTGGGCACTGGGCTCCACCCCTTGATTTTATACTGGGCAAGGGGACCCAACCAGAACTGAGGTTGCTTAATATTATTCAAGAGGTAAGCCGTCTCACTTGTTACGAGCATGCATGGATTCCAATTTGAATAGTTGCAGCATGCTTTCAAAGTAGAAGGTTTTTCTTATTTTTTAGGTAATTTAACATTAAGAGAGGAAAAATGACATTAAAACCATATATATAAAAATCTAGATTTGTGGCTGAGAAGGGGACACTATTATATACTGGAAGAATATGCTGTTTACAAAAATTTAAAGAATATTTATTTTGAGAAAAAAATAGAGAGGAGAAGGTTCAGATCTCCTCAAAACAGAAGCAGAGACATACTGTAGATATATCCAGGCGGAGCCTCTTAACATTCAATCTTGAAAATATCAAATCTACATATACAAATATAAATAGTATACATATCTTGGCTAAATTCAAATTTAATTTGAATGAATGCTTCCGTTACGGTCAAAGGGAATACAATGTTACATTTCTGACTTCTTTCCAATCTCACTTGTACAGCAGGAAGACAAAAAATTTGTAATAAAAAAAAACAACTTACAACCCCCAGTGTTACATCCAGAGGGGATGGCTCAATAGCTTACCAAATACAGAATAGTAACTTCCTAAAGCCATGCTACAAACATCTACATATTATAGTACATAATAAACGCCACCGTGTATACATTGGTGTTTTGTGGGTATTCCAACTATCTCACCAAGCAACACTATCGCTACAAAAAAAGTCCCAACACCAAATGTTTCAGCAGCCAATTCCAGCAGCTACAATCATTGTCAAAGTTTCCAGCTGGCGGCACAAGAAATTATCAAGCTTAATTGAGAACTACACCACATTACAGTTCAAGATCTACACAGTGAGTGAACAGTGTCTGGTAAAAAATCTCTGAATATATATATTTCAACCATTGGGGTTTCTTCCACTAGAAGTGTTCACTTGACTAATATCCTAAGAATTCCCCACGTAACTAAACTAGAAAATATATATTCACCCGCTTAAGTGTATGATACTTTCAAAAGCAGAGAAGTCCAAATCACTCTCGCCACCTATCTTTAACAGGTTCTCTTTATTTCATCAAGTCAAATAATTTACTCAGGTACACCTGCTTTTGACAGTCTTCACCAGGCTGACCAGCAATGTAAACAGATGCAGGATTATGAAATGTTACTCCTATTCTAGTACCTCTACTTAACTCCCTACTGCGGGTAGGGCCTTCCTGTTACAGTATTACCTGTTAGAAAAAACAATAACAGATCAATTCATTTATTGGGGGGCGCCACTTGAGGATTCATAAATTTAACAATTTATTATGAATTTAAATGACAGTTTATTTTTTTCACACAATCCATAAAGCTTTTTTTTTCCCCACACAAACCATAATTCATTGTACCTTCGAGGGAAAGGCAACAAGGGATCCGCAGAGGCTGATCCTGTTAGGACGGCAATCCTCGCATATGTTCACCTGTGGAGGGATGTCTGCAAAGCCGGTGGCTTAGGTGGCGGCAGCTCAGGGCTGAACCCTGGACGGTCGAGGTGATTCATTCAGGGTATTGCATCTCGTTCATTTGATCTCTCCCTCCTCTGACTTGGAATCCAGTCCCCATAAGCTCCTATGCGAAGGTATCCGCAAAGAAGCTGGCCCTTGGGCCGAAGTCCATACCATGTTAGAGGAGGATTCTCTCCAAGAGGTCCTTGACAGGTCTCCAGGCTTCTTCAGTCAACTCTTTCTGGTGAAAATGCTGTCTGGAGGCTGAAGACCAGTCATCAATTTCTCGGCCTTGAACAGGTTTGTCAGTCAAACCACATTCAAGGTGGAGACAGGAATAAGATTGCACGACTTCATGTGGACATTGGATGTCAAGGAGGCATACTTACAGATCCCAGTTCATCCGTCTTCAAGGAAGTATCTAAGAATCATGTTCAACCAGAAACAATATCAGTTCAAGGTGCTGTGTTTCAATCTTTCAACGGCACCCCAGGTCTTAGTGTCATCTTGGCATACGTCTCCTAAGATATCTGAACGATTGGCTGATTCTAGCAGACTCGGTGGCAACCCTTCTAAAGCACTAAGGCAGACTTCTCATACATTGCCAAGATCTGGGGATCACGGTAAACCTCATGAACTCAATTGCCCCCCTCTCAAAGACATACAGGTATCTGGGCATGATGATAAACATCAAACAGCACAAAGCGATTCCATCAGACAAAATGATTCAGATGCTGAGGAAGGTAGTAGGGCCCTTCCCCAAACGAGAAGAGCTTCCAGCCCAGAGCTGGCTGCATCTCCTAGGCCACCTATCATCTCTGACCTGACAAGTACCTAACCCAAGTACCCAACCCAAGTACCCAACGGGCACCTCAGGATAAATCATTCCAGCGGCGCCTGAAGTCCTAGTGGAATCAGGCCTCCGATTCCCCGGACACCCTAGTTTGTCTAGGGTCAGAGGTATGAATGGACTTCAGATGGTAGGTGGTAGATAAGAACCTCCGCTTTGGGGTCGACCTTCTCGTCTTGTCTCCCGGAATTTATGTTCTTTTCAGATGCATCAAAAGAATGGTTGGGGCCCCACATGCTCTGCCATATCATCTCTGGCCTTTGATCCAAATCAGGAAGGTACTGTATAGTCGGCAGGGTTCTTTCTTTGCGGTTTCGTTTTATGCAACCATGATGAACAACACAATGCCCATTAAATAAAAATTCTCATAATCGCAATAAAATTCACGTTGTCCTAAAATTTCAAATAGCCCGCACTCCTTTACACTTGAATTGCTGCGCGCCACTACCTTTCTCTCCACCTAGCTAGTCCTAGCTCTCTCTGTGCAGTGTACAGTATATCCATATACTGTGGTAAAAAAATTGCAACTATATATGAAATAAACCAGATTTTGATTAAACTTGTGCTTCACTTAATTGTATCCAATAATAATGCATGTAATATTTGCATTTTAAACACCTGACTTACCCGGTGGATATATATATAGCTTAAGTCCCTGACGTCACGGCAGAAATTCAAAACTCGCAGCAATCGCAGATTGAGTAGCCAGGTGTACCACCTGTGAGCCCTCATGCGACCGTACTTAGAACCACTCCCTGTACCGTACTTAGAACCACTCCCTGTATCTTCAGATTTTCTCTGCCGCTCATGCAGGCAACATCGTCGGATATTCACTCGTTATTAACCTGAATTTTGGAGTTATCTTGGTGATGTATTCCTAAATTGGTTATTGGCATTCGCTTATTTTGGTTTTGTTTGGTATTTAATCACTATGTTTATAGCTTAAAAGGTAGGATTAGAAGTTTTTTCAACCTACTGTAAACTAACGGAAAACATATGGCGGTAGGTAAACACCCCGCCTACTCTATGACGTCACAGTCATATGACGTAAACTATAGTATGACTTGCAATTTCTTTCTTTTTCTACAAAGAATGATAAGTGAATACCATCTTATAAGATGAAAGGATTATGTTATTTTAAGAAAATTTTTGTCCTTTTAGTATACTTTCTTTAGATAATCTTCGATCTGTTTTCAAAGATTAACTAAACTAGCGTTCAGTTTAATTTACGCTACGCAGTTCTCAGTCAATCGATACAGTATTACAAATTTCTTTGTATCCTTATTTATGAAAAGTTAATTCTTCTTAAAAACCAAATTATTTGTTTTATAAGATAAAAAGTAATATGTTATTTTACAAAGATATTTGTTCTTTTAGTATTTTTTTCTTTAGATAATCTTTTTGCAGAGATTAAAGAAAATTAGCGTACATTTAATTTTACACTACATAGTATTCATGACAATCAATATAGTCTCACGATTCTTTGTATCATTGTTTACTTGTTCGTTTTTGGGAATACTAATATTTTTCGTAAAATATATATAGATGTTCCAATTGTAAAATGTGGCAAATCATCTTTTATTGGAAACCCTTAAGTAATAAGGGTTGTTTACTTTAATATATATACTTTATTCCTATATCTGTTCATTTAATATTTTATATAAAATATCTTGTTACATTTTATATAGGATTCAGAGAATATCTATTGCTTACTCATTCAAGCCCTTGATAGAATAGTAAGATCTCTCACAACGGGCATGTCTACTTTTGGTCTTATGTGAAAGAGTTCAAAAGTGCAAGTTTTTAGTGCTAAATTAGTGCAGTGAATTTATGCAATACAGTGGAGGGTGCTTCTGCTCGGACCTGTCGTTATCCTAGCCTTAGACCTCTTCCAAGCTCCCCAACCCCTGGGAGAAGGAACGTCGATCGGCGAAAGGAAACGAGAGGCGTTAGCTTGGCGCCGAGCGTCTTGTAAGACCCGAGCAGAAGTTTCCTCGAGCGTTCCTATTGACGCTTCCCAGAACGCTCGCCCTCGCCGTAGGTAAGGCGAGGTAAAAGTGTTATCTTCACTGTGTTGACTCAGCTCACAGACAGAGCTGGCGTCTTACGTATTTCACTTCCTTCTAGATAAATAAACTAGCGTCAAGGAGGACGCCGAGCGTTAAGGAATGGACTACATCACGCCAAGCATTGATTAGCTGGAAGTCATGACACGTAACACCGAGCGTGACGTCATCGAGCTTCCAGCAGGACTTCATTAAACAGGCATGACGTCATTGAGCTTCCAGTAGGACGTCGAGCATCCAGCAGGATGTCGAACATCCAGCACTGCTAACGATGCTGTAAGAGTTTGACACGATGTTTGGAACTTTGGATGAGCGATTGTTCTAGACGCGAACGTCATAGTTCCGAGCGTCTGAATCGCGAGCGTTTGAGTCGCAAGCGCTATTGTTCTGAAAGTCACGTGGCGCCAAATGTCAAGCAGTTTCATTGCGTCAAGCATCTTGTAGTTGGACTTGACATCGAGTGTCAAGCAGTTAAACAGGACACAAAGTGTCTAGCACAGTTCCGAGCGTTTAAATTGCGAGCGTTTAGTCGTGAGCGTCTAAATCGCAAACGTCATTGTTCCGAGAGTCACGTGACGCTGAACGTCAAGCAGTTGCATGGCGTCTGGCTTCCAACAGTTGAACTTGACGTCGAATGTTAGGCACTTAGATGTGACGCCGAGTGTCTTGCAGTTCCATGGCGTCAGGCTTCCAGCAGTTGGACTTGACGTCCAGTGTCTAGTAGTTAGAGGTGACACCGAGCGTCAAACAGTTGCATGGCGTCAAGAGTCCAGCAGTTGGACTTGACGTCGAGTGTCAAGATCGCGAACGTCTTAGTTCCGATCGTAATGACCGTGAGCGTCTAGCGTTGGAATAATTATTACGTCAGGCGATATATTAAGAGATTCAGAAATAAATATTAACTGGAAAGATATTATTTTCTCAGACCAAGGCCCGCTTGAACTAACTCTTGGTGTCTGTTGGAGGGCGAGAATTAAACATCTAAAAGCATTGAGGCCAGAATTCAGGACCTTAGGGAGTTGACTCCTAGGAAACAAGACATCTCTACCTTGGTTAGAGACTTGTAGGAGGAAGGGATTGTCGATCTCTTTTCCCTTATTTATCTTTTAGTGGAATTCTCTTAAGAGAAGTTCCTAAGATCCTTCTCCCTTCAGTTGACTTTAAGAAACTCATGAGTTTTTTCAGAAGAGTTTCCAATTTATTTTGTGCCTGCTGCTCCTCGTCCCGCCTTCAGAGTTTTCGCCAAGGAAGGCATCGAAGGAGTCTGTTTACTAAGATGGTGCTGGTAGGGCAGTGCAATAGCACATCCTCAGTGCAGTATAAAGAGTCTAACTGCAGATGTTGGTGCAGCAACACTTTCAGCTGGAGCAGCAGGAAGTGCATTAGTGTTTTTGTGAGAGAAGAGTGTACCCTTTTTTGCTGTGTGCTTGTGGACGTAGGTCTTTAGTCTGATCTTCCGTCAAAACCCTGAGCAACAATGCTGCTGTACAACCGGGTTTGTGAAAAAAGTCGTTGTACATAGAAAAATTCTAGATCATCTAATAGAGCTTGAGGATGGTGGGAGACTGGAGGCAATGAGGCATAAAAACCTATGAAGCCAGCTTCCTTATCAGGTATGCCAGAATAGCAAAGGTGGAGGTCTAGACACGTTAAGGTCGAGGACCTATTGGCAGCCCCACAGAGACTTTTATAGCCCCCTGGGTGGATCACTGAGTCTCTTAAGGAATGCAGGCAATGAAGCATGATTTCTTTGCACCACCCCTTTTTTCTTCCTCTCTTCTCCTTCAAGAGTTGGTCAAAAGACACAGGTTTTGGTGTCTAAATCTGCAAGAAAGTTTCTACATACTTTTTCTCCAAACCGCACAGACAACAGTAGGAGCCAGACTTAACTACTACTAGCAAGCCTGGGAGAGGAGAGGAGCAGACCTTTGGTCCGTGCTATTACTGAAGGATGGATGCGAAATCTTTTTCCTAGTGAAACCTCCTTTATTAGTTACTCCAATAGACCTTTCTGCCAAATACAGAGAGGAGCCTAAGAGACAGACTATGCAACATCAAATGTCTCTCTTTTTGGAGAGGGAGGCTATTGTCCGGTCCTGGATGTCACTGCTCTCAACGCCTTCGTTCAGAAGACAAAGTTCTCCATGGAGACATCGAAATCAGTCCTTATAGCAATAGGAAAGGTCCACTGTATGGTCTCTTTAGACCTCCAGGATGCTTACTTCAACATCCTCATCCATCCGAACTTCAAGCAATACCTGAAGGTTCGTGTATAGGAGGAAGTTGTCCAGTTTTGGGCTCTTTGTTTCAGTCTAAGCACCACCCCTCAAATAGAGGGTGCGTCTGTTAGGACCTGTCGTTCTTCTAATCTATAGACCTCTTCCAAGGACTGTCGACCTTAAAACTTCTTACAAGCCCCCTATCCCCTGGGAGAAGGAATGTCAAACAACAAAGGAAACGAGAGGCTTTAGCTCCCGAGCAGACGCCTCCTCGAGCATACCTATTGACGCTTCTCAGGACGCTCACCTTCATCATAGGAAAGGTGAGGTAAAAGTTTTTCATCATCTTCGGATGACGCACCGCCCAGACGAAGCTGGCGTCAACTTCCGGACCTCTGAAGAGGAAGGTGGACACGGTCAATCAGCGTCCTATCATGACACGCAAGCTTCTGGTTGTAGTCTTTTGAGCAATCCTGAGCGTTTTTTCTTTCTACCGAAGAAAAATCTCCTACCTAACATCCTTTAAGGATGTCGGCAACTGTCAAATAACATCCAACTCACCCAGTTGCAGGACAGTTGTCTGAGCCTAGCATGACATCAGTTCATGCTCCTTCTCCACCGTTAAACTGGTTATCATCTTCTGGACGCTCTGCGTGTTTTTTAAACGGTGTAGAAAGAGAGCTTGTGGTAGATGTGACGTCTCCTGTACTACAATAGGTTGACCCTATTTTTATTATGCTGCTAGATATGCAACAGAAGGTCTTTCCGCTCATGCTAGTTTTATCAGCCTGCGAACACAAGAGAGTAGCAGGCCTGGACCCTGAGTGTCGGATAACTTCAAACCTGGACACCAAGCATAGTGAGGCTACTAGTCGAGATGTTCTTGATGACGAACGTCTTTATAACTCCCTAGTTAAAAGTCGTATTTTAACTATTTTAACCCAAGGAGTCAAGCAGACAGACGTGAGGTCGAACGTCCACCTAACGGGACGTGGAGCTTCCAGCGGAACATGACGTCCTGCAGGACGTGACGTCGAGCGTCCAGCTAGACGTGACGTCGAGCGTCTATCGGGACGTGATGTCAGCCATCAAGCAGAATGCGAGCCCGAGCGTCAAACAGCTCGTGACATGGATTTGTACGCATTTCCACTGTTCAATTCATTACAAAGTGATGCAAAAGTTTGTGTCACACGAAAGGAACGGATTGACTCTAGTGGCCCTCTTTTGGCCCTCACAGAGGTACTGCAATGGATGGATGGTAGACTCTCAAGAAGTCTTTCATTAGGAGTGGATTTACTCACTGTATTCATGGCACAAAGACTTGGACCTTTCTAATGTTAAAGACCTACAGAAACTTCTCAAATCGTTTGAAACATCAAAGCAACAGCTCCAGGATTCACCAGTTTGGAATCTGAATATTGTCCTGAAGTTCACTATGAGTTACTGTACAGGTTTGAGCCTTTGCATTCAGCTTCATTTAAGGACCTCACAATGAAGACTCTATTTTTTGTCAGTCTGGCGACAGCTCACAGTGTCAGTGGGATTCATGCTTTTAGCTTAAATGATTGGGTTTTTTTTCGAGATCGCAAAGCTATCTGCTCATTGCAGTTAGCCTTTCTCACCAAGAATGAACGCCCTTCTCAACCTTGACCCAAGGCTTTTGAGATTCCGAACCTTTCGGATATGGCTAGCGAGGAGTTAGAGAGAGTCCTGTGCTCAGTAAGAGCCCTTAAGTTATATCTGAACTGAACGAAAGAGTTGCGAGGCTAGTCGGAAGCTCTTTGGTTCTCGGTCTAGAAATCCTCGCTACAGATGTCGAAGAATGCTCTTTCATTCTTCATCAGGCTCTTAATTAAGAGGTTCATGCACTTTGCAGTAAGGCAGACTGCAAATTTTTATAAAGGCCAAAATGCTTGAAGCTCAAACTGTAACAACCTCGGTGGCCTTCAAGCAGAGTAGATTGTTGCAAAGCATTAAGGACACAACCTTTTAGAGGAGTAAATCTGTGTTCGCTTCACATTATTTGAAACTCGTCCAGACTTTTTGAGAACTGCTTCACTCTGGGACCATTCGTAGCAGCGAGTGCAGTAGTGGGGGAAGGATCCACCACTACATTCCCATAATCCTAATACCCTTTTCTTCTCTTGGAACTTTTGAGTTTTTATGGTTGCTTGGAGATTGGTCGACAGTCTTCCACAATCATTGATTTTAGCAGGTGGTCAATTTTGGTCCTTGAGAGAGTCCGGAACAAGGGTATTGGTTGAGGTCCTGTCAACATAAAGGTTTTTACACCGGTTTGACAACTCCTAGAGGTCTTCAGCCCCCTGAGTGGATTGCTGGGCCTCATAAGGAAAGCGGACTAATGACTAGTATCATAAAAGTCAGCTTCCTTATCAGGTACGAACCCTTAAGCGTGTTATTTAACTCTTAGGTAATATTCCAACAATGTTAGCTGTCTCTGACCCTCCACCAAGGGTGTCAATCAGCTATGTATATATCCACCGGGTAAGTCAAATGTTTAAAATGATATTTTCATCATAAGATAAATTTTTGAACATACTTACCTGGTGGATATATATAATTTAACTCCTGCCCTCCTCCCCTCTAGAGACCTATGGGCTTAGAAAATCTGAGGATACAGGGAGTGGTTCTAAGTACCATCGCGTGAGGGCTCACTGGTGGTACACCTGGCTACTCGATCTGCGATTGCTGCGAGTTTTGAATTTCTGCCGTGACGTCAGGGACTTAATCTATATATATATATCCACCGAGTAAGTATGTTCAAAAATTTATTGTATAATAAAAATATAATTTTTAGTGTCATATCTATAATTAAAAACAGCAAATTATAATCTTGTGTATTGCTTACATTTAAATCAGCTGATCAACCCTGCTGAGCCCGCCATTAACCTCTATTTTCGGATCAAATACTTCCCTTATTATTAAAGCATGCTACCGAAGGATATTTCATATTTACTAAAAGATGCAATTATTACTTGATCTATCATTTTCCAATTACCATACTAATTTCATTATTTTATTTGAAACACTTCTCTCATATTTATTTACTTGTAGGCCTGAGAGTGAGTGAGTGAGTCAGTTGAATTCACTGTTTTTGTTTGTTTCTTTAAAATAAACCCTTATTACCAAGATTTGTTTTTAGTTTTTAGAATAAGCTGTATATCTGTTTAAGAAAGTATAAAAATAAAACATTTTTCAGCACTGTTTACAACTTCGTCAATGAGATTATATAAGCATACCGTCTACTGCCATCTTGGCAAAATAGGTACCCTTACGATACTGACGATACTTTTATCGTTATCTTTTATTGTCTTTTATTTTTAGCCCATTGAAGCAGAAGATGGAATAAATATAATTACAAGGTTACTGCCCTGTAGATATAGCATACAGTGCTGCACAATAGACTATGCATAGTTGCGTCGTGCTTCAAGAAAACACATAGGCTACGTGAGTCGTCTGAACGAAAACACCGAACACTTGCAGTTTAGTACAGTTGAGCTGTACTATAGTAATATTACTTGACATATATTAAAGTAATATACACTACAGTATCAGCGAGTGTTAGATTACAGTATTACTAGATATGAACAATTGTTTTTCAATATTAAACTTAGCCGGTGATCATATAGCTGCAACTCTGTTGCTCGACAGAAAAACCTACGGTCAAAATACGCCAGCGATCGCTATGCAGGTGGGGGTGTACATCAACAGCGCCATCTGTCGAGCAGGTACTTAGTACTCCAAGTAAACAAAGAACCAATTTTCTCTCTGTCGGGCTACTGACAAGACCTACTAATACGCTGTTACTAACTGGATTTGTTTTCACAACTATTTGGTGAAGTACACTATTCTAGTTTTGAGCTTTCGCTATGCAGGGGTTTTATCTTCATCTCAAAACTTGAACTCGTTTTGGATAGATTTAATTATGGTGACAAAGAGAGTATGGACTCTCTTTCACTTTTAAATGGCCGACCCTTCCCTTAGACGGAAGTGTGTTTAGGTTTTTAGTAATTTTGCTTAACACGTTATAGATCTATATATTTTATATCTCTCCGCATTTATTAGGCCGCTTCGATTAACTTTCCATTTATTATAAACATATAAAAATAAATTTTTATGTTTTGTTTATATGCGACCTTTCCTGATAGTAGGCGGTCCTAACTTGGAACCGAAGTTAATCAACGTTGAGCCCGTTATATCGTATTTAGCCTTTAAAGAATTTAAAACTTTTTAAATTTAATGTTTTATGAAAGAATTTCTTTGATAGTCTTCGTACTGTTTTCAAAGATGAACTAACGTTTAGTTTTTTAGACTACGCAGTTGTTGACGTTCAGGACGTTCAACATGCGCTCTATCGTTACGATAGAGAGAGAGTGTATCACGGTTTCACTTTGCAGTAAGAGTAAATCGATTCTGACGTTTCGTTCATTCTTTCTTAGCTTAAATGGTTTAAATTCTAAATTAAAGGAACTTTTTATTTGGAAAACCTTTCAGTTTTTTTCCTTTAGCCAAATAACATGTTTTTTTTTGACGATATATAATTGGGCTCTTCTCTCAGGAGCGAAGTCAAGAGAGAAAGAGAGAGAGAGATAGAGACGGAGGGAGAGAGAGGAGAAAAAACGTTCCGTTCAAGCGGGTAACGTTGTTCTCTTGTTACTCTCCTCCCTAGTCGCTGTACGGGGAAGAAGGTAAAACGTTTCTAGGGTTTTATTCTTGTCCCCAGGCTGTGTGCGGTGAGAGATTGTAAACATAGTTTATTTGAACTAATGTTTAGTCTCTTTCCCAGCCACTGAATTCTTTATCTTTATATATGTTTTCTGTTTTTGCTAGTATTAATGAGCTACATTATACGACTGTTTTCGCAATTACTACCTTTTAATGAAGGGTAGAATTGCGTGTTTCAGGTAGAAATCAGTAAAAGTTTCGATTTCAGTGAAATAAGTGCAAAACAGAAAATCGAAGTGATAAAGTGATATGCGCAAAGTGTTACAGTGTTGCGTCCGAGGGTTCGTCTGTTCGTGCCTGTCGTTCACCTAGTCCGGGACCTCTTGCAAGCTCCCAAGCCCAGGGGAGAAGTAATGTCGAACGACTTATGGGTTCGTCAGGCCTTGATCAACGAACAGACGTTTCCCTCCGTGGTTTCGGGCGTATCTACCAAGATCGCCCCACCCACACAAAGACGAGAGAGCCCATTTACTTCTCGTCTGCGGAAGAGGTTTCTCGTAAGAAACCATGGACCAAGGTCTCGCAGCTTATTAAGCGCAAGTCGGTCCCTTCCGCGCAAGTCCAACGGCCCAGTTGTAGCCACTGGGTCAGTTCGGACTCGCTGCAGTCTTCCGACGACTGCTCACCTCCTAAGAGAGGCAAAGCGGTACCGCAACAGGCAGTAACACCGTCTGTTGCCGCACCTGCTACTGTAGACCCTAAGTGGTCTTTGCTGCAGACCATGCAGACACAGTTAACATCTTTAATGCAGGACTTTCGTGCGGAGAAGGTTGACGCTGCACCCGTTAGCCTACAACCAACCACGGTTGTGCGTTCAGTTGACGCTGAGGCTACCTTCTCCCGCACTCCAGCTGTGAGAGTCCCGCCACCCATGCGCAGTGTACCCTGCCAGCCGCATGTTGACGTTCAGCGACGCACGGAACCCTCCGTTGACGTTCGCGAGTTACAACAACAACCTAAGTTGTTTTGTTTTGACGCGGTGCGTCAACCTCCGCATTCTAGAGTTGTTTTGACTGCTCAGTATAGACAGTCAAAGCAGTCTCGAGTGAACACTGTATGTCCTCACGCACCTGTTGTGGTTGACAGTTCAGTTGTTGACAGTTCACAGACTGTCAAGCAGTTACATGACGTTGCCTTCTGGTCTGCTACTAATGCACCAGTGCTGTATGTCCTCACGCACCTGTTGTGGTTGACAGTTCAGTTGTTGACAGTTCACAGACTGTCAAGCAGTTACATGACGTTGCCTTCTGGTCTGCTACCTATGCACCAGTGAGAGACTCACTGAGATAACCTAGCTTTTATCGGACAAGGTTCCTGTAGATGAGAAAGTGCTGTTCTCCCTCCTACTGATATTCCTTTGAGGACTCTGTCATTTGGAGAGGAGCCTTAAGCTGCTTAGCCTCCTATGGACTTTAATTAAATCATGATGATTTTTTAAGGATCTTCGTCCGGATCTTGTAACTGCTGCTCCTCGTTCGCCTAAACGTCAGAACTTACACTAGGCCTAGCTACTTCGAAGCCGTTGTTGTTAAGCTAGTGCTCTCTCGCTCTCCTAGAGAGCGTTACGTTGGCTAGGCGACTGGTTTTTGCACCAGGAGGAGTTTTAGGGATACAGCCTTTGATTTCCCTTCTTTTAAACTGGCTTATAGAGCGAGAGTCTATAGGACACGAGAGAAGTTCTCGGCTTGGGAGTTCATGCCTCTGCCCAGATAGACTTCTCAATTCTGGTAGACTCGCCCTGGCGCCTAGCCAGGAGACGCTCCAAGTTGTTTACAGGTCAACTTCTCAACTTTTGTCGAGCCTTTGAAGTTTTGCTGTACTATTATGTCACACATAACAAGGCTTCCAGGGATGGTAAATGGTTCCGCCTCAGTCGCTAACCCCGTCTGTTGCCACACCTGCTCCCGTAGACCCTAAATGGGCTTTGCTGCAAGACATGCAGTCCAAGCTTGTGTCCTTGATAGAGGACTTAAATGCGGAGAAGAACCTTCTGGCCAACAACCTTCCAACCGGTTGGTTGTGCGCCCTGTTGACGCTGAGGTATCCTACTCGCGTCTGCCAGTTGAGGTGGTTCCTCCACCGATGCGACCCAGTGTGGGTTGCCAGTCGCACGTTGACGTTAAGCGACGCTCGGAGGTGGTTGTTGACGTTCAGTGTGTCACTAGGAAGACGTTCAACAACCAGCAGAGGTGACTTGTTGTGAAGCAGTGCGTCAACCTCAGCAACCCGGTAGGGTGTTGACTGCACACCCAGACAGTCTAGACAGTTTCGGGTTGACGCTGTACTTCCTCGCGCACCCATGGTTGTTGACAGTTCATAGACTGTGCAGCAGTGCCATGATATTGCGTCCGGCTCCGTCACGCATCCACCAGTGCGACCGGATTCAGCGAGTCAGACGTTGCCCACTCCGTTGCCGTTTCCTCATCAGTTTCGGATGAGGAACCCTCTGATGAGGACGTTGCTGAACAAGACGATCAACCCCCAGCCCTGCTATCCATCCAGAAGATGCTGAAGAAGGAACGCTGCCCAGTCAGGCTGTGGATGAGTCTGGTAGGGACACTGTCATCCGTGGATCAATTTGTGTCACTAGGAAGACTACAACTCCGTCCTCTTCTATACCATCTAGCTTTTCACTGGAAAAAGGACAAGACGCTAGAAGCGGTCTCGATCCCGGTTTCCGGAAAGATAAAGTCTTGTCTGTCTTGGTGAAAGGACTATATCAACCTTAGAGAGGGTCTTCCCCTGACTGTTCAGACTCCCAACCACGTTATCTTCTCGGACGCATCGGACGTAGGCTGGGGTGCGACATTAGACGGTAGGGAATGCTCGGGATTATGGAACTTGAGTCAAAGGACAATGCATTTCAACTGCAAGGAGCTACTGGCAGTACGTCTGACCTGGAAAGCTTCAGGTCTCTCCTTCAAGGCAAAGTGGTGGAGGTGAACTCGGACAACACCACGGCTTTGGCTTACATCTCCAAGCAAGGAGGGACCTACTCTCTGACATTGTACGAGATCGCAAGGGACCTCCTCACCTGGTCAAAAGGTCTAGACATTTCACTAGTAACGAGGTTCATCCAAGGCAACTTGAATGTCATGGCAGATTGTCTCAGTCGGAAGGGACAAATAATTCCAACAGAATGGACCCTCCACAAGGATGTATGCAAGAGACTTTGGGCCACCTGGGGCCAGCCAACCATAGATCTCTTCGCAACCTCGATGACCAAGAGGCTCCCAATATTTTGCTCACCAATCCCGGACCCAGCAGCAGTTCATATAGATGCCTTTCTACTAGATTGGTCACATCTAGATCTATATGCATTCCCTCCGTTCAAGATTGTCAACAAGGTACTGCAGAAGTTCGCCTCTCACGAAGGGACAAGGTTGACACTAGTTGCTTCCCTCTGGCCCGCGAGAGAATGGCTCACCGAGGTACTTCGATGGCTAGTAGACGTTCCCAGAACACTTCCCCTAAGGGTGGACCTTCTACGTCAGCCACGCGTAAAGAAGGTACACCAAGGCCTCCACGCTCTTCGTCTGACTGCCTTCAGACTATCGAAAGACTCTCGAGAGCTAGAGGCTTTTCGAAGGAGGCAACCAGAGCGATTGCTAGTGCAAGGAGAACATCCACCCTTAGAGTCTACCAATCGAAGTGGGAAATCTTCCGAAACTGGTGCAAGTCAGTATCCGTATCCTCGACCAGTACCTCTGTAACTCAAATAGCTGACTTTCTCTTATATCTGAGGAAAGAACGATCTCTTTCAGCTCCCACTATCAAGGGTTACAGAAGCATGTTGGCATCAGTCTTCCGTCACAGAGGCTTAGATCTTTCCAACAATAAAGATCTACAGGACCTCCTTAAGTCTTTTGAGACCACGAAGGAGCGTCGTTTGGTTACACCTGGTTGGAATTTAGACGTGGTACTAAGATTCCTTATGTCAGACAGGTTTGAACCGCTACAATCAGCCTCCCTGAAAGATCTCACCTTTAAGACTCTTTTCCTGATATGCTTAGCCACAGCTAAAAGAGTCAGTGAGATTCATGCCTTCAGCAAGAACATCGGATTCTCATCCGAAACGGCTACATGTTCTACAACTTGGTTTTCTAGCCAAACACGAGCTGCCTTCTCGGCCTTGACCAATATCGTTCGATATTCCAAACTTATCGTATGGTTGGAAATGAACTAGAAAGAGTCTTATGTCCTGTAAGAGCTCTTAAGTTCTATTTAAAAACCTTTACGAGGCCCGTCTGAAGCTTTATGGTGTTCAGTTAAGAATCCATCTTTGCCTATGTCAAAGAATGCTTTATCCTATTTTATCAGACTGTTAATACGAGAAGCTCATTCCCATCTGAATGAGGAAGACCAAGCTTTGCTGAAGGTAAGGACACACGAAGTTAGAGCTGTCGCAACTTTCGTGGCCTTTAAACAAAATAGATCTCTGCAAAGTATAATCGACGCAACCTATTGGAAAAGCAAATCAGTGTTCGCGTCTTTTTATCTTAAGAATGTCCAGTCTCTTTACGAGAACTGCTACACTCTGGGACCATTCGTAGCAACGAGTGCAGTAGTGGGTGAGGGCTCAACCACTACAATTCCCTAATTCCATAACCTTTTTAATCTTTCTCTTGAAATGTTTTATTATTGTTTTTGGGTTGTCCGGAAGGCTAAGAAGCCTTTCGCATCCTACTTGATTTGGCGGGTGGTCAAAGTCATTTCTTGAGAAGCGCCTAGATTAGAGGTTTTGATGAGGTCCTGTTGTATGGGTTGCAACCCTTGATACTTCAGATCGTAGGGGTCGCTCAGCATCCTAAGAGGATCGCGAGGCTCCGTAAGGAAGACGTACTTAAAAAGGCAGAGTAATTGTTCAAGTCGACTTCCTTACCAGGTACTTATTTATTTTATGTTTGTTATTTTGAATAACTGCTAAAATGAAATACAAAATACTTAGCTCATAATAATGTAAACATGTAATGCTGGTCTCTACCCACCCCCCTGGGTGTGAATCAGCTATATGATCACCGGCTAAGTTTAATATTGAAAAATGTTATTTTTATTAATAAAATAAATTTTTGAATATACTTACTCGGTGATCATATATTAAAGGACCCTCCCTTCCTCCCCAATAGAGACCCAGTGGACCGAGGAGAAAATTGGTTCTTTGTTTACTTGGAGTACTAAGTACCTGCTCGACAGATGGCGCTGTTGATGTACACCCCCACCTGCATAGCGATCGCTGGCGTATTTTGACCGTAGGTTTTTCTGTCGAGCAACAGAGTTGCAGCTATATGATCACCGGGTAAGTATATTCAAAAATTTATTTTATTAATAAAAATAACATTTTATTTTTATACAGAAAAGTAAGGGGATGACTACAATTCGGTAAATATTTACTTTAGCACAATACTGTACTGTAGCCTTACTGTTACCAGCACATAGTGTACATGTATGCACATGTACTGTACATTGTACATATGATTATAAACTGTGATAGTAACCAAATAAAAAAAATATTGGGCAGTATTTAATGTGTTAATCATCAGCTCAGACACCCACTTCTGGCAAGTGGCAGTGACTTTTTAGGTTAGGAGTTAGCCCACCCTAGTGGCACATTTATTCACAAAAATTCCTTTATTGCGCTTGTGTCTAACCTAACTACCACGAATAACGAGTGCCGACTGTATCAGCATATAAATCTCTTGGAGATGAAGGCAGCCTTCCTTGCCTTCCAACAGTTCCACCAGTTCCTGGCGGGGCACTCCGTGATCTTGATGAGGGACAACACCATGGTAGTAGCCTATCTAAACAAGCAAAATGGTACCTTCTCACAGCCCCTCCACCATCACCAGTAGAGATACTCAGATGGGCAGAAGACAACTCGGTGTGTCTATCTGCTCGCTTCATTGTAGGCAAGAAGAATGTGCTTGCAAACAGTCTTGAGTAGAGCCACTCAGATAGTGGGCTTTAAGTGGTCTTTGGATCATCTAGTAGCCAACAAAGTCCCGTCTTGGTTGGGTTCCCCGACTGTGGATCTGTTCGCGACGGCCCAGAACTTAAGGCTCCTGCTATACTGCTCCCCAATCCCAGACCCCCAGGCTCTATGGCAAGATGCATTCCAACAATGGTGGGACAATATAGATGTGTACGCATTTCCTTCATTCTGTGTGATGAGAAAAGTCCTCAACTAAGTCAAGATAAGCAAGAACTTATCAATGACTCTTAATAGCTCTGTTATGGCATCATGCAGTGGTTTCCCGGACCTTCTGCAGCTCCTGACGGAGCTTCCAAGGGAACTTCCTCCATGACACAATCTACTCAAATAATCACATTCCAACATCTTCCACAAAGCTGTTGCTTCGCTTCACGCCTGGAGACTTTCCAGCATTTCCTCACTCGGAAAGGCTTTTAGCAACGAGTTGCGGAAAGGATAACTAGACACCTCAGATGCTCTTCATTGTCAGTCTTCCAGGCTTAGTGGTCTTTTTTTTCTGTGGTTGGTGTTGTGGAAGGGGTATCACTCCCCTCGATTCCTCTATTCAAACAATAGTGCAGTTCCTAGTATACCGTCGAGAAGAAATGTTCCTCTCGGTATCGACAGTCAAAGGTTACCGCTCAGCCTTGAGTCTCGCCTTTGTTCCTCATTGAAACTATCTCTTCTCATACGGAGTTACAAAATTACTTCTCCCCGGTTGGAAGTTATACCTCCTCCTTGGAATGTGCTTAGAGTCCTTCAGTCTTTGAAGGGCCCTCCCTATAAACCATTATGCCAGGCAACAGATCGCCACCTTACTCTGAAGACGGTGTTCCAACTTGCTTTGGCTTTGGCCAAGAGAGTTGGTGAACTGCATGGTCTATCATACATCATCTCCCATTCAAGGGGATGAGAATTCTCAGATTCTTCCCTGAGTTTTTTGCTAAGACTCAAAATCCAAGGGTAGCAGATCCTCGAATCAGATCCTTTAGGATAGAGTCTCTTCATTTTGTAACTGAAGATTCAAATCAATTGGTCCTTTGCCCAGTGAGGAGTCTGAGGTGTTACTTGAAAAGAACAGCTGCATCTCGCCCCAGTGTGTTGGCACTCATCGTCAGCATGGGAAAGATCAAGAGGAGTGTCACGAAGAATACCATCTTGTCATGGATTCGCAAGGTCATTGACCTTGCACTTAATCCTGACCCCCCTCTACAACGATGACCCAGAGCTCAGACGTCAGTGGCATTGCAACGTCCCTGGCGTTCAAGAAAAACTACTCAATGGTGCTGGTACTGCAAGCCGGCATGTGGAGGCATCAGACAACATTCACCCCCACTACCTGCAAGATGTAACACACAGGAACATGGATACATTTTCCATTGATCCTGTGGTGGCTGCACAACAAGTGGTCTAAACACCTCAAGTTCCTTGGTGGACGAGTAGCAGAGGATTGAGGGCTGAAGTTAACGGGGTTAGTCTGGGGTGAATGAGTAGAATGACTCTTCAGGTAAGATCCATTTCTCTTGTGTAACCTGAGTATAGAAATAATACTTGTTGTGTCCCCAATACCTCTAGCGAGGGGGTTATTGGTTAAAGTCTTAGTACTCTCAGATTTCTGTGACTCGAGATCCTGTTACTAGATCAGCTACATTGCTAGTACAGTATTGCAAACAGCTGGCACAGGCTGTTAGACAATTTTAGCGGGTGCAGGGTTCCTACCGCCTACGATCAACAGTATACCGTAGGCGGTGAGAACCCCGTGTCAAATGCCAAGAGCTAGTTGGCGAGGACTTACTCCCTCCTAAGAGGTAAGTCATCTCCTATAAATAGCGAATGGTTTGTATAGAGTGACAGAGCAAATGACAAATTTGGAAGAAATTTATATTTTTCGTAACGACACAAACCTGGAATTATCTACACAAATTGGCCTGCCAGCCCTCTCCCCCAAGAATGCACTGCCTGCAAGCAAAGTAGGTGCTCAGCCCAGGTATGAGTGGGGTAGCCGGCTACCCCCACCCCTCCCGCTAACTGGCGTTTGGGGTAGTTATCTCTCGCTTAAAATCTTATGGCTCGTCTTTCAGCTGCACCGAAATTAATATCCCCTACTTTCCTCTTGGTATGGGTAGAAGAGAGACTTTAGCTATGGTAAGCAGCTCTTCTAGGAGAAGGATACTCCAAAATCAAATCATTGTTCTCTAGTCTTGGATAGTGCCATAGCCTATGTACAGTACCATGGCCTTCCACTGTCGTGGGTTAGAGTTCTCTTGCTTGAGGGTACACTTGAGTACACTATTTTATTTGGTTTCTCTTTCTCTTGTTTTGTTAAAGATGATATTTTCCTAATAAAATAAATTTTTGAATATACTTACCCGCTGGTTATATAAAGAGCTGAAGTCTCCTGACGCCCTGGCAGAAATTCAAAATCTTGCGCTATCGAAGATACGGCAGGTGTATACCCACACCCTAGCGGTAGTTCAGGTGGAACAACAACACACCTTCAATTCTTCCATGCCTCATAGCAATACCACAGGTAGTCTCTAGAGGGGAGGAGGGTGGGTGTTAAATTTATATAACCAGCGGGTAAGTATACTGTATTCAAAAATTTATTTTGTTATGAAAATATTTTTAAATATAAAACTTACCCGCTGGTTATATAAAGAGCTGATTGACACCCATTGGTGGTGGGTCAGAGACAGCAACATATTGAAAAATTCACTTAAGGGTTACACACAACAAACTTAAGCGGTTCTCACCTGATAAGGAAGCTGACAGCAATGATACT
The DNA here is from genome assembly GCF_036898095.1 of Palaemon carinicauda. Lineage (NCBI taxonomy): Eukaryota > Metazoa > Arthropoda > Malacostraca > Decapoda > Palaemonidae > Palaemon > Palaemon carinicauda. The sequence goes on along the minus strand of NC_090736.1, from coordinate 148,893,149 downwards.
CTGCCTCATTTCGTCCGCTATCCTTAAGAGATCCAGTGATCCACTCGGGCTGAAAATCTCTAGGAGCTGTCAAACGGTACAATCTCCAATAACATGACAGGACCTCAACTAATGCCCTTGTTCCGGGTGCACTCTAGGAACAAATTGACCACCTAACCAAATCAAAGATTGCGGAAGACTGACGACCAATCTCCACAAACAACCATAATAAACGAGTTCCAAGAGATAGAAAAGGGGTATTAGGAAAAAGGGAACATAGTGGTAGATCATTCACCTACTATCGCATTCGCCGCTACCAAAGGACCCAACGTAAAACAGTCCTCATAGCGAGTCTGAACATTTCTCAAATAATGGGATGCAAAAACAGACTTACTTCTCCAAAAGGTCGTATCCATCAGACTTTGCAGAGAACGGTTCTGTTTAAAGGCCACTGAAGTCGCTACCGCTCTGACTTCATGTGTCTTTACTTTGAGAAGCCTCTGATCCGTCTCATCACATTGAGCATGAGGTTCTCGAATTAACAATCTAATGAAAAAAGACAAGGCATTCTTTGACATGGGCATCAAGGGTTTCAGAACTGCACACCACAGAGCGTCTGAGTTACCCCTCAGATTCTTAGTCCTGTCCACATAAAGCCGTAACGCTCTAACTGGACAGAGTACCGTTTCTAATTCATCTCCCGCCAAATCAGAAAGGTTAGAAATCTCGAAGGATTTGGGCCATGGCCGAGTAGGGTTTTCATTCTTGGCCAGAAACCCCAGTTGTAAAGAACAAATGGCTTTTCCATTCCGAAAACCAATATTCCTGCTTAAAGCGTGTACCTCACTAACTCTTTTAGCAGTGGCAAGGCTAACCAGAAACAGAGTTTTCAAGGTTAAATCCTTAAATGAAGCAGAGTGTAAAGGCTCAAATCTGTCACTCATGAGAAATTTAAGGACAACATCCAAATTCCAGGCAAGGGGAGCTGTTTGAATCTTCTTGGTTGTATCAAAAGACCTAAGCAAATCTTGTAGATCCTTATTATTAGAAAGGTCTAAGTTCCTGTGTCTAAAAAACGTTGCCAACATACTCCTGTAACCCTTAATAGTAGATGACGAGAAGTTATGTTTAAATTTAAGGTCTATGAAAAAATCCGCTATCTGGGTTAGAGAGGTACTGGAAGAGGAAATTGCGTTAGTCCTACACCACTCTCTTAATAACTCCCACTTGGACTGATACACCTTGATGGTTGAAGATCTCCTTGCCCTCGCAATTGCCTTGGCTGCTTTCTTCGAAAATCCTCTAGCTCTAGCGAGTTTTTCGATAGTCTGAAGGCAGTCAGACATAGAGCTCGGAGGTTTTGATGATTTCGGGCCAAGTGAGGTTGTCTGAGAAGATTGGGTCTTATGGGAAGGCTTCTCGGGAAATCTACCATCTATTCCAGTACCTCTGGAAACCAGTCCCTTGACGGCCAGAACGGAGCTATCAGTGTCATTCTGGTCTCTTCGTGGGATATGAACTTCTGAATCACTTTGTATAGAATCTTGAATGGAGGGAAAGCATAAACCTCCATGTGTGACCAGCTCATTAGAAAGGCATCTATGTGCAAGGCTTCGGGATCCAGAACCGGAGAGCAGTAACACTCCAGCCTTTTCGTCTTTGCGGTGGCAAAGAGATCCACTAGAGGACGACCCCATAACCGCCACAGACTCTTGCAGACGTCCTGGTGTAAAATCCATTCTGTGGAGAGAACCTGACCTCTCCTGCTGAGTCTGTCTGCGCTCACATTGTTGACCCCCTGGATGAATCGAGTCAAAAGAGTCACCTTCCTTTCCTCTGCCCATATGAGAAGAAGTCTTGCAATCTCGTACAGAGACCAAGAGTGGGTCCCGCCTTGTTTCACAATATAGGCCAGAGCTGTCGTACTGTCCGCATTGATTTGGACTACTTTGCCCCTGATCTGCTTCTCGAAGCCTATGAGAGCCAGATGAATAGCCAAAAGCTCCTTTTGGTTGATGTGGAGAGAAGTTTGCTCCACAGTCCAAGTCCCCGAAAGCTCCTTCTTCTCTAGAGTGGCTCCCCACCCCGAGTTTGAGGCGTCGGAACACAACACGAGGTCTGGGCTCTTCTGAAGTAAAGACAAGCCTTCTTTCAGTCTGGGTTCGTTGTACCACCATTGAAGATGAGACTTGATGGAAATCGAGATGGGAACGCCATCCCTGTCGAGGTTGTCCCCTTTCTTCCAATGGCGATTGAGATGAAACTGAAGAGGATGCGAGTGCAACCTCCCCAGGGTTACGAACTTCTCTAATGATGAGAGAGTCCCCAGAAGGCTCATCCAATCTCTTACGGAGCAAAGTTCCCTCTTCAGGAAAGTTTGGACTTTTAGGAGGGCTGCCTGAATTCTCACCGACGACGGAAAAGCCCGAAAACTCCGACTGTGAATCTCCATCCCCAAATAAAGAATCTCCTGGGATGGAGTCAGTTGCGATTTTTTCGAGCTCACCAGGAGGCCCAGTTCTCTGGTTAGATCCAAAGTAATTTTTAGGTCCTTCAAACAATAATCGGCTGAGGAGGCTCTTATCAGCCAATCGTCCAGATACAGAGAGGCTCTGATTCCCCTCGAATGCAGCATGCTTGCTACATTCAGCATGATCTTGGTAAACAATAGAGGAGCCGTGCAGAGTCCGAAACAAAAGAGCCCTGAATTGGAAGACCTTGCTTCCATCCATGAACCTCAGATAACGTCTGCAGCTGGGATGAATCGGAAGGTGGAAAGAGGCGTCCTGAAGATCTATAGAGACCATCCAATCGTCTTTCCTCACAGCTGCCAGAACTGTCTTCTGAGTTTCCATAGTGAACGTCGAATTTTGGACGTAACTATTTAGAACACTTACGTCCAGAACCGGTCTCCACTCCCCCGAACTCTTGGGTACTAAGAAAAGGCGGTTGTAAAACCCCGGAGAAGTTACATCCTGCACTTCCTCTATTGCTTGCTTCTCTAATAAAAGAGACATCTGAAGACGCATGGCTTGCTTCTTCGGACCCTCTCTGTATTTGGGCGAAAGATCCACCGGATCTGTGACTAAAGGAGGATTTGCCTGGAAGGGGATCTTGTAACCCTCCTTTAACACTTGGACGGACCAGGGTTCCGCTCCATTCCTCTCCCAAGCCTCCCAGAAGTGAATCAACCTGGCACCCACTGCTGTCTGAAGGAAAGGGCAGTCAGACTTTACCTCGGCCGGACTTGCCTCCTCTGCCTCTAGGTTTCCTTCCTTCTGGTTTGAAAGAGCCCCTTCCAGAGGATTTCCCACGAAAGGACTGAGAAGTTCGAAAACCAGAAGAGGATTCCTTAGGCTTACGAGAGGAAAACGTCGAAGGCAAAACTTTTCTTGTCGTATTGGTTACTAAGTCATGCGTGGCCTTCTGCGTGAGAGCAGTGGCAACTTCGCCTACCAACTCTTGCGGAAATAAGGTATTAGCCAAAGGAGCGAAAAGAAGGCCCGTTTTCTGGTAGGGAGACACTCCTGCAGAGAGAAAAGAGCACATCGTGGCCCTTTTCTTGAGGATTCCAGCCGTGAACAAGGCAGCTAACTCGTTGGAGCCATCCCTCACACCTTTGTCCAAGCAGGACATCAAATGAACCAGTCCACTAGTGTCCGTGTCCTTCATATCTGAGACCCTTTTACTCAAAGCTCCCAGAGCCCAGTCTAAGAAATTAAACACCTCGAAGGCCCTGAAAAGACCCTTAAGCAAATGATCGAACTCTGGAATAGACCACCAAATCTTCGTTTTCCTTAAGGCAAGACGACGAGACGCATCCACTAAACTTGAGAAATCCCCTTGGGCAGACGAAGGATAACTCAAGCCCAACACTTCACCAGTCTCGTACCACACACTAGATTTAGAAGCCAACCTTGCGGGTGGAAAGGTAAAGGCTGTTTTGCCAAAAGATTTCTTAAGAGTCCAACCAGGAACCCATTAATTTCAAGGCCCGTTTAGAGGACCGAGAAAGAACCATCTTGGTATAAACTGGAACTTTGGTTGCTTTACCTAAGATGAACTCAGAAGGCGGAGAACGAGGGGCCACAGGAGTAAACTGATCCGGAAAAAATCCAGTAAGAATCAACATAAACTTACGAAGATCAACAGCATGTTGATAATGCTTCTCTTCCTCATTCTCAGAAACTTCCTCTATAGGCTCGTCCACATCCGACTTTTCCTCAAGTTCGTCTTCTGGCAGTGCAGCAACTGCTGCAGCCTGAACTGAAGGAACAAAGTCTGGATGAGATTGCCTGTCAAAGTCAATATCTGCATCCAACTGACGGGGAGAGGTCAAAGTTGATTGACGTGAAACATGGATGGGTAAACATTCTTCGTCAACTAACAACTGCCGAGACCGCTTAGAGTCCGACTGCTGTAGACCAGATTGACGCTTGGACTCAGAAGGCAACTGCTGAAGATCGCTGAGTGGACGCGTACAGTCCGAAAACTGTTGACGCGAACGATCAAAGCTGTCGAGATGTTGACGCTGAGAATCGATGTTTTGACGCGAAGCGTCCACTAGTTGTTGACGCGGGCGATCCACTTCTTCAAAACGTTGACGCGTCGTGTCCACTTGTCGACGCCGATGTTCTTCCTCACGACCAGAAGACGAAAACCGTTCAACCAAACTTCTCTGACGTGACTCATCAAAATCAACCTGGTGTTGAACACTATGAATGGGAGACCGCCTAAGCGATAACTCGTCAGCACCAGAGACCATTGATCGCCTGTGCGATAACTGGTCTGACGCCTGACGCCCAGACATACTGCCAACACCTGGTTGAAAAGAATCCATAAACGACGAGAGTTGTTCTTTCATAGTCACAAGCATAGACCATTTAGGATCTTCAGAATTCCTTAAAGGAATATTCGTTCCATCGTCACCACGTATTTCGGGAGAAGAAAGCCAATCTGAAGGAAGAGGAGGAGCATGAATCGTAACAAGGTCTGAATCGGAAGGAATCTTATCAACACGAATACGGTGATCTGGACGCTTAGCCGGAGTGCAAGCGATGGGAGAACGGAAACATTCCGGTGAGTCCCACGGACTACATCCTGGACGCACAGGCGATTCCTGACTCTGAGTAACTTCATGCGTCCGTTTAAGCGGTCTTGACGCGCGACGCCAGATCTCACTACCCGACCCTTCATCGGAAGACGGGGATAACGCATGAACCTCATCTTTCCTACGATGAGGGTGAACGGCCTGAGTTACGGCAACAGGAACGTTCGAGGGGACGTCTGCACGATTGATGACGCTTCTCGTTCCCTTAAGCCGTTCGACATTACTTCTCCCATGGGTTCGAGAGCTCGAAAGAGGTCTTAGGCTAGGTGAATGACAAGATCGTGCAGATGCACCCTCCACAACACTAAACACATTAGAAACACTTCACATTACCGAGAGATTCACGACTTTTCAGTACACTAAATTCAGACACCGAAACACTTTCCACAGTTCCGACAGAATCACGGTTTTTCAGTACCTTTAACTCAGAAAAAATCATATTTCTATCTGCCGCTAAGGACTCAACTTTCTCACCAAGAGTCAAAATAGCAGTAAACATGTCTTTCATAGTAGGTTCCTGATCTACCACCACGGGGGAAGGAATAGGATTAGGAACATTAACATTAGGTAAGGCTCTATCCACAGATCGTGAAGAACTACGCCTAACTCTATCCCTCTCTAGTCTCCTAACATAACGTTCGTATGTTACAAAATCATCATCCGTTAAAGAAAGACACTCATTGCATCTATCATCAAATGAACAAAATTTACCCCTACATTTCACACAAATACGACACCCTTCACTAACACACCTACGTATAGCGGTTGAGGAGTCGGCCATTTTGAATGGTTACGTGAAAGACCGACGAGCAAAAAATAAGGGAAATATTAATAAAGATAACCTCAAACAAAAAGATTTCAAGATTAGAATAAAGAGAAAACAATTAACGATAGCTTAAACTCAGAAAAGAACGTTGTACATCACCAAACAACTTCCCAAAAGAGTAAAACCACGAGAGTGAACTTCAATATGACAGCCAGCTAGACGGGCAGAAGAAGAACTGAAGGTGTGTTGTTGTTCCACCTGAACTACCGCTAGGGTGCGGGTATACACCTGCCGTATCTTCGATAGCGCGAGATTTTGAATTTCTGCCAGGGTGTCAGGAGACTTCAGCTCTTTATATAACCAGCGGGTAAGTTTTATATTTAAAATTTTTAGTTTATTCAGTATAGGAAATATTTATTTAGATGTTACTGTTCTTAAAATATTTCATTTTTCCTTCTTTCCTTTCCTCACTGGGCTATTTTCCCTGTTGGGGCCCCTGGGCTTATAGCATCCTGCTTTTCCAACTAGGTTTGTAGCTTAGCAAGTAATAATAATGATAATAAAATAGCTCCAGGTTTGTATCGTCAGAATAAATGCAAATTACTTCCAAATTTGTAATTTTATCAAAATATTTTCAGATAGTAAAGTATTTGAAAAGATTATGTTCTCCATCTTTTATATTTGTACTTAAGATAATTATACCTAATTATCTATTCACCTAGTTAATTGTGAAATTTTACTACCATTCAATTCTTGATACTTCAGATGCAATATTACCAATACAATGCCAATACGGTTAACATAACAAAGAATAGTACTCATGAACCATTGTTTAAGGAATAGGGTTGATGTGAGAGCACTAATCTCATATTATATATGGTTGCTACTATAGAAGCCGATAAATACCCAAGCTGAACTGTCTTATTCTTGTTTTTTTTTTCATGAACTTGAGTTCTAAGCAATGTTCTTCCAGCAGATGTTTTTGTTGAAAATCATGGTCAGATTTAAGGTCTGAAAGTGTATGTTATATTGATCTCTGTAATGAAGTTGAATATGCAATTACTGTATTTTAATGGATAATCCTAAAAAGGGACTCTGTATTGAATTAATTATCATATGTGTCAGGTCATCTCCTGAAGGTAAAGAACTTTTGGAATAAAGATATCCCTTTTTCTTTCAGATGTGTTTAATTACATGCACGTTTAAAATCCATAAGCTGAAGCCAGTAAATAAAAGAATTCCTGATCCCTTATTAACAAGGAAACGAGAATGAAGCTAAAGGAATGTTGTTGGCATAAAATTAAATCAGTCACATCTATCAGCACTGATAACATGAATAAAGGCTGTAAGATTCAACTGAAGTTAGTTTAAAGATAAGTTTAAATTTTTAATTAATTTTTTTCACAAATTTACACCTTAGATAGATTACAGAGTAAGTAATAGATATACAGTATATATGGAAGGTAGCTTATGTACAGAGTGATAATATAACGTTAAACATATTATATCCATAAAAAAGTCCAGTAGTGCATAAATTCTCTTAAGTGAGATTGTTCTCAGAATATTTTGTGAGAGGAGCATATTTGTTCCGTAACTGGAATACAAACCACGCTATTTAATAGTGGTTTGTTCCGTAACTGGAATACAAACCACGCTATTTAATAGTGGTTTGTTCCGTAACGGGAATACAAACCACGCTATTTAATAGTGGTTTGTTCCGTAACTGGAATACAAACCACGCTATTTAATAGTGGTTTGTTCCGTAACTGGAATACAAACCACGCTATTTAATAGTGGTTTGTTCCGTAACTGGAGTACAAACCACGCTATTTAATAGGGGGGTATTACTTTCGGCGTAGCTGAGATGACGAGCCATTAAAATTTAACGAGAGTTTACTACCCACACCGCTAGTTAGCGGGGGTAGGGGAGGGTAGCTTGCTACCCCCCCCCTCACACACCTATGCTTGAACTCACTTTGCTCTCGGCTCGGATGGTAGTCGGACGTGTCCGCTGTCATCCTCGCCGCTCATTGGCAGCCATTAATGCTTTTTTTGCTTTCTCTTTTTGACAGTTTTGTGTGTGAAGTTGGCTTCTGCTATTTTGCGCACCTGCCCTGGATTACCCGACCGCCCCTGTGGAACCTTCATGTCGGCGGTCGAGACAGACCCTCACGCCCTTTGCCCTTCCTGTAGAGGTCAATGGTGTGATAGTGATAATAAGTGTAGTGAGTGCAGGGAGTGTTCTACCTCCCAGTGGTAGAGGTTTTCACGGCGACGGAAGAAGAAGTCCAAACGGGATATTTTTCCTTCGAAGGTTTCTTTGAAAGGAGAAAAACCCAAGGCCTCTTCTTCCGTTGTTCAAACCACCTCCAAAGCTCCCACTCGGTGGGTCTCTTTCGAGAGACCATCGAGTGGTAGCGTAGACCGTTGTATTGTTGTCCAAGCTCGGGGTTCGAGAGATGGCGTTGCCTCCCCTAGCGAGGCAGCTCCACCTCTACCCCCGGGGGAGGATTTGTCACTAATTCATCTTTTACAGGTTTGGTCTTCCTTGGGGCTTGAGGGTTCGCCCTTCAAGGAAGTCTTACTTGACTACTGTACATCCGATTGGATGCCGCTGTCAAGCAATCGCCACCTCCGGCAGAGGTTGATCCTCTGTTGATTGTCGACGTTGTGGTGGCAGAGGTATCCAATGCGGTATCTCCTACTACCTCTGCCTCTTCAAACCCCACAGTAGCTGAAGGCTTAGTTTCTCCCGTTCCTGTTCAACCAACGAGGGAGGAACTAAGTCCAACAGTCTCTCCTGCTAGTGTTTCTCCCCCTCGGGGAGTTCACTTACAGAGAATCCTCTTCGAAGGACTGCAGAAGGTCAGCTTGCTCATCCCACGGTCCCCAGAGAGCTTATTCGTCGCAAGGCTCGCCTTCCTTCACCTGCGGTGAGGAGGCGCCTCTTTGGTTCTACATCTTCGTTGCAGTCCCCCGCAGAGGAGCCTCATCAGCGATCACCGACTGTTCCTGCTTTGGTCCTGGACCTCTCAGCGGATCGTTCGCAATCCCCTTCGGTGGAAGGTCGTCCTTTCAAAGGACACGTCGACCTTCCACCTGTCAGACCTGCCGACCTGCCGTCTCCGTTCCTGAATGCTGAGGCGCGTTACGCGTCGACGAACCTGACCTCCACGCTCGTCAGGCATCATCTTCTAACCCTAATACAGGGCATCAAGGGCGTATGCGCCAACGCACGCATACTTCCCTCACGCGCTATGCCAGAAAAGTAGAGCATACGCGCCCACGTTCTCCTGCGCGCCAGGCTTTGGCTGAGCAAGCGCGCCAACGCCCAGCTACTTGCCATCCCTCACCTGGGCGTCAGTGCGCTCCTGGGCGTCAGCGCGCTCCTGCGCACCAGCAACCACCTGCGCGCCAGCACTCTCCTACGCGCCAGCGCTCTCCTACACGCCAGCGCTCTCCTACGCGCCAGCGCTCTCCAGCGCGCCAGCGCTCTCCAGCGCGCCAGCGCGCCAGCGCTCTCCCGCACGCCAGCGCCCACGCACAGCAGTCATCTGTCCTGCGCGCCCACGATCTTCGGATCTGGGCGCTGTTGGGAAGTCTATACTGACTTCTCCCACGCGCCAGCGCTCGCCAACGCGCCAACGCTCGCCAACGCGCCAGCGCTCGCCAACGCGCCAGCGCTCGCCAACGCGCCAGCGCTCGCCAACGCGCCAGCTTTCTCCAGCGCTCGCCATCGCGTCAATACGCGCAGTCTCCTGCACGCGTCCACGAGGATACGCGTGCGCGCCCCGCGCGCCCTTGCCCATCCTCTCCTGCAGTTGCGCGCCACCATTCTGATGCACGCCCACAAGATGCGCGCCCACGAGCAGCACAGGCTTCAACTGCGCGCCCATGCGCCAGTTGTATCTCTCCTGCGCGCTCGCGCCCTATGGCTTCTTCAGGGGCGCGCGAACTCTCGCCCGCGTGCCCACGCGTTCAACGCCCTAATCTTGCGCGCACACCATCTCAGGCTCCGGCGCGCGCTCCGGTGCGCCATCAGTCTCCCGCGCGACCCCAGGTATTCTCCATTGCGCGAGCACCATTACTCGCCCCCGCGCGAGCGTCAATATCGTCCCGCGCGCGAGGCTGCTAGACAACGCATGGTAAGGTTGCCATCGCCTCATTCCCCTCCCCGCAAACGCATAACGGCGCGTATTGCGGCGGAAGGGAAACATCCAGAAGGGTCCAGGATCCCTATTCCTTTTCAGGCGAACCCACCTACGGGAACTCCTCCCAGGGATCCTTCTATCCCTGTCCCTTCAAAGGGGGTGTCTGACAGCACGTCTGTCAGTCAACAACCTTGGTTCGGTGCACTAATCAGAGCAGTTAGACATGCGTTCAAGCCTGTTTTCTCTGAATTAGGTCACAGATCCTTGGCTGTCTCTACCCCTCTAAAGAGAAAAACAGGAGTTCCGGACGCGGTAACTTCTCCAAGGGCTAAGCTGACTCCACGCAAGTCTTCGAGGCAGGTTCCTTCACTCCCCCAGACTTTCTCTCCTTCCCTGTCGGACGAGTACTTCCCGTCCTCGGGAATCGCGTAAGGTGAAACTTTCCCCCATCGCACCAATAAGGGAAACCCCTCCTCGCGCTGAGAAGTCTTCCCAAGTGGGGGCTGGAAAGAACTTGCCATCTTTTATGTTGGAGTCCTACATCCTTCCCAGGAAGGAGTGGAAGGACTCTTAAGACTTTACCAAAGTCCTCTACAAGACCAAGGACGGAGCCAACTAGCCACTCGGAGAACGTCAGCAACTCTCCCCAAGAAGAGCCTTTGGGGATAGGAGACTTCGCTGCAAGTCCAACGTCAGGAAGAGAACAGCAAGAGTCAGAGCATGCGTTTTGGCAAGTTCTGACTCTAATGAGGGCTCTCAATGGGTTTTCCGACCCAGAGATCCTTCCTCGAGAGGGCAAGAACTCGGTCTTGGACCGCGTATTCGGTACTCAGAAACCATCTGAGACCAGTGCGGCTCTGCCCTGGTCTCGGGGTTAAGAGTACCAGGGACAAGGTCGCTGTACAGCTCTCCGAGTTGTCCTCCTCCAACCGTTCCAGTGCCGGCAACAAGCTTCTCCCACTTCCTCGCATACAGCAGAGGAGGTACTTTGAGATCTTGGAGGAGCCTTGTTTAGCTCTTCCTCTCCACCATTCGTTGGAAGAGCTTACCAGGGGAGTCCCTCTTGAGAGACTCTCCTACCGGCAGGTCTCGTTCTCGGCAACCGAGATCCTTAACCAGGAGAAGGTTGCGAATTGTGCTATGCAAGCCACTTCGTGGCTTGACATCTGATTAAGGACCTTAGGTATCCTGATACGCTATGAGGATTTCTCCAAAGAACGTACAAGGAAAGCTGTGGAAAGTTTCCTTCTCTCAGGAACTCGCAACGTCGAGTTTCTGGCCCACCAAGTCTCGAACTTGTGGGCAAACACCATCCTGAAAAGTCGGGATGCGGTGGCTGAGAGATTTCATCAGAAGGTCCCTAGCACCAAGATCAATAAGCTCAGGCATTCTTCTTAAGTAGGAACGATCCTGTTTGAGCCTAAGGATGTGGAACAGGCCGCTGAGAGGTGGAGGAAGTCTCACCAAGACTCCCTCCTTCATAGGGCTTTAACATCTAAGCCCTATAAGCCTCCAGCACCCCAGCAGTTCCGTCCGACCAAGACCGCAAAATCAACGACAGCAGCGAAGACAGTGGTGTCTAAGCCCTTTCCTGTCAAGGATAGGAAAGGCAAAGAGTCCTCCAGGGGAGGTAAGAATCCTAAAGGGAGCAGCCGAGGCCGCAAACGCTAGGATTGGCAGTCCCCCTGCATGTCCACCAGTGAGGGGATGCCTACAAAGTTGCTCAGACAGGTGGCAGCAACTCTGGGCCAATTCCTGGACGATTTCCGTAATCAGTCAGGGATATTGCGTTCCGTTCACAACATCTCTACCTCCCCTGACAACGAATCCAGTGTCATTGAGCTCCCTTGCCATGGGATCGGCAAGGGGGCAAGCCCTTCGGGCAGAAGTCCAGACCCTGTTAAAGAAGGGCGCTCTCCAAGAGGTCCTCGATGAATCTCCAGGCTTCTTCAGTCGACTCTTTCTTGTAAAGAAGGTGTCTGGAGGCTGGAGACTAGTCATCGACCTCTCAGCTCTGAACAATTTTATCAAACAAACTCCATTCAGCATGGAGACCGCAGACACGGTCAGACTAGCAGTAAAACCACAAGACTTCCTGTGTACACTGGATCTAAAGGACGCGTACAGTGAACCCTCGTTTATCGCGGTAGATAGGTTCCAGACGCGGCCGCGATAGGTGAAAATCCGCGAAGTAGTGACACCATATTTACCTATTTATTCAACATGTATATTCAGACTTTTAAAACCTTCCCTTGTACGTAGTACTGTTAACAAACTACCCTTTAATTTACAGAACACTTAATGCATGTACTACAGTACCCTAAACTAAAACAGGCACAAATATTAAAGGTGATTTTATATCATGCATTTCCTAAACACGCTAAAAAGCACGATAAAAAATGGCAACCAATGTTTTGTTTACATTTATCTCTGATCATAATGAAGAAACAATCTGGAGGTAGAGCTTTGCTTATTACCCAGACATATTTCCCATACTTTTCCCTTAGAACTACATCACATCTTCCTACTTTATATATATATATATATATATATATATATTATTATTATTATTATTATTACTTACTAAGCTACAACCCTAGTTGGAAAAGCAGTATGCTATAAGCCCAGGGGCTCCAACAGGGAAAATAGCTCAGTGCGGAAAGGAAAAAAGGAAAATAAAATATTCTAAGAAGAGTAACAACAATAAATATCTCCTATATAAACTATAAAAACTTTAACAATACAAGAGGAAGAGAAATAAGATAGGAGAGTGTGCTCGAGTGTACCCGCAAGCAAGAGAACTCTAACCCAAGACAGTGAAAGGCCATGGTACAGAGGCTATGGCACTACCCAAGACTAGAGAACAGTGGTTTGATTTTGGAGTGTCCTTCTCCTAGAAGAGCTGCTTACCATAGCTAAAGAGTCTCTTCTACCCTTACCAAGAGGAAAGTGGCACTGAACAATTACAGTGCAGTAACCCCTTGGGTGATGAAGAATTGTTTGGTATATATATATATATATATATATATATATATATATATATATATATATATATATATATATATATGTGTGTGTGTGTGTATATATATATATATATATTTATATGTATACACATATACATACCTACATATATACATAAATACATGCATACATATATATATATATATATATATATATATATATATATATATATATATATATATATATATATATATATATATATATATATATATATTACTGTATATATATGGGTTATGGAAAAAATCCGCGAAGTGGTGAATCCGCGATGGTCGAACCGCGAAGTAGCGAGGGTTCACTGTACTTCCAGATCCCAGTCCATCCGTCTTCAAGGAAGTACTTAAGATTCAGCCTAGACAACAAAGAGTACCAGTTCAAGGTGCTGTGCTTCGGTCTCTCCACAGCACCCCAGGTTTTCACCAGAATGTTCACCCTAATATCTTCGTGGGCACACAGGATTGGCATCCGTCTCCTTCGTTATCTAGACAACTGGTTAATCCTAGCAGACTCGGTGTCATCCCTTCTTCAACACTGGGACAAACTTCTGAGACTTTGCCAGGATCTGGGGATCTTGGTAAATCTCGAGAAGTCCTCACTGCTTCCCACTTAAAGACTGGTATATATAGTCATGGTTATAGACACCAATCTCCACAAAGCCTTCCCATCAGACGACAGCATAGCAAGGCTGAGGAAGGTCTCAAGCCATTTTCTCAGACAAGAAGAACTTCCAGCCCAATTGTGGTTACGTCTCCTCGGTCACCTTTCATCATTGGCTCATTTGGTTCCCAACGGTCGCCTCAGCATGAGATCCTTCCAGTGGCGACTCAAGTCCCGTTGGAATCAAGGGTACGATTCCCCGGACGTCCTGATCCCTATGGGACCTGCGGAAATGAAGGACCTCCAGTGGTGGGTGGCAGACGAGAACCTACGAAAAGGAGTGGACCTTCTGGTCCTCCCCCCGGATTTGATGCTGTTTTCAGACGCTTCAAAGAAAGGGGGTGGGGGGCCCACGTACTGCACCACACGACCTCAGGCCTGTGGTCAGAGTCAGAAAAGTATCTCCATATGAATCTAATAGAGATGAAGGCCATCTTTCTGGCCATTCAACAGTTCCAAAAATACCTGGCAAGTCACTCTGTGGTGGTGATGAGCAACAACACCTCAGTAGTGGCTTACATCAACAAACAAGGAGGTACTTTTTTGCAGAAGCTATCCCATCTAGCAGTAGAGATACTGAGATGGGCCAAAATCCACTCGATACCACTATCGGCACGCTTCATTCCAGGCAAAAGGAATGTGCTCGCCGACAATCTGAGCAGAGCGTCTCAGATAGTGAGTACCGAGTGGTCTTTGGATCCTCTAGTAGCCAACAAAGTCCTGACTTTGTGGGGTTCTCCGACTGTGGATCTTATCGCGACAGCGTTGAACTTCAAGCTCCCGCTGTACTGCTCCCTAGTCCCAGACCCCAAGGCTCTCTGGCAAGATGCTTTCCAACAACGGTGGGACAACATCGACGTTTACGCCTTTCCCCCGTTCTGTCTGATGAGGAGGGTGCTCAACAAGACCAGAATATCGGTCAATCTTTCAATGACCCTCATAGCTCCGCTATGGCATCACGCGGAATGGTTCCCGGACCTTCTGCAACTCCTAACGGAGCTACCAAGAGAACTCCCTCCACGGCACAATCTGCTCAAGCAACCACATGCCAACATCTCCCACAAAGCCGTAGCTTCGCTACGACTTCACGCCTGGAGACTATCCAGCATCTCCTCTCTGAGAGAGGATTTTCGCAGCAAGTTGCAGTCAGGATGTCTGGACATCTGCGAAAGTCATCCGCAGCAGTGTACCAGGCAAAGTGGAAAGTCTTCTGCGGTTGGTGTCGTGGAAGGGGTATCTCTCCACTCGATGACACTATTCCAACAATAGCGGAGTTCCTCGTGTATTTGCGGGAAGAAATGCCTCTTTCAGTCTCCGCAGTGAAAGGCTATCGCTCAGCCTTAAGTCTAGCTTTCAGGCTGAAAGGAATGGACATTTCTTCATCGCTAGAACTTTCTCTACTCATACCTAGTCATGAACTTACCTGCCCTCAGTCGGAAGTGAGACCTCCTCCATGGAACGTGGTTCGAGTTCTCAGGTCTCTTAAGAGACCTCCCTATGAACCATTACGCCAGGCATCAGATCGCCACCTAACCTGGAAGACGGTGTTCCTGCTAGCTTTGACTTCGGCCAAGCGTGTTAGCGAACTTTATATTCTCTCGTATGACATTGCCCATTCAAGTGGATGGGGGGAGGTAACGTTGACATTGCCCATTCAAGTGGATGGGGGGAGGTAACGTTCAGCTTCGTCCCTGAGTTTATTGGTAAGACTCAGAATCCTGGAGTAGCGGATCCTCGATTCGACTCCTTCCGGATTTCTAGTCTCCGCTCTGTAACAGATGACCCAGACCATCTCTTACTATGCCCAGTATGGTGTTTGAGGCTATACCTCAAAAGAACAGCTGCAGTCTGTCCTCATGTGCCAGCATTATTCGTCAGCACAGGGAGGACTAAGAGGAGGGTCACCAAGAACACCATCTCTGCATGGATTCATAGGGTCATTCATCTGGCCTTCATTCCAGATCTTTCTCCGTCACTTCGCCCGAGAGCACATGATGTCAGGGGCATAGCTACGTCCCTGCCCTTCAAAAGAAATTTCTCTGTGAAGCAGGTCCTTCAAGCGGGGGTGTGGAAGCATCAAACAACGTTCACAGCCCACTACCTGCAAGACGTGACCCACAGGAGGCTCGATACGTTCTCTATCGGTCCTGTGGTGGCTGCACAACAGCTGGTTCAAAACCTCAAGCTCCTTATTGGACAAGTAGCAGAAGGTTGAGGGCATTGTTACCTGGTTTTAGTCTACATGAATGAAAAGGTTTGACTGGCCTTTATTCTTTTCTTCATCATCCCCTCTCTTCGGGAAAGCAGCATCCTGGGTTCTCTGCATAGCTGACCTCAAACCACTGCATGTAAACCATGCTCCCTTGTGTTCCTAGTATTAAGTTAATACTGTTACGTCCCCATACCCTGACGAGGTGGTATTGGGAAAGTCCTAGTCTACAAGTTTCCATCTAAAGAACTTCAGAACAACTTTCTAGGACGAGTCACACTTCTTCATACCTTCACATACAGCTTGCGTAGGCCGCAGTCCTTGCATAGCAAGGTTTTAGCGAGGTGCAGGGACTCCTTATTTCTTGGGTGCTTACACACTCAAATAATGAGCCCCCGGGCAAAGCCAAAAGCCAGTACTGGTTGGGACGTCCACCCTTCCTAATGGGTGAGTCACCCCTATTAAATAGCATGGTTTGTATTCCAGTTACGGAACAAATGACAAATTCCAAGATAATTTGTATTTTTCCTAACTATACAAACCTTAGCTATTTAACCAAACTTGCCCGCCAGCCCTATCCCCCTTGAATTCCTACCTCCAAGCAAAGTGAGTTCAAGCACAGGTGTGTGAGAGGCGGGTGGGTAGCAAGCTACCCTCCCCTACCCCCGCTAACTAGCGGTGTGGGTAGTAAAACCTTGTTAAATTTTAATGGCTCATCATTTCAGCTACGCCGAAAGTAATACCCCCTTATTAAATAGCTAAGGTTTGTATAATTAGGAAAAATACAAATTATCTACGAATTTGTCATATTACTTTCGGCGTAGGTGAAATGACGAGCCATTAATTTTTAACAAGGGTTTACTACCCACACCGCTAGTTAGCGGGGGTAGGGGAGGGTAGCTTGCTAACCCCCCCCCCCCCTCTCACACACCTGTGCTTGAGCCCACTTTTGCTCTCGGCTTGGATGGTAGTCGGACGTGTCCGCTCTCATCCTCGCTGTCATTTGGCAGCCATTTAATGCTTTTTTTGCTTTTTCTTTTCTAGTTTTGTGTGTGAAGTTATCCACTGCGAATATGCGCACCTGCCCTGGGTTTCCCGACCGCCCCTGTGGAACATTCATGTCGGCGGTCGAGACCGATCCTCACGCCCTTTTCCCTTCCTGTAGGGGCCAATGGTGTGACAGCAGCGATAACAGGTGTAGTGAGTGTAGGGAGTGGTCTACTTCCCAGTGGGAGAGGTTTTTGCGACGACGGAAGAAGAAGTCCAAACGGGATATTTCTCCTTCGAAGGTTTCTTTTAAAGGATAAAAACCCAAGAGGCTTGCCCAAACCTCCTCCTAAGCTCCCACTCGATCGGTATCTTTCGAGAGACCGTCGAATGGTAGCGTAGACCGATGTACTGTTTACCAAACTCAGGGCTCGAGAGATGACGTTGCTTCCCCTAGCGAAACAGCTCCACCTCTCCCCCCGGGGGAGGATATGTCACTAATCCCCTTTTTTCAGCTTTGGTCCTCCTTGGGGCTTGAAGGTTCGCCCTCCAAGGAGGTTTTACTTGACTACATCCGATTGGGTGCCGCTGTCAAGCAATCGCCGTCACCGACAGAGGTTGATCCTCTGTCTCTTGTCAACGTTGTGGTGTCAGAGGTATCCAATGCGGTATCGCCCATCACCTCTGCTTCTTCAAACCCTACGGTAGCTGACGGCTTAGTTTCTCCCGTTCCTGTTCAACCAACGAGGGAGAAACTAAGTCCAACAGTCTCTCCTGCTAGTGTTTCTTTCCCCTCGGGGGAGTTCATTTACAGAGACTCCACTTCGGAGGACTGCAGAAGGTCGGCTCGCTAACCCTACGGCCCCCAGAGGGCGCATTCATCGCAAGGCTTGCCTTCCTCTTCGCCAGAGAGGCCTTCCTTCACCTGCGGTGAGGAGGCGCCTCTTCGGTTCAACATTTTTGATGCAGTCCCCCGCAGAGGAGCCTCGACATCAATCACCGATCACTGTTCCTGCATTGGTTCCTGGACCTTTCTGCTGATCGTTCGCGATCTCCTTCGGTGGAAGGTCGTCCTTTTAAAGGACACGCCGACCTTCCACCCGACAGACCTGCCGACCTGCCGTCACCGTTCTTATATGAACCTAATAAGGTTTCATCTGATCACGCTAAGGCTCGCCAACCAGATACGCTCTATGCTCCAACGAAACCTGATGAGCGCGCTATAGTACCTCGTCAGGCCCCGTCGACAAACCCTAACACAGGGCATCAAGGGCGTATGCGCCAACACGCACATACGTCCCAACAGGAGCCCAGCTCTTCTACGTGCTATGCAAGCACTTTTGTATATATGCGCCCACATTCTCCTGCGCGCCAGGCCTTGCCTGAGCCTAAGCATACATGCCCACGCCCAGCTGCGCGCCAACCCTCACTTGCGCGCCAGTGCTCTTCTTGTGCCGTCAACCTCCTGCGCGCCAGCGCTCTCCCACGCGCCAGTGATCTCCTGCCCGGCAGCGCTCACACCCAGCAGTTATTTCTCCTGCGCACCCACGATCTACTGATCTGGGCGCTACTGGGAAGTCAACTAGAGTGACTTCTCCCACGTTTCAGCTCTCACCATCGCGCCAGCGCTCTCCATCGCCCGCACGCATCCGCGAGGATACCCCACGCCCCGCGCGCATTCGCCCATCCTCTCCTACGGATTCGCGCCCACGAGCAGCACAGGCTTCAACTGCGCGCCCGCGCGCTAGGGGTCTTTCTCCTGCGTGCGCGCGCCCTACGACTGGTACAGGCACACGCGAACTCTCGCCCACGCGCCCGCGCACTCAACGCCTTGATCCTGCGCGCCTGCGCGAATACTCTCCTGCGAGCGCGTGCGCGCCAACAGTCTCCCGCACGCGCTCCTGTGCGCCATCACTCTACCGCTCGCCCACGCGCCCGCGTGCACATCAACAGTGTCCCCCGCACGCGCTCATCAACAGTCTCCCCTGCACGCGCGCATCAAGAGTCTCCCCCGCACGCGCGCATCAACAGTCTCCCACGCGCAACTCCCGGTATTCTCCCTCGTGCGAGCACCATTATTCTCCCTCGCGCGAGCGTCAATATCCTCCCGCGCGCGAGACTGCTGAACTACGAATGGCAAGGTTGCCATCGCCTCATTCCCCTCCCCGCAGGCGCATATCAGCGCGCATTGTGGGAGAAGGGAAACATCTAGAGGGGTCCAGGATCCCAAAGCCTTTTCAGGCGAACCCACCAATGATGAGAACTACTCCCAGGGATCCTTCAATTCCTGTCCCTTCAAGGGGTATGTCTGACAGCCAACAGCCCTGGTTCGGTGCTCTAATCGTAACGCAGGCGTTCAAGCCTGTCTTCTCTTAATTGGGGCACAGATCCTTGGCTGCTTCTACCCTTTTGAAGAGAAAAAGAGGAGTTCCGGACGCGGTAACTTCTCCAAGGGCAAAACTGACTCCACGCAAGCCTTCAAGGCAGGTTCCTTCTTTCCCCCAGACTGTCTCTCCTTCCCCTTCGGACGAAGATTTCCCGTCCTCGGGAATCACGCGTCGAGAGACTTTCCCCCATCGCACCAATGAGGGAAACCTCTCCTCGTGCCGGGATGTCTTTTCAGGTGGGGACTGAAAGGAACATGCCATCCTCGTCAATGTTCGAGTCCTACATCCTTCCCAGGAAGGAATCTAAGGACTCGAAAACATTACCAAAGTCCTCTACTAGGACTAGGATGGAGCCAGCTAGCCACTCTGAGAACGTCCGCGACTCTCCCCAAGAAGAGCCTTTGGGGACAGGAGACTTCGCTGCAAGTCCTACATCAGGAGGAGACCAGCAAGAGTCAGTACATGCATTTTGGCAAGTTCTGACTCTAATGAGGGCTCTCAACGGGTTTTCCGACCCAGAGATTCCTCCTTGAGAGGGCAAGGACACGGTCTTGGACCGTGTCTTTGGTACTCATAAACCCACCAAGACCAGTGCAGCACTGCCCTGGTCTCAGGGGGTTAAGAGTACCAGGGACAAGATCTCTTTACAGCTCTCCGAGATATCCTTCTCCAACCGTTCCAGTGCCACCAACAAGCTCCTTCCACCTCCGCGCGTACAGCAAAGGGGGTACTTTGAGATCCTTAAGGGGCCTTGTTTAGCTCTTCCTCTTCACCACTCGCTGGAAGAGCTTACAAGGGGAGTCTCTCTTGAGAGACTCTCCAACCAGCAGGTCTCATTCTCGGCAACCGAGATCCTTAACCAGGGGAAAGTTGCGAAGTGTGCTATGCAAGCCACGAATCGGGTTGGGGCCCTTAGGTATCCTGATACGTTCTGAGGATTTCTCCAAAGAACGTACCAGGAAAGCTATGGAGACTGTTCTTCTCTCAGGTACTCGCACGATCGAGTTTCTGGCCCACCAAGTCTCGAACTTGTGGGCAAATACCATTCTGAAATGTTGGGATGTAGTAGCTGAGAGATTCCATCAGAAGGTCCCTAGCACCGAGATCAATAGGCTCAGACATTCTTCTCCAGAAGGATCCATCTTGTTTAAGCCTAAGGATGTGGAACATGCCGCTGAGAGGTGGAGGAAGTCTCATCAAGACTCCCTCCTTCATAGGGCTTTAACATCTAAGCCCTATAAGCCTCCAGCACCACAGCAGTCCCGTCCAGTCAAGACCGTTAAAACGACGACAGCAGCGAAGACCGTGGTGTCTAAGCCCTTTCCTGTTAAAGGAAGGAAAGACAAAAAGTCCTCCAGGGGAGGCAAGAATCCTAAAGGGAGCAGCCGAGGCCGCAAACGCTAGGATAGGCAGTCCCCCTGCATGTCCACCAGTGTTGGGATGCCTACAAAGTTGCTCAAACAGGTGGAAGCAATTCGGGGCGGATTCCTGGACAATCTCCGTGATCAGTCTAGGATATCGCGTCCCGTTCATTACATCTCAACCTCCCCTGACGACGAATCCAGTGTCATTGAGCTCCCTTGCCATGGGATCGGCAAGGGGGCAAGCCCTTCGGGCAGAAGTCCAGACCCTGTTGAAGAAGGGCGCTCTCCAAGAGGTCCTTGATGAATCTCCAGGCTTCTTCAGTCGACTCTTTCTTGTAAAGAAGGCGTCTGGAGGCTGGAGACCAGTCATCGACCTCTCAGCTCTGAACAAGTTTGTCAAGATAATTCCGTTCAGCATGGAGACAGCGGACACGGTCAGACTAGCAGTAAGACCGCAAGACTTCATGTGCAATCTGGACCTGAAAGACGCGTACTTCCAGATCCCAGTCCATCCGTCTTCAAGAAAGTACTTAAGATTCAGCCTAGACAACAGAAAGTACCAGTTCAAAGTGCTGTGCTTCGGTCTCTCCACAGCACCACAAGTTTTCACCAGAGTGTTCACCCTAATATCATCTTGGGCACACAGGATTGTCATCCGTCTCCTCCGTTATCTGGACGACTGGTTAATCCTAGCAGACTCGGTGTCATCCCTTCTTCAACACCGAGACAAACTTCTGAGACTTTGCCAAGATCTGGGGATCATGGTAAATCTCGAGAAATCCTCACTGCTTCCCACTCAAAGACTGGTATACCTAGGCATGATTATAGACACCAATCTCCACAAAGCCTTCCCATCAGACGACAGCATAGCAAGGCTGAGGAAGGTCGCAAGGCCTTTTCTCAGATGAGAAGAACTTCCAGCCCAATTCTGGTTACGTCTCCTCGGTCATCTTTCATCGCTGGCCCGTCTAGTTCCCAACGGTCGCCTCAGGGTGAGATCCCTCCAGTGGCGACTCAAGTCCCGTTGGAATCAAGGGTACGATTCCCCGGACATCCAGATCCCCATGGGACCTGCGGAACTGACGGATCTCCAGTGGTGGGTGGCAGACGAGAACCTACAAAAAGGACCGGATCTTCTCGTCCTCCGCTCGGATTTGATGCTGTTTTCGGACGCTTTAAAAACGGTTGGGGTGCCCACGTGCTGCACCACACGACCTCAGGCCTCTGGTCAGAGTCAGAAAAGTACCTCCATATAAATCTCCTAGAGATGAAGGCCGTCTTTCTGGCCCTTCAACAGTTCCAACAGTACCTAGCAAGTCACTCTGTGGTGGTGATGAGTGACAACACCACAGTTGTGGCCTACATCAACAAACAAGGAGTTACTTTTTCGCAGCAACTATCCCATCTAGCAGTAGAGATACTGAGATACCACTATCGGTACGCTTCATTCCAGGCAAAAGGAATGTGCTCTCCAACAATCTGAGCAGAGCTGCTCAGATAGTGAGTACCTAGTGGTCTTTGGATCATCTAGTAGCCAACAAAGTCCTGACTTTGTGGGGTTCTCAGACTGTGGATCTTATCGCAACGGCCCTGAACTTCAGGCTCCTGCTGTACTGCTCCCCAGTCCCAGACCCCAAGGCTCTCTGGCAAGATGCTCTCCAACGACGGTGGGACAACATCGACGTTTACGCCTTTTCCCCGTTCTGTCTGATGAGGAACATCGGTCAATCTTTCAATGACCCTTATAGCTCCGCTATGGCATCACGCGGAATGGTTCCCGGACCTTCTGCAACTCATAACGGAGCTACCAAGAGAACTCCCTCCACGACACAATCTTCTCAACCACATGCCAACATCTTCCACAAAGCCGTAGGTTCACTACGACTTCACGCCTGGAAACTATCCAGAATCTCCTCTCTGAGAGAGAATTTTCACAGCAAGTTGCTGTCAGGATGTCTGGACACCTGCGAAAGTCTTCGGCAGCAGTCTACCAGACAAAGTGGAAAGTCTTCTGTGGTTGGTCTCGTGGAAGGGGTATCTCTCCACTCGATGCCACTACAGTATTCCAACAATAGCGGAGTTCCTCGTATATTCGCGGGAAGAAATGCGCCTTTCAGTCTCGGTAGTGAAAGGCTATTGCTCAGCCTCAAGTCTAGCCTTCAGGCTGAAAAGAATGGACATTTTTTCATCGCTAAAACTTTCCCTACTCGTACGTAGTTATGAATTTAACTGCCCTCAGTCGGAAGTGAGACCTCCCCCATGGAACGTGGTTCGAGTTCTCAGGTCTCTTAAGAGACCTCCCTATGAACCATTACGCCAGGCATCAGATCGTCACCTAACTTGGAAGACTGTATTCATGCTAGCTTTGGCCTCGGCCATGCGAGTCGGCGAACTTCATGGTCTCTCGTATGACATCGCCCATTCACGGGGATGGGGGGAGGTAACGTTCAGCTTCGTCCCTGAGTTTATTGGTAAGACTCAGATTCCTGGAGTGGGGGATCCTCGATTCGACTCCTTCCGGATTTTTAGTCTCTGTACTGTAACAGATGACCCAGACCATCTCTTACTATGCCCAGGAAGGAGCTTGAGGCTGTACCTCAAAAGAACAGCTGAAGCCCGTCCTCATGTACCAGCTCTATTCGTCAGCACAGGAAGGACTAAGAAGAGCACCAAGAACACCATCTCTGCATGGATTCTTAGGGTCATTGACCTGGCCTTGAATCCAGACCCTCCTCCATCCTGTCGCCCTAGAGCACATAATGTCAGGGGCATAGCTACGTCCCTGGCCTTCAAAAGAAATTTTTCAGTGACGCAGGTTCTTCAAGCTGGGGTGTGGAAACGTCAAACAACATTCACATCCCACTACCTGCAAGACGTGACCCACAGGAGACTCGATACGTTCGCTATCGGCCCTGTGGTGGCTACACAACAGCTGGTTTAAAACCTCAAGCTCCCTATTGGACAAGTAGCAGAAAGTTGAGGGCATTGTTACCCGGTTTTAGTCTGCATGAATGAAAAGGTTTGACTGGCCTTTATTCTTTTCTTCATCATCCCCTCTCTTGGGGAAAGCAGCATCCTAGGTTCTCTGCATAGCTGACCTCAAACCACTGCAGGTAAACCATGCTCTCTTGGGTTCCTAGCATTAAGATTAATTCTGTTACGTCCCCATACCCTAACGAGGTGGTATTCGGAGAGTCCTAGTCTACAATTTTCCATCTAAAGAACTTCAGAACAACTTCCTAGGACGAGTCACACTTCTTCATACCTTCACACACAGCTTGCGTAGGCCGCAGTCCTTGCGTAGCAAGGTTCTAGCGAGGTGCAGGGACTCCTTATTTCTTGGGTGCTTACACACTCAAATAGCAAGCCCCCGGGCAAAGCCAAAAGCCAGACTGGCTGGGACATCCACCTTTCCTAATGGGTGAGTCACCCCTATTAAATAGCGGGGTTTGTATTCCAGTTACGGAACAAATGACATATTCGTTGATAATTTGTATTTTTTTAACTATACAAACCTTAGCTATTTAACCAAACTTGCCCGCCAGCCCTATCCCCCTTGAAGTCCTACCTCCAAGCAAAGTGAGCTCAAGCACATGTGTGAGAGGGGGGGGGGGTTAGCAAGCTACCCTCCCCTACCCCCGCTAACTAGCGGTGTGGGTAGTAAACCCTCGTTAAAAATTAATGGCTCATCATTTCAGCTACGCCGAAAGTAATACCCTTATTAAATAGCTAAGGTTTGTATAGTTAGGAAAAATACAAATTATCCACGAATTTGTCATATTTTATCATTACTTTACATCATTAGTTTTATGTTCTTATGATATTTAGTCATTCTAGATATACAAATGTTTCTTTAAAGGTAGATTCTCCAAAAACATCTTATCAGTGATGCAGCAGCTAATATAAAATTGAAAATGCTTTCATTGGTCACAGATTTTAAACATTCGGTCTTAGGGCCATAGAATTCCATATTTCTTGAACCTGTTGTAGGATACTTGTTGAATACTGTAATTGTAATGTTTGTTGCTTGGGAATTCATAACATTTTGGCAAAAAAGGATGGTGTTGATTATTTGTAAGTTTGTATTTCACCTACCATACAGCTAAAATTTTAAGTTATTCCTGAACTGATTCTACCTGGTACTTGGAGTGAGGGGAGTCCAACTTTATTACCATGACAGAGTATATTTTGTTGATATTTGAATTTTCCTTCCAGCACTGAAGTATAACAATTTCTGTCAACTGACTTAGATTTCCAGGCTAAAGGTTAAAGGTGTCTGGTTTCAGTTCCAGTTCTATCAGAATAGATGCTCATCAGAACGTCAGCCGGGCAAGCCCAACCCCCCACTGTGGTACCCTACCACAGCTGTAGCCTCCCCAGTAAACAGCTTAATAAGGTTCAACGGAAAATAACACAAGCCAATCCACTAATCAAATTATCAAATAGAAAATGGTAACTTAGGTTAGGTTGCTATGCTTTGACAATGGCATGCGTTTAAAAAATGTATAGATTATATGATAAAAGTACAGTATTTTCGGTTTTTGTTATTCAACTGTCAGATGTGTACACGAACTAGGCAAATCTGTACAGGTTGTAGACAAGTTTCTTTTAAAATTTTGATAGTAGAAGTAGTGAACAACAGTTCTAGACATGATGTATATTTATTTACAGTCTCTTTCTTACGATTTGAAACTGGGATAAACAAGATCTACCATGAGGAAAATCTTGCAACTTTGAAGTTTGAAAGTTTGTCTTCTACATAAACGTTACATAAACAAGTCAGTAGGGTATTGAAATTTAACATTTGTATAACTTATATCTTCTGTAAATGGAAAATTTTTTCAGTTCATATTAGTCTTATAAGAACGGTAATAAGGGGTATTATAATCCTTTTTTGTTCCTACACTAAATACAAACCCTCATTCTTTACTATAGGAGATATTCTAGCACGAGCTGGAAAATACAGCAGAAAAACCTTAACAAGGTTGTTAACGACCGGGCAGGTAGTTATCCCCCTGTTAGTGGCTACTGAATACCTAATCAAATTCTAGCCGTCGCAGTGGTAACACCGCTGCTCCTGCTTTTGTTTGACTGGCAGACCAGCCTTTCTTTAGTGTTTTTTTTTATTAACTTTTTCTTTTCTTTCTTTATTAGATGTGATGTCCTCTAATATGAGGAAGTGTCCCGGGATTCCCCCAAAATCTTGTGGCACATTCATGTCACCACCGGAGGTGGATCCTCATTCCCTATGCCCTTCGTGTAGAGGTCATAGGTGTTCTGAAGGCTCCCCCTGCCAAGTATGTAGAGAATGGTCGCCAACGCAGTGGGATAAGTTCATGAAGAGGAAGAAGAAGAAATCAAAGAAAAATTCGTTACCTCCAGGTTCGCCGTCGAAAGGTAAGGAGTCTCGGGCCTCTTCTTCGGCCTCTTGATCTCTTCCTTCAGACTCTTCCTTGCCTCCTTCCTCCGGGGGGAAGTCAAGGAAGAGCGCCACCATTGACTCAACTCCCATTCCCCCGGGTCAGGCAGATCAAGTTGCCCCTCCCAGTGGGACAGTTTCTTCCATCATCGGAAATAATTCTATTACCACTTCTATTCCAGATATCGTATGAGCGTTATGGCCTGCCCTTGGACTTCCTGGTTCTCCTTCGGTGGAAGTGTGGAACCAGTTCCTCGTGGGCAAAGTTTTACCTCAGGTCCCTTCTGTTTTGGAACCTTCTGGAGTTCCGGACCTCGCCGACATCCCATCAGCCCAATCGGCGGCCGCTGAAGTGTCAGCAGATGTAAGAACTTCGGCTCCCGCAGAACTTACTTCGCTCCGTGCTTGCGCTTCTACGAAACAACATCGCAAGCGCGATCATCACGATACCTCCCCCTTCTTCTCCTCCTCCTCCTCCTCCTCATCGTATTCGTCGTCCTCGGAGGATAGGAGAGAGAGAGAGAAAAGAGGAAAAGGAGAGCTCGCTCTCCTTTGCCCAGACGTTCTCGTCGGAGAGAGAGGCAACATAGGAAGAGACGTCATCGTTCTAGCTCTTCCTCGCCTTCTGTCTCTTCACGAAATGGCTCGCCGAGAAGCGATAAGCGCTCTCGCCATAAACATAATAAGAGTACATCCTCGCGCCATCGTTCTTCTAAGCGATCGTCTTCCTCTCGTGAGGAATCATCTAGGCACTATAAGAAGAAGAGTGCTACGATACATTCGCCCTCTTCGTCACGAGAGTTTTCTCGTAAGCGCAATAAGCGCTCCCGTTTGGGCGATGTTAAATCTAAGGAAAGAGAGCACTCGGAGCTTGATTCCTCCCCTTCACATTTTATTGGGAGGAGCTCAGAGCGCTCTAGGGAAGGGAGAAAGAACTCTTCTTCTCGCCGTCGCTTTATATCAACAGAGAGAGAGCACTCCCGTCCTTCAACCTCCTGTTCACGCAAAACTCCGGACTTACCCGCGCGGGGTCATTCACCTCGCCCTCGCGGGTCGGACAGAACAGCTCCCGTTCCCGTACTTTCTAACGAGTTACGGAATATGAGCGTCACAAGAACTTCAGAAGAAGACACGGGTTTAACCCTTCTTCTCTTCGGCTTAGAACAGAGGAGAAAACCGATCAATGCAACCTCTTATTGAGACAGTACCGTTAATTCGGTCGCCTTCGCCTAAACCATCAACTTCCAGGCAAGGTCAGGCGAGTGCGGTGCCATTGGCTAGCGCCCAGCCTTCCCTGGGAATATCGGCAATGGAGTATGCTACTTCGCCGTTACCTTCAGACACTAGGGCTTCTATCGCCCCCCTCGCGATTAATTAGCGTGACCAGAAGATTCCTCTGAAGAACAACCATCAAAAGATTTAGAGTCCGCCTATCTGAGGGCTCTAAGAATAATGCGTAATATCTCAGGCCCCGGAGATTTACATCTGTCGCCTCGACATACCGACGCTCCAGTCTTAGACAGACTATGTCGTCCTCCACCAAACCCTAAGATCAGAATCGAACTTCCCTTGTCTATTCACACTGCAGGCCGTCTGAGGACGGTCTCGCAGGCTGTCTCGGGGGAAACGGGTTCCTTGAAGCCTCAAGGATCCCATAAACTTCTGCATTTTCCTTTTTCGAGGCAGAGGCATTTTTACAAGGTCAGAGATGCCCACAACCCTTCTCCTCTGACACTGGACCCCCTCACAGCAAGGCTCACGCCTGGCTGCTCTACAGAGAGACTCTTCTCTCCCAGTCTCTTTCACCGCCACAGAAGCCTCGGCAATGGAAGCGGCGTCAATGTCCCTTCTGGAGGCATTATCCTGGTTTGACACGTGGTCAGGTACAGTTGGCTACCTAGCTAGTCACGAAGACCTTTCAAACCAAAACTCCATGCAGTCCCTACAAGAAGTCCTGGCAGCCGGGGCCAAAACAATGGACTTCCTAACTGCTACGGCTGCAACAATGTGGGCAACCGGATTCTCAAAAGGAGGGAATCAGTAGTCTCCAGACTTCATAGGAGCATCGGTAAGACTGAAAAGTCTGATTTGAGGAACTCAGATCTTCTGCAACCTCTCCTCTTTTCTAAGCAGGCGGTCTCCTCTGCCCTGGATACTTGGAGGAAAGAGACGCAGGACATCACGATGCAAAAGGCTGCTTCCTTTCGCCCAATTCAACAGCAGCCAACTCCACAACCTAAAACAACAATCGCAACTCCACTGCCAGCCAAGATGCCCCTCTTTTACACCCAAACCGATGGGCAGAGGAAAGTCGGCTCCTCCTAAGGCTAAAGGCAGAGGGAAGAACCCTAGACAGAAATACGGTCATGGCTCCCCCCTCACAGTGCGTAGGGGGTGCCTGCAGGGGAGTTGGAGGAGGTGGAAGGCTATGGGGGCCATGCAATGGACCATCAAGGTGCTTCGTTGGGGGTACCGCATCCCCTTCATAGACTCTCCTCCTCCTCTAACTCCTCCCCCAACTCCTCCCCCGATCTCGTCCTCCCAGATCCCTCGGGATCCTGGGAAACAGCAAGCCCTAGCTCGGGAGATCCA
The DNA here is from genome assembly GCF_036898095.1 of Palaemon carinicauda. Lineage (NCBI taxonomy): Eukaryota > Metazoa > Arthropoda > Malacostraca > Decapoda > Palaemonidae > Palaemon > Palaemon carinicauda. Next base: position 148,864,510 of record NC_090736.1, on the reverse strand, counting down.
GAGCATGCTTCTAAAAGACGCCATTCAAGAGGTCTCCAACGCTTCCCCGGGGTTTTTCAGTCACCTTTCTAGTAGAGAAAGCCTCGGGAGTTTGGAGACCAGTAATTGATCTTTCGACCTTGAACCAGTTTGTAAAGCAAACTCCATTCAAAATGGAGACAGCTGCCTCCATGACCCATGCGGTACGTCCAGGAGACTTTATGGTATCTGTGGACTTGAAAGATGCATATTTCCAAGTGCCGATCCATCGCACATCTCGGAAATTTCTGCGCTTTCTGGTTCAGGGTTGAATCTTTGAGTTCAAGGTCCTGTGCTTCGGCTTCTCGACCGCCCCAGAGGTCTTTACGAAGATTTTCGAACTCGTATCTTCGTGGGCTCACAAACACGGAATTCGTTTGCTAAGATACCTGGACGATTGGCTACTCTTAGCCTCATCCCGGAACTAGCTCTGGATCATCTGAGAAGACTTCTGAGCCTTTGCAAGGACCTGGGGATCCTTGTAAATGCAGAGAAGTCTTGCTTGACTCCGACCCAAGTCTTAAACTATCTGGGTATGTCCATCAACACCCAGGTAGAGAGAGTGTTTCTGTCGGAAGACAGGCTGCGGAGACTGGACCAGTCCATCGCCCATCTCCTGTCTCCACTTATGCCTTCAGTCAAGTCGTGGCAGTGTCTTCTGGGTCATCTTTCCTCCATGGAAAAACTAGGTCCAGGTGAAAGGTCGAGAATGAGAAGTCTCCAGTGGCATCTGAAGACTCATTGGTCTCAAGACACAGATTCCCCATTCTTGGCAGTGGAGGTTCCAAATCTGGTGTTACCAGATCTTCATTGGTGGTCGACCAGAGAGAATACCCAAAAGGGCATTCCCCTCTAAAACCCCAGTCCGAAGTTAATACTCTTTTCGGACGCGTCGCTACAGGGATGGGGTTCCCACCTAGGCCCAAAATTAGCATCAGGAGTTTGGTCTCCAGTAGAGAAGTCTCTCCACATAAATCATCTGGAATTATTAGCAGCCTGGAAAGGCCTAAAATTCTTTGTAGAAGATCTATAAGGACGAGAGGTGGTTCTGATGAGCGACAACTCCACAGCCGTCTCATACATCAACAAGCATGGGGGTACTCTGGCAAGAGACCTCTGTCTGCTAGCAGTCCAGATTTGCCAGTGCGCAGAAAGTCACAGCATTGCTCTCACAGCCAGGTTTATTCCGGGCCGGAGAAACATCGTGGCAGATCAACTGAGCAGGCATCACCAAGTGCTGAGTGGCGAATGGTCTTTGAATCCTCGAGTAGCGAAGACAGTACTAGCTTTGTGGGGTTTCCCCACAATAGACCTGTTCGCCACCTCTCTGAATGCGAAACTTCCCCGCTACGGATCCCCAGTTCCAGACCATCAGGCAGCGATTCAGGATGCCCTTCAACATTCCTGGGACAACCTGGACGTATATGCCTTTCCACCCTTTTGCCTGCTCAGAAGGGTGATCAACAAACTCAGGATCTCCCAGAACTGCAAACTAATGCTAATAGCTCCGGCGTGGCCAAGCAGAGAGTGGTACGCAGACCTCCTTTCCCTGCTGGTTCGAGTGCCGAGGTTTCTACCTCTAGAACCCCGTCTATTGACGCAGCCACACAGTGGTATCCCCCACGGGAGAATCCATTTCCTTAAGCTTCACGCCTGGAGACTGTCCAGTCTCTCCTCAGAAGCAGAGGCTTTTCAGGGAAGGTGGCTGAACACATGTCCAGGCACCTGCGCCAATCTTCCACAAACCTCTACCAAGCAAAATGGAGAGTGTTTGCAGCTTGGTGTAGAGGGCGAGACGTGTCTCCACTCAATCCCCCTCTTCCATTAGTGGCAGACTTCTTGGTGTACCTCAGAGAGGAGAAACTCCTATCAGTCTTGGCAATTAAGGGCTATCGATCAGCCTTAAGCCTCATCTGTAGACTGAGAGGAGTTGACCTTTCCACCTCAGAGATATCACCTTGTTGATTCGAGGTTTTGAGTGATCTTGCCCCCCAGAGGAGATTAGACCACCACCTTGGGACGTGTCCCTGGTCTTACGTTCCTTGAAGGGACCTCCCTATGAGCCCTTAAATAGGGCCTCTTGACTACTTCCTAACCCTTAAGACTATCTTCCTTGTAGCTCTGGCCTCGGCAAAAGGGGTTGTTGAATTTCATGGTCTATCCTACGAAGTCACCCATTCCAGAGGATGGGGGAAGTCTCGCTCAACTTCGTGCCAGGCTTTGTGGCCAAAACTCAGAATCCTTCATCAGCCGATGAGAGGTTTTGAGAATTTCAATTTTCCAGCCTTAATAAGGTAACAGGATACTGACCAATTGCTACTGTGCCCAGTCAGGGCGCTAAGGAAATACCTGAAGCGCACCAGACCTTTCAGACCACGTCTTCGTCATCTTTTCCTCAGTACCAATAAGGTAAAGAAGAGAATCTCTCGCAATACCATCTCTTTCTGGCTCAAGAAAGTTATTGCGAGAGCCATTCACAGAAACTCAGAGGCAGCTCAACCCAAATCCCATCAAGTTAGGAAAGTGGCTGCCTCTCTGGCATTTAAGAAGAATTTTTCAGTCTCCCAAGTCTTAAGATCTGGAGTCTGGAAGCGCCAATCTACATTCACCTCTCACTATTTAACCGATGTGACACATAGGTCTCTAAACACCTTTTCTATAGGGCCTATTGTGGCAGGGCAACAGGTGCTGTAATTACCTTTGTGCCCTTTCAGGGGACAGTAGCCATTGGTCGAGGATTCTGCGTTACACTAGGCTTTAGAAGAACATCCATCTATCTTCTGCTCCTTTCTTCTTCCTCCCATCTGGGTATCCTAGTCTGTAACCAGTTTCAGCTGGACTCACCAATGGAAATAAGGTATGAAACTCATCTGACTCCTCTCACAGGGTATAAGTTATACTCGTAGTCACGAGGATTCCCCTTTTCAAGGTCAGGGGTTTCCTATGTATGATAGGGTCCAAGTCATTGTTCCCGACCCTCTTCATACTGAAACATTTGTTTCCACGTAATTACAAACCTTCAGTCGTGCAAAGATTTTTGGGGATCTACAGAGGAAGGTTAATGGGAGATTTGTTCATCAATAGTCTAGTCTTAGGACTATCTTCCCTAGGAATAGGGAACCCTTCGTCCACCCTGACCTCAAGACTAAGTCTCCTATAGTAAAGAATGAGGGTTTGTATTTAGTGTAGGAACAAATGACAAACTTATAACAAAGTTTGTATTTTTCCTAACATACAAACCCGAATTCTTTACTCAAATCTTCCCTCCGTCACCGCCCCCTAAGATAATCCTAGCTAGAATCCGATTGAAGGTATTCAGTAGCCACTGGCCGGCAGTCCCCCACCCCTAACAGGTGGATAACTACCGGCCCGGTTGGTAACGACCTTGGTAAGGTTTTACCGACATATTTTCCAGCTCGCGCTAGAATATCTCCTATAGTAAAGGATTCGAGTGTGTATGTTATGAAAAATACAAACTTTGTTATAAGTTTGTCATGTTGGTATTAAATAATTAATTTATTCCATATTGACAAACCAAGAGTTTTCTTATTTTCTTAATGATACTCCTTCAATTATTTGAAGCGTTATTTATAATTCCTAGACAATTGTGTGTATACCAATAAATATTATAAAGTTAATTTCTATCAAGGAACAGTATTTTTAGCAAACTCTGGTACCAAATCTGTTTTATTAATGTAAAATCAAAATGATTTATTTAGAGAACACGATAAAAGATTTTTATACTGAATGTCTGCTTGCTCTTTTACATAGATTTTCATGAAAGAATAATTTGCTTCCGAAAGCAAATTAATTTTTTTCTATAATCTCATCTATTAGCAGTTTTTATCTGATATTATATCATATGTTTGAGTTCACCGACCAAAACATCATATTTTTCCTAAATTAAAATATTACTTTTTTCAGGATAATGTTGGTTGCTTGCTTCAAATCAACAAATGACTGACGACAGAAATACTGTGATCTACTGTGCCAGTGGAATATAGGAACTGTGACTTCAAGAAAAAATAAAACAGTTCTTTGTTTTAGGCATATGGAGAATTAATAATTTTCTTTGCTCTTTTTTAGATGTGTGTACAGTGAGGCCCTAAGTATATTTATAGTTCTTCATTAACATGTGAAAGTTAGCAGTTTTAATTTCACTGCAAATACACTAATTTACTCTGTCCTAAAACCTGTAGCAGTCTGTGCCAATATTTTTCTTTTAACGTTATACTGATTACTATCACTTAACTATTGGCTATGCAGTTGTCAGTTTTTTTTATTTGAAATTTCACGTTCACTTAATCATCATAAATGCAACTGTCAATTTTTTATTTGAAAATTTCAAGAAATAGCTATACGCAAAATTATTTGATACTTTAATCAAACTTAAAACATTACTGAATAACCTCTTCAGCAACTTTGATCACAATCTCAATGTTCGGCTATCTTGGGTCATACTAAATTCATTAGAAGCCTCATTATTAAATCCTATCCCAGGAAATGTATTGTCATCAATTGAAAATTCTCTTGATAATATTTTTCTGAATTTTTACCTGAAATAGGAATACAGTATTGGTAATGCCTTGTTTTTTCAGGACTAGAAGAAGGTTATATAATTCTCAGTTGTAGACTATGCCATTATATTCTAATTTGATTAGACCACACTGCTTGTAGTGGAACAGATAAATGTAACAATCCTTTATTTCTGGAAACTAGCGCCAAAATACCCACCAATACTCCTTAGTGATTGTTCTTTTGATAAAATGCATTAGGATCCTGAAAATCAAGTGGCAACCATTTTCAAGAAGGGATCAAATTGAATACAGTATACAAAAATATTACATTTTGCAAAAATAATGCAAGGACTTTTCTTATTTGAAAGATTTTGGTGTCAATTCATACATTTTTTCACAATGTAGAATCCAAATTTTTAATTATGTACTTACTCACTAGCTTCATTGTACAATATCAGTCCCAGAATCCTATATTTGTTCCGTAACTGAAATACAAACCACGCTATTTAATATGGGTAATTACTTTCGGCGTAGCTGAAATGACGAGCCATTAGAATTTTAACAAGGGTTTACTACCCCACCGCTAGTTAGCGGGGGTAAGGAGGGCAGCTTGCTACCCCCCCCCCCCCCCTCTCACACACACACCTGTGCTTGAGCTCACTTTGCTCTCGGCTTCGGTGGTAGTCGGACGTGTCTGCTGTCACCCTCACCTTCTTTGACAGCCATTGCTAATCTTTTGTTTGCTTTTCCTTTGACAGTGTGTATGAAGTTGGCCTCTGCGATGCATAAGTGTCCTGGTTTACCTGACCACCCTTGTGGTACGTATATGTCGCGGTCGAAACGGACCCCCACACCTTGTGTCCTTACTGTAGGGGCCAACGGTGTGATAAGAATAATGTGTGTGGTGAGTGTAAGGGCTCTTCTTCCATGGCCCAAACCTCCTCCGAAGCTCCCACTCGATTGGTTTCTTCCGAGAAACTGTCGAGTAATAGCGTAGGCCATAGTTCTGTTGACCGATCTCGGGGTTTGGGAGAGGGAGTTGCCTCCCATAGCGAGGCAGCTCCTCCTCCTCCCCCGGGGGAGGATTTAAATGTAAATGTTACTAATAATGATTTGTTGCAGCTTTGGGCTTCCTTGGGGCTTGAGGGTTCGCCCTCCAAGGAAGCCTTGTTTGACATGATCAGGTTGGGGGCAGCTGTCAAACAATCGCCGACTTTAGCAGAGGTTGATCCTCTGTCTATCGTCTACGTTGTTGTGGCAGAGGCTTCCGATGAGTTGTATCAAACCTCTGATCCTGATGTTGCTGATGTAGCTGAAGGCTTAGTTCCCCCCTCCGAACATCTTTCGAGGGAGGAACTAAGTCCAACGGTCTCTCCTGCCGGTGATTCTCCCCCTCGTGGGAATTCACTCACAGAGACTCCTCTTCGGAGGACTGCTGATGGTCAGCTCGCTGACCCCACGGCCCCCAGAGGGCGTTTAAGGCATAAAGCCCGCCTTCCTCTTTGCCGTAGAGGCCTTCCTTCACCTCACAAGGGTGTTAGGAGGTCCCTCTTCGGTTCATCATCTCCGCAGTCCGCCGCAGAGGAACCTCGCCGTCGTTCGCCGACTCTACCAGCTACCTCCCTGGACCTCTCCGCAGATTGTTCGTGCTCTCCTTCGGTGGAAGGTCGTCCTTGCAAAGGACACGCCGACCTCCCACCTGCCAGACCTGCTGACATGCCGTCGCTGTTCCTGGCTGCTGACGCGCTGTGGGCGCCTACTCACCCTGTTGTTAAACGGGCAACGGTCCCTTCAGGGCACAAGGGACTTTCACACAAAATTGTGTCTAAGTCCCTTACGCACCAGGTATCCCATGCGCACCGACGTTCACTTGTGCGCCAGTGCGCAACTGCGTGCAAGGGCTCACCTGCTGATGATCCTGTTATAGCGAGCCAGTGCTCACCTGCGCGCTAGCGCTCACCTGCGCGCTAGTGCTCTCCTGCGCGCCAGCGCTCACCTGTGTGCCAACGCTCACCTGTTCGCCACCGCGCTACTGCGCGCCCTCATCCTGACGCACGCCATGTGTGCCCCCGTTCTCCTGCGCGCCAGCGCTCGCCTGCGCGCCAGCGATCTCCTGCGCACCCACTATCTTCTGGTCTGGGCGCAAAGGGGAAGATAACCTCTTCCCCTGCTCGCCAGCGCTCTCCAACGTGCCATCAATTGCCGACGCGCCATCGGACCCCGCCTGCTCGCCATCCTTCCTTCACCTGCGCGCCCACCTATACAACCAGATGTGCTCTCTCATGTGCGCCCGTGCGCTAGGGATATATCTCCTGCGCGCGCGCACCCAACGTTATTGCCCTCACGGGCTCTTTAAGATCCTGCGCGCGCGAGCGCTCATCCAGCCTTTTGCGCGCCCTCTGCAATCTCCGGCCCGCGCCCTCCCACCATCACTGTTGGAGTCCTGCATCCCTCCCAGGAGGGAGTCGAAGGACTCCAAGACCTTATCGAAGTCATTCTCAAGGATTAGACCATAGCCAGCCAAGCCCTCGGAGAACGTCCACGAGTCCCCCCAAGAAGTGCCTTTGGGGACAGGAGACTTCGCTGCCAGCCCTTCAGGAGGAGAGCTATAGGAATCAGAGCAAGCGTTCTGGCAGGTTCCCTCTCGTGGGGGCAAGGACACGGTCTTGGACCGAGTCTTTGGTACTCAAAAACCCTCAAGGCCAGCGTGGCTTTGCCCTGGTCTCAAGGAGTTAAGAGTGCCAGAGACTAGGTCGAAGGCCATCTCTCCGAGCTTGCCTCCTCCAGCCGATCCAGCGCCGGTAACAAACTCCTCCCGCCTCCTCGTGTCCATCAGAGGAGGTACTTTGACATCATGGAGGAGACTTGTTTAGCTCTTCCCTTACACCACTCTTTGGAAGAGCTTTCCAGGGGAGTCCCTCTAGAGAGAGACTCCAACCGGCAAGTATCGTTCTCGGCGACGGAGATCCTTAGCCAGGAGAAGGTGGCGAAGTGTGCCATGCAGGCAACTTCGTGGCTGGACATCTGGCTAGGGTTTCTGGGCATCCTGTTACGATCTGAGGATTTGTCCAAAGAGAGTACCAGGAAGGCCATGGAGACCTTTTTACTCTTAGGCACTCGTACCATCGAGTTTCTAGCCCACCAAGTCTCGAACTTGTGGGCTAATACCATCTTGAAACGTCGAGATGCGGTGTCTAAGAGATTCCACCAAAAGGTCCCCAGTACCGAGATCAGCAGGCTCAGACATTCTTCCATCTTGGATAAAAATTTGTTCGAGCCTAAGGACGTGGAGCAGGTGGCTGAGAGGTGGAGGAAGTCCAACCAAGACTCTCTCCTACATAGAGCTTTAACATCGAAGCCCTATAAACCTCCAGCAACTCAGCAACCATGTCCTACCAAGACCACGAAACCGGCAGCTACAGCTAAGACAACGGTGTCTAAGCCCTTTCCTGTCAAGGACAAGAAAGGCAAAAAGTCCTCCAAGGGAGGAAAGAATCCTAGAGGGATTGGCTGAGGCCGCAAATGCTAGGATTGGCAGTCCCCCTGCATGTCCACCAGTAGGGGGATGCCTACAAAGTTCCGCAAACAGGTGGCAGCAACTCGGGGTCGATTCCTGGACGATTTCCGTAATCAGTCAAGGATATCGTGTCCCATTCACAACATCTCTACCTCCCCTGACAGCGAATCCAGTGTCATTGAGCTCCCTTGCCATGGGATCGGCATGGGGGCAAGACCTTCGGGCAGAAGTCGACACCATGTTTAAGAAGGGCGCTCTCCAAGAGGTCGTCGACGGGTCCCCAGGCTTCTTCAGTCGACTCTTTCTTGTAAAGAAGGCGTCTGGAGGCTGGAGACCAGTCATCGACCTCTCAGCTCTGAACAGGTTTGTCAAGCAGACCCCGTTCAGCATGGAGACGGCAGACACAGTCAGACTTGCAGTGAGACGGCAAGACTTCATGTGTACACTGGACCTGAAGGACGAGCACTTCCAGATCCCAGTCCATCCGTCTTCAAGGAAGTACTTAAGATTCAGCCTAGACAACAAGATCTAACAGTTCAAGGTGCTGTGTTTTGGTCTCTCCACAGCACCACAAGTTTTCACCAGAGTGTTCACCCTAATATCGTCGTGGGCACACAGGATCGGCATCCATATCCTAGCAGACTTGGAGTCAGCCCTTCTTCGACACCGAGACAAACTTCTGGGACTTTGCCAGGATCTGGGGATCATGGTAAATCTCGAGAAGTCTTCTCTGCTTCCCACTCAAAGACTGGTATACCTAGACATGATTATAGACACCAATCTCCACAAAGCCTCCCCATCAGACGACAGGATAGCAAGGCTGAGTAGGATTGCGAGTCCTTTCCTCAGACGAGAAGAGCTCCCAGCCCAATCGTGGTTACGTCTCCTCGGTCACCTCTCATCCTTGGCCCGTCTAGTTCCCAACGGTCGCCTCAGAATGAGATCTCTCCAATGGTGACTCAAGTCCCGGTGGAATCAAGGTCACGATCCCTATGGGTCCTGCGGAACGGACGGACCTTCAGTGGTGGGTGACAGACGAGAACCTACGAAGGGGAGTGGATCTTCTCGTCCTCCCCCCGGATTTGATGCTGTTTTCGGACGCCTCAAAGAAAGGGTGGCGGGCCCACGTTCTGCACCACAGGTCCTCAGGCCTGTGGTCAGAATCAGAAAAGTGCCTCCATATAAATCTGCTAGAAATGAAGGCCGTATTCCTAGCCCTTCAACAGTTCCAACATTACCTGGCGGGCCACTCTGTGGTGGTGATGAGCGACAACACCACAGTAGTGGCTTAAATCAACAAGCAAGGAGGTACCTTTTCTGAGCAGCTATCTCATCTCGCAGTAGAGATACTGAGATGGACCGAAGTCCACTCGATTCCACTATCAGCTCACTTCATTCCAGGCAAGAGGAATGTGCTCGCTGACAGTCTGAGCAGAGCGTCTCAGATAGTGAGTACAGAGTGGTCTTTGGATCATCTAGTAGCCAACAAAGTCCTGACTTTGTGGGGTTCCCCGACTGTGGATCTGTTCGCTACAGCGCTGAACTTCAAGCTCCCGCTGTACTGCTCCCCAGTCCCAGATCCCAAGGCAATCTGGCAAGATGCCTTCCAACAACGGTGGGACAACATCGACGTATACGCCTTTCCCCCATTCTGTCTGATGAGGAGGGTACTCAACAAGACCAGAATATCGGTCAATCTCTCGATGATCCTTATAGCTCTGCTATGGCATCACGCGGAATGGTTTCCAGACCTTCTGCAACTCCTAATGGAACTTCCGAGAGAACTCCCTCCACGACACGAGCTACTCAAACAACCACACACCAACATCTTTCACAAAGCCATAACTTCGCTTCGACTTCACGCCTGGAGACTATCCACCATCTCTTCGCGGAGAGAGGATTTTCGCAACAAGTTGCGAACAGGATGTCTGGACACCTATGAAGGTCATCCGCAGGGGTCTACCAGGCAAAGTGGCGAGTTTTCTGTGGTTGGTGTCATGGAAGGGGTATCTCTCCACTCGATGCCATTATTCCAGCAATAGCGGAATTCTTCGTGTATTTGCGAGAAGATATGCGCCTTTCAGTCTCGGCAGTGAAAGGCTATCACTCAGCCTTAAGTCTAGCCTTCAGGCTCAAAGGAGTGGACATTTCTTCTTCGATGGAACTTTCCCTACTCATACGAAGTTAAGAACTTACCTGCCCTCAGTCGGAAGTGAGATCTCCTCCATGGAACGTGGTTCGAGTTCTCAGGTCTCGTAAGAGACCTCCTACGAACCATTACGCCAGGCTTCAGATCGCCACCTAACTTGGAAGACGGTGTTCCTACCAGCTTTGGCCTCAGCCAAGCGAGTCAGTGAACTTCATGGTCTCTCGTATGACATCACCCATTCAAGGGGATTGTGGGGAGGTAACGTTCAGATTCGTTCCTGAGTTTGTTGCTAAGACTCAGAATCCTGGAGTGCCGGACCCTTGGTTCGACCAAGAATACTATCTCAGCATGGATTCGTAGGGTAATCCATCTGTCCCTGAATCCTGACCCTCCTCCATCACGTAGCCCTAGAGCACATGATGTCAGGGGCTTAGCTACGTCCCTGGCCTTCAAGAAGAACTTTTCAGTGACGCAGGTTCTACAAGCGGGGGTGTGGAAGCGTCAAGACGACCTTCACAGCCCACTACCTGCAAGACGTGACCCACAGGAGGCTCAATACGTTCTCTGTCGGCCCTGTGGTGACTGCACAACAGCCGGTTTAAACCTCAGGCTCCTTAATGGACAAGTAGCAGAAGGTTGAGGGCATTGTGACCGGGTCTAAGTCTGCATGAATGAAAAGGTTTGTCTGGCCCTTATTCTTTTCTTCATCCTCCCCTCTCTTGGGGAAAGCAGCATCCTGGGTTCTCTGCACAGCTGACCTCGAACCACTGCAGGTAAACCATGTTTCCTTGTGTTCCTAGTATTAAGCTAATACTGTCACGTCCCCTTACCCTGACGAGGTGGTATTGGGAGAGTCCTAGCCTTAAGTTTCCATCTAAAGGACTACAGATCAACTTCCTAGGACGAGTCACACTTCAGACCTTCACACACAGCTTACGTAGGCCACAGCCCTTGTGCAGCTAGGTTCTAGCGAGGTGCAGGGACTCCTTATTGTTGAGTGCTGACACACTCAGATACTGAGTCCCTGGGCAAAGCCAAAAGCCAGTACTGGCTGGGACTTGCCACCCTTCCTAAGGGGTGAGTCACCCATATTAAATAGCTTGGTTTGTATTTCAGTTACGGAACAAATGACAAATTCATAGGTAATTTGTATTTTTCCTAAGTAGACAAACCTTAGGTATTTAATCAAACTTGCCCGCCAGCCGTATTCCCCGTGAAGTCCTACCTCTAAGCAAAGTGATCTCAAGTACAGGTGTGTGAGGGGGGGGTGGGGTAGCAAGCTACCCTCCCTGCCCCCCGCTAACTAGCGGTGGGGTAGTAAACCCTCGTTAAAATTCTAATGGCTCGTCATTTCAGCTACGCCGAAAGTAATTACCCATATTAAATGGCTAAGGTTTGTACAGTTAGGAAAAATACAAATTACCTACGAATTTGTCATATGGCAAAAAGTACCCATTTCATAGGCACTATCAGTCTGATATATTAATGGATGCACATTAATGAATGTACAAGTAGGCAGTAGGCCTACACTTGTTTGCCACATATTGGTTTATGCTTCTAAGCCTTGCATCTGAAGCTGCACATTGCAGTGTTTGTCAGATTAAATCAGTAAAATTTGCATCAACCTCAGCATTTTAACTTGCATCCACTCTTGGTCGCTACTATCAACTCCAGACGATCTACCACAGATCTTCTTCCTTGGTCCGGTTCTACTTGGCAGAAGTCCCTATTTCTTGATGTACTGTTGACTAACTCCAGACATAGCCCGGCAAGTAGGCAGCATGCTTCACATGCTTCTTCATCATTGCTTGGGTTAGAGAAATGGCTTTGTATAGCCGCTGCATCTGAGCAAACATTTCCAACCTTGCACCATCAGTGCCTTCAGCTGTGCTCGATTTGTTATATGTCATGACTTCAAACATCTCTAAGGCCTCTAGGTCTTCATCATCCACTACCGGTGGGTACTGTTTGAGTTTGCTGATAATAGAAGCAGCATCACAAACATCCCAGGTAATCCAAACAGACTTCTCTTTGCCAGAAAATGCAAAAACAAATTGTTGTAAGTCAAAGCAAGTTTTCTACAAGAGTGCATCACAGGTCATGTGCAGTAACCCACTTCAGGCTCTGTCTTTAGGCTAAAGCAACTACATCTTCTGCAGATCTAGCTCCTGAAGTGCCCATAAAACATTGACTGGAATAATGACATCTATATCCATGCCTTTGACTGATGACTTAGCTACATTTTTCTGTTGCATGCCTGGCATGCACAAAGATCCGCATATCAGCTTCTTCATTACTGCACGAAGTCAACCCAACTAAAGTGATGGTGTGGTTGCTGACTGCATCTTCTTCCTTGGCCACAATAATCCCATTTGTTATGGCCGCAATCTTATTCGCCTGAAATTTTAACTGCTAGGTTTTGTTGTCATTTTCTTTTATGAAGTTTCAAGATTTTGAGGGAATTTTTCCCTCCCTCTTCACCCTGTGTTTTACTCTGTCTCCCTGCTTTGATAAAGTTTCAGCTTTCAAACTGGAAGGTTGGTAAACATACAACACAAGGTCTGTTTTTTTGTACTTGTTAAAGTATGCTTGCACTTTAGGAAGGACATCAATCATTGTGTACTCTTTAAATGTCTTTGAACTCCTTAAGGGCTGATTTATTATCAACATAGCACCATCAATGATGATGGTCTTTGCATTTAGCTCTACCTCAGGAATTGTAACTTGGCTCACAAGAATGGTGATTAAGTTGGATTCCCAGTTCTTCATACATCTCTAGCACCCTGTTGTATGAAATGTTGTTGTCATACTCATTAGGGATTTCCACCATCATTCTTTTTCTAATCTTTGTGTAGATGGAAAGCTCAATGTAAACATGGAATGGGGTCAATGTCTTTGTAGTGTCTGTGATTTGGTGCTCCTTCTTTGTACCTTGCATAGCAGTTGTACCAAAGCAACTGAGTAATTGCTAGATCTGTTTTTGAAGTGCCAAAGCTCTGATGAAATTTGATGTCCACTCTGTGTTCAAGAAAAGCCACAACTGATATTTATTTATTTATTCTTTATTGACAAAACTTTGTATACATTATAGTACAATATTTATATTTGGTTTACACAAAACAGTGGGTTTTATTCTGTAACAAATATACATCTTCCCCATTACATTATAAAATATTTTGTCCATAAAAATTAAAATATTTTCTTCCATAAAGAAATATAAGTATATTAACCAACCATCACAACAAACCCCTCATACATCAACACCAAAACTAAACAAATATTTAATTATAAATCTTTAACACTTCAAATATATACTGGCACAGGTCAATTACGTGATTTTCTTCTCCAAACAGTGCGTCTATGTTCGTATAATTAAGATTACTAAATTTCTGCCTCTTCGATCGTGACATTGTACATTTAATTAGGACGTGCACTTCATTCTGTACTGTCTGTGAATCACAATTACACACTCGCAACTCCCTTGGAGTTCTATTCTACCTTCCCGTCTCTATCCTTAGGTCGTGGGACATTAAACATAATCTCGAGAAAGCAATTCGCATATAGTCTGGTACATAACCATTTTCACTGTACACTCTATGCATTTGCAAGGATCTATTTTAAATTTCTCTGTATGTATAATAAAGAGTGGGTGAAAGAGTGTGCTCAATGTAGCCTCCATAGAAGGTTCCCTTTAATACTTAGTTGTGCTGCAGTATGTGTCTTTGCAAGATGTTAGATGAATCACCAAGGATAGTAGCTTCACTATAGTAGTCATGCATATCTGACAAGACAAAGCTCCCATTTTACCAGAAATCCAGAACATTCTTTCCCTGCTTGTTAGTTTTCAACTTGGGTATTTCTAAGAGCAGCTTTTCCATAAGTATTATTAAATTGACAGCAGGTGCATCAACACCCACCTGTTCCAAGCACCAGGCATATAGATGAACTATGTCTGCATATCTGAAGACTGCAGGACCCCTCACCACATTTGGTGGTCTCCACTAGAATTGTGGATAGCTCTCAGAATTCTTATGGGTGGGCATCCATCATAGGTGCTCTCTCGTGTTCCAGTCACTTAGTGCCTCTGAGGTATGTCATCTCTATATTGTAAGGTCTGTCAAGTATGCAAAACGATATTTGAGTTCCTGAGCAATACCATCTCCATTGCTGAGCCTTTCAAGAGGTTTTCCAACATTTAAAGTTTGGGCACATTCTGGGGGTCTGTTATAGAAGTTTATCATTGTGACTTTTATGAGTTCAAAGGATGGAGACTCCTTGCCACATATGAAAGACATTTTACCTTCAGGATGGTTTTTGCAACTTTGCCTGATATTCTACTGGCTGAGCACACACTGCTCTTCTCTTCTGGCAGTCTCAAGTTTCATGTTGTTGAACATAAAGACACACCTTTGCTGATACTGCGTCTTGTTCCTCTTCATTGTTTCCTTAATGCCACCACCATCATGAAGTCTGGTTAGGTCTGGAACGAGATGCTTCATTAATTGCATTAAAAGAGGGGAATATTAGTCAGTCACATTGTAGTCATCATGTTCTTGTGGTTGTTGAGCATGTAGTGATTTAAGCTCTTTACTCATCTTCTGGCCAAGACAGTACAGTACTTGCTCCAGTCATTCCAGAATTTAGATGTTTCTGTATCTGTATTTGTCATTTTGGTTAATGGTATTCAAGGTATCACAGTATGATGATTATCTTTATTCAGTAAATCAAGGCAAGGTTTCATGCTTTTACCACCTTGATCACAATCATGCACCAATATAAACATAAGATCTACACGTTGCTCGGTCATATATCCAGTACCATTAAAGTCCCGTGTGATCTTGTAGGCTACGCTATCCAGGTAACTACATGCAAAACAGTGTAAAGCCCCATTCCTGTTACCTTTGGGTAGGATCTCCCAAGCTGGCAAACCCTATCCATTCAGGCTGGGCTATCTAACTTAACATCTATTAAACTAAATGCAATTTACAATAGATAACTGATGTTGGGCTTACTATACAGCAATATAGGCACTAAACTAGGTTTTTAGTTACACTAAATACTTATTCAGCTGATGTGCCATGTTTGTAAGTTCATGGATCCAAATTTGAATTCTACGCTTTGAAAGATGTATGCTTTGACTCCAATATTCTTTAGATGAGTCTACAATTATATTGCAAAATGCAATATTTCTTTATATTCAATGGCATCCATTTTGAAAAATGGCAGCCATCTTGAAATTTTAGGTGGCTATTGGGTTTTATCAAAAGGACAATCTCAAAGGAGTATGTGCACTAGTTTTGGGGGTGGTTTCTGGAAAAGAAAGATTCTCCTGAAATTTGGCTGTTATCTGCCTCACTAATTCTTCTTGGGACATGTGGGCTAACATTATTTATGCTACCTGAATTTTTACTTCTGGATAATTAATAGCAATCATTTTTAATACAGTATTGGAAAAAAATATAGTACAATTAAGAATCCGGAAACAAATTAGCTAAAACTTTGGGTAATAATATTAGAAGGCGGCTATTTTTTTCCATGAACAAACACTGTGGTATTTTTTATGTTAATTTTATTTAAGAAAATCAACTATAGATTATATGGTATATTGCTTACTTTGAAAACAACATTTCCAGAATTCAAAATATTTCAAAATAACTTTGCTAAATATTTTCTTATCTATAGTTTTACTGATCACCCATTTTCTCAGTAAGGTGAGGTACTTCTGGGTGACGATCTTTGTTACAGTGATTTCTATCCTTCATTGTATATCTATGGTACTGTGCTTTTGGTGGCACTTTTGAATATTGGACTAGGGCTGAAAAATAGGATAGCTACTTAATAATTCCAGGTGTTTGACCCTGTTTTAGCTTGTGATATTTTAAGGTTTTGTTTCTGTCCTTACTTTCCATTGGGCCTTCCCAATCTGTGAATATTTGTGGTCATGGAGCTTCTCCTTTGATTAGAAAATAACGCATGACTTGAAGTCTATGGCTATTGTTATTATTTTTCAGAGTTCTCTGCTTAGATGTTGTAGTTTTGTGAATTGATAAAATTTCAGCAGCAATAATTTAGCTCTACTTTTCCATCTACTTATGATTTGGAATACATAGAGAATTGTATATGATTTACATAATATTTGTTGGATCATAGTTCTTTACCTTATGTTAATTGATCAGTTTGAACGTATGATGGTTTGATAAAATGAATTGCCGGTAATAACTATTCTCAAGTTGGTTTCTTGGGATCTTTACCTTACAAAACAAGCCTTTCTTCTTGGAAGTCTTATTATTAGTTTTAAAGATTTCCAAGAAAATTATTAACTAAGTTTCAAGACTATACCTGACTTAAGGAAATTCTTAGGTCACTAGCCGACAATCTTGGAAAGGCCAATTTCGTATCAAGAAAATTTCGATTTTTCCTTGACACTTTTCTATGGGGCGTTGGTTCTGGTTTGAAATATATTCTAAAGTAAGTTCTTATATTCTGTTAATTTGTTTTTGGTCTGTTGAACTACTTTGTAAGTTCCTCGTTTCATAGAGGTGTTTGTGGGGAATCCCTGTTTGCTGATTTTTCTCAGACAATTTAGTTTTGAATATATACATTTTCAGTCACTTGATTGTGTAGAGGGTTTTCTTTAGTATTCAGACTTTTCTGGGGCACTCTGCTTTAAGAAAGCCCGATTTTATGAATTTTCTCTAGGCAAAGATTGGTTATTAGGTAATGCCTTGATTTACCTATCTTTTGTGATTATACTCCTTAGTTCCGATTTGCTTAAACCTTCTATCGTAGCACTCCTTGGTCTATGGAGTTACTATATGGAGAAATTCAGGCTGTACAAGGTTACTTTTGGATGATAATTAGTCTATGCAGTAATCTGGGAATCCTTTATGTATGGAGTTATTCAAGATGTTTCGTTATTTAAGGTGTTTCGTTATACTGTATAAGGTGTTTCTTGATCCAATAAGTCATTTGTGGCAGACTCGATTTATCGGGTTTTAATGTTCTCTCGTTTGCAGAATTTTCGGAGCATGCACTGATTTATTTGGGCCTTATTCTTTGGTCCCTTCAGTTATTCATGACACTTCTTGGTCTAGGAAGTTATTCTGATCACTTTGTCTTTAGTGTTATTTCAAACACTTCTCTGGGGTTGTCTTGGACAATGAAGTAATCTGGGACATTCCTTGATCTATTAAGTTATTTTAGAGTACCACATTCCTTATGGAATTATTTAGAGCAATTATTTGTGTGTTTAGTTTTCTGCAACACAATTTGGTCTAAGGAGCTATTTTGTGTGCTCATTGAATTTATTTTATGTCACTCATTCTTTTCTTTGTTTCTATTCAAGTAATCCTTTGTTTCATATTTTTTAATCACTCGAAGTTTTTAAGTGTTTTGTTTCTCATTTCTTATACAATTTTCTTGTCAGTCTTTAAGGAAAGTTTTGATGATCTTTAGGTTCCAGAGTTATCTACACTGCTCTGTGAATTTAGATCTAATGGGCGAAACCTTTTCAATTGTCGTATTTAAGATTTGTACACTTTTCTAATAATTTTATTTTCATTTTGGGGGGATATTTAAAAGAGAACTTCAGTATCAATGGAATTCAAGGTATGTTCACATGTAGCACCTTAAGTTTTTCTTCCTATACTATCTGCCAAACCATTAGGAAACTTGCAAAATATTTGTTCCATCTCCCTTTGTTCCTTAAATGAAATAAAAATAATAGCATATATGTATTGTAAAATTCTGGTATATTGTAATGGATAGATAACTGTATGCAATAATTTTCTGTTTTCCTTTTATTCAAAAATGTTTATTCCCATTTTACAATACTAAGTTTTCTAAGGGTTAAAACAAACTAGAATCCCCCATTTGATATGTATATATATTGAAGATAAAGAATAGTATGGTATTTGTTTTCTGTATTGTTGAATGTTTGAATAATCTCTCTCTCTCTCTCTCTCTCTCTCTCTCTCTCTCTCTCTCTCTCTCTCTCTCTCTCTCTCTCTCTCTCTCTCTCTCTCTCTCTCTCTCTCGCTAATGATACTTAATAGATTAAATTTTATTGTTGAAATACAGATATTTGTGAAGGGAAATGTACGCAGAACCTTCAATATTATGAATCATTACTCCTAAGTACAGGTTGATGTTATGGAATTAAAGGAAACTTGCATTTTGGATAAAGTGTTTGTAATGTTTTAGTAAATAGAAATAAGCTATGTCAGTTATTGAAGTTAACTCTTAAAACTGAATGTTTGTTTATTGCATGAAAGAAGAGAATATAACTGGTATGACTCTTGTCTGTTATTGGAAATAATCGTTTGCTAATTAGGAGTTTTAGAAAGTGACTTGAGAAAGCAGCCAATCAATGAAGTTAGATACAAATGTTAATTTCTTATGTCAATTAAACCATAGTGTAAAATGTTTCTGTTTAGCTAAAGGGAGGGAAAAGAAGTTTGGAATTATTTGGTTGTGTAGATAAAAAGGGGTTTGTGATTAGGTACAAAATGGTTGGGATATGAAATAGGTGTATTTTAATGGCTGCTCCAACCTAAGGAAGCTCCTTTAATTTCCAGGTACTAAAGTACACTAATCTAGTAATTCTCTCTCTCTCTCTCTCTCTCCTCTCTCTCTCTCTCTCTCTCTCTCTCTCTCTCTCTCTCTCCTCTCCTCTCTCTCTCTCTCTCTCTCTCTCTCTCTCTCTCTCTCTCTCCTCTCTCTCTCTCTCTCTCTCTCTCTCTCTCTCTCTCTCTCTCTCTCTTATATGCTAAATGAATATACTTTGAAGAATGACAGGCTAATTGTTAAAAGTAATGGGAAGTTTTTTTACATATGAAGTTCTCTTTTATTGCAACGATGTTCAACTCCAATTTCAGGTCTCCCACTCCCCATCCTTGATCCTTCCTTATCCCAAATTTGGAAATGTTAAAAAAGATAACTCTCGCCTTATATGGCTGATGAATCTCCCTCTGCCCCCCTCCCTCTTTAAGCATCAGTTCTGCCATTTTATTCCTCACTTTAAAAGGGGTCAAAAGGTCCGTGAAGTAGATCCTGGTCTTAGCTAGAGTAACCACTTGTTTATTTGGACTGTTGTTTTATTCTCCATGTACAGAATTGGTTCATCCTTATACTGGTGTCTTGAGAGCTGTATCCCAGTTGTTTACTTGAATATATTATACTTGTCAAAGGCCAATAGCCTGTATTTGTAAACAAACATGTTAGATTTTAATCTGCTTGTTCATCCAGCTGTCTTGTCAGGGCAGGTTTTATTCTGACAGCTAAAGTCATGAAAAGTAATTGTTGTGTTATGCCATTATTAATTTGCTCAAAAGCCTCAAATTCTTTAAGTTGTAGTGATTTATCATAATTTGGAATTTAGTAAAATTATAGTAACATCAATAATTTCAGAATTTCTTAAAAGCTTGCATTGTAGAAGGTTATAATGTCAAATGTACAGGTTTTGGTAAAATTTTTATCTGTTAACAAAGTTATATACACTTTTATCAATGACAAAATATCAAATGTGTTATGAATTGTGTATTGTAAGTAGTGGAAGTCTAATGTCAAACGATTGTGATGTAATGAACTCCAAACATGGTTATGATCATTCTGAAGTTAATGCGTAATCAGTGGTAACTGTTATTTCAAAAGCTTTCATAAAACTCTCCTAGTTCAAGTACAGTATAATTAAAATGTTTGATATAATGATGATTGTACTTAGCGTAAATGTTTCAAGGTATTGGTAATGTGGCCTTTCTTAAGTCTTGCATTTCAGAGCTTTCTATTATGGCGAAATATCTGGGCTCTCTGAAAAGGTGCACAGCTCGGTTCATAAACTCCATTTTGCTTCTTGTCTCATGTCATTTGGGCCCATGACATAAAGGAGGGATAAATTACACTAGAATCATTTTAAACGAATTGTGTAATAAGTTTTGAGTCATTTCGTTGACATGAAAGCCGTCTAGATGTTTGTGTGCTCAAGTGTGAAAGTTGTGTTGTTATGAAGAATAGGTTTAGTAATCTCTTGTTGGTGGCAAATAATCTCTCAAGTTTGTATTTTTAAGTGTAAAATTTAACAGGTAGGTGGTTTATGTTTGTTTTAATTTCCGTACATTGGTTAAGGTATGAAAGATCCATATTTTCTATAAAAATCTTGTTCGCATATCCTCATAACCTGTAGTGTTTTAAAGATGTATTGATTTCCGGGTAACTTTTATGGTCAATGCAATACTGATGTGCAGAAATATTCCTATCTTTAAACAGCATCGCTCCTCGAGGAAAATTCATAGCTTTGCAAGAAACATAGGTATTTTACACATGCAAAGGAAGTAACTGATTTCAATTTAGACTATTTGAAACTGGCGTGAACATTGACTATAACTGTAAATGTTTAAAATAGCTCACACTAAGAATATGGATAGTTATTAAAGTAATAACAAACCTTATTTGTTATTTGTAATGAGCATCTATTGAGAAAAGAAGGAAAATCCTTATTGATACTGTATGTCTAACGGAACTAATGGAATGAAAAATTTGCAAGTGATCAGATTGAAAGAAGGTATAATTTGAAATGATGATGTAGAATATTGAAGGTTATATTATACTAACATACGTACACATAACAAGGCACTTCCCCCAATTTTGGGGGGTAACTGACATCAAACAAATGAAACAAAAAAAGGGGGTCTTTCCTCTCTACGTTCCTCCCAGCCTGACAAGGGACTCAGCCGAGTTTGGCTGGTGCTGCTAGGGTGCCACATACTAACATAGTAAATAATTATTTCAGACCTCAAACCCTTCGAGACTTGCCTACCATTGATTTAGTTGTTTGTCTTTGAGGTATTATCAGAACATGCTGAATTTAGAGAAGTTTGAGTATAAAATATCGAATAAGATTGGCTTGAAAATATTGATGGAACTGAAAAAATGAGGAACATAGTAAATTGGCGATTGGATATTAAGTAACCAAGCTATTTTAGTGTTACTGATTTTATTCCACATTGCATTGAAATAGGAAACACTCTCTCTCTCTCTCTCTCTCTCTCTCTCTCTCTCTCTCTCTCTCTCTCTCTCTCTCTCTCTATATATATATATACATGCCTTGGCATTCCTTTGGTTCCTAACTCCGCTCGCTTTATATCCTTCGACTTTACCTCCTCCTTTCTTGCCTTCATTCCTTTACCTTTTCTAACTTTAGCTTCAATGTATACCTGCAGGGTTTTCTCTTGATTATAATTCATTGCTGAAGGGCCTCAGAGGCCCCTGTACTGGACTATAGTTATAGTAAAATCAAATCTCTTTAAAAAATGCTAATCGCAGGAATCTGCGTCAAAAACAAGTTTTTCGTTTATTAGTAAAGAGCTCAATTGCTTTTTAAGTTGCTTTTATACTCTTAAGATGGATTTTTCAATATTAATCTTACCCGATGATCATGTAGCTGTCAACTCTGTTGCCCGACAGAAATCTACGGTCGGGATACGCCAGCGATCGCTATACAGGTGGGGGTGTACACAACAGCGCCACCTGTGAGCAGGTACTCAAGTACTTCTTGTCAACAAGAACTCAATTTTTCCTCTGTCGTGCCACCGGCTAGACCTACTGGGATACGCTGTTGATTCTGGAGTTATTGCTCACGATTTGGTGATGTATTTGCTCTAGAGTTTAGCCTTCGCTATTCAGGAAACTTTATCTTTAGCTTAGCAAGCTTTTGGAATTAATTTGAATTAATTATGGTGACGAAGAGAGTATGGACTCTCTTTCACTTTTTAATGGCCGACCCTTCCCTTAGACGGAAGTGTTGGTGTCGAAGAGAGTATTGACTCTCTTTCACTTTTTATTTTATATCTCTCCGCCATTTATAGGCCTCTTCGATTAACTTTCCTTAAAAAAAAAAAAAAAAAAATATGCGACCTTTCCTAATAGTAGGCGGTCCTTACTTGGAACCGAAGTTAATTAACATTGAGCTCGTCATATCGTTTTTCCTGTTAAGAATTTATGCTATTTTAATTTTATGTTTTTGAAAGAATTTCTTTGATAAGTCTCGTACTGTTTTCAAAGTTGAACTAACGTTTTGTTTAGTCTCCGCAGTTGTTGACGTTCAGAACGTTCAACTTGCGCTCTATCGTTACGATAGAGAGAGAGTATTCACGGTTTCACGTTGCAGTAAGAGTAAACCGATTCTAGCGTTTCGTTCATTCTTTCTTAGCTTAAAGGGTTTTAATTCTAATAAAGGAGCTTTTTATTTGGGAAACCTTTCAGTTTTTTTCCTTTAACAAATAATATGTTTTAACGATATATATAATTGGGCTCATCTCTCAGGTTCTAAGTCAAGAGAGAGAGAGAGAGAGAGATAGAGACGGAGGGAGAGAGAGGAGGATAAACGTTTCGTTCAAGCAGGTAACGTTGTTCTCGTTTTTTGCTCTTCTCCCTAGTCGATAGAGGGGAAGAAGGTAAAACGTTTCTAGAGTTTTATTCTTGTTCCCAGGCTTTATGCGGTGAGAGATTTTAAACGTAGTTTATTTGATCTAGTGTTTAGTCTCTTTTCCAGCCACTGAATTCTTTATCTTTCATTATGTTTTTCTGTTACATTGTAATACTGTTTTCGCAATTACTACCTTTTAATGAAGGATAGGATTGCGTGTTTCAGGTACAAACCACTTAAAGTTTCGAGTTCAGTGAAATAAGTGCAAACAGAAAATCAAAAGTGATAAAGTGATATGCGCAAAGTGTTACAGTGTTGCGTTCGAGGGTTCGTCTGTTCGTGCCAGTGGTTCACCTAGTCTGGGACCTCTTACAAGCTCCCAAGCCCAGGGGAGAAGTAATGTCGAAGGACTTATGGGTTCCTCAGGCCTTGATCGACGAACAGACGTTTCCCTCTGTGGTTTCGGGTGTATCTACACACGTTGCCAACGTGATCACCCCACCCACACAAAGACGAGAGAGCCCATTTATTCCTCGTCTGCGGAAGAGGTTTCTCGCAGAAACCATGGACCAAATCTTGCAGCTTTTAAGTGCAAGTCGGTCCCTTCCGCGCAAGTCCAACGGCCTAGGTGTAGCCACTGGGTCAGTTCGGACTCGCTGCAGTACGACAACTGCACACCTCCTAAGAGAGGCTAGGTGGTACCGCAACAGGCAGTAACTCCGTCTGTTGCCGCACCAGCTGTTTTAGACCCTCAGTCACAACGGACAGTAGCTCCGTTTGTTGTTGTCTTTCATAGACCCTAGTGGTCCATGCTGCAGACTTTACAGTCTCAGCTTGCTCCTTCATACAGGAGTATCATGCTGGAAGGTTGACAATGCAGCCTGTTTACCTACAACCCGCCGAGGTTGTGCGCTCAGCAGATACTGCGGCTGCCTGCTCCCACACCACACCTGTGAGAGCTCCTCCACCGATGCGCAGTCCTCACTGCCAGACGCATGTTCTTGCTGCACCATCTGCTAACATGCGTGAGCTGCCGCATCAGGAGTTGCCGGGTTCCAGCACTATGCGGCATTCTCCTCAGCCCATGCAGCATGCTCTGCAGACCTTACAGCATACTCCGCATACCATGCAGCATGAGCCGCATTCCATGCAGCATGAGCCTCATACCATGCAGCATGAGCCTCATCCCATGCAGCATGAGCCTCATTCCATGCAGCATGAGCCTCATCCCATGCAGCATGAGCCGCATGCCATGCAGCATGAGCCGCATACCATGCAGCATGAGCCGCATCCCATGCAGCATGAGCCGCATACCATGCAGCATGAGCCGCATGCCTTACCTCATGCTCTGCATACCATACCGCATGCTCTGCATACCTTACAGCATGCTCTGCATACCTTACAGCATGCTCTGCATTCCTTACAGCATGCTCTGCATACCTTTCAGCATGCTCTGCATACCTTACAGCATGCTCTGCATACCTTACAGCATGCTCTGCATACCATACCGCATGCTCCTCAACCCACCGCAGCCCCTCCCACGCACCAGCACTCTGCTTTTGTTGTTTCCAGCTCCCACACTCCGACTGCGGAGAAGGTTGACGATGCACCCGTGGGCCTACACCTCCCACGGTTGTGCGCCCGGCATGGCTTCATGCTCTCACACTCTTGTTGTGAGAGCTCCTCCACCCATGCACAGTATACCCTGCCAGATGTTTGATGACTCCCACACACAGAGCACTCCGTTGCCGTGCGGGAGCTACCACAAGCTGCCGTGTTTTAACACGGTGTGTCAGCCTCCGCAACACACTGTGGTTACCGCCACTCGCCAGCAGCAAACTAGTCAGGCAGGAGTTGAGGCTTACCCTCACTGAGAGAACTTAGCTTTTCTCGGATATGGTTCCTGTAGATGAGAAAGTGCTGTTCTCCCTCCTTCTGATATTCCCTTGAGGACTCTGTCATTTGGAGAGGAGCCTTAAGCTGCTTAGCCTCCTATGGACTTTTATTTAAGCATAACATGCTTCCAGGGAGGGTAAATGGTTCCGCTTCAGTCGCTAACCCCGTCTGTTGCCACACCTGCTCCCATAGACCTTGAGCTTTGTTGCAAGACATGCAGTCCAAGCTTAGTCCTTGATAGAGGATTTCTTTTTACGGAGTCAGTGTGTCACTGGGAAGACGTTCAACAACCAGCAGAGGTGACTTGTTGTGACGCGGTGCGGCAACCTCAGCAACCCGATAAAGAGTTGTCTGTACTACCCAGACAGTCTAGACAGTTTCGGGTTGTCGCTGTACTTCCTCGCTTCCCCATGGTTGACAGTTCACAGACTGTGCAGCAGTACCATGATCTTGTGTCCGGCTCCATCAGACGACTGGCTTTTAAGAGCTCCCACAAGTCGTCGCTGTCTGGAGAATCTCAGATGGACTATGGATCTGACCAAAGAACTGGGCCTCCTGGTCAATTTAGAGAAGTCCCAGCTCGTCCCATCCCAGACCTTTGTCTACCTGGGTATGGAGATTCAGAGTCGAGTTTTTCGGGCTTTTCCGTCGGCCCCAAGGATCAACCAAGCCCTAGAATGCATCCAGAGCATGCTGAGAAGGAATCGATGCTCAGTCAGGCAGTGGATGAGTCTAACAGGGACACTTTCATCGCTGGCCCTGTTCATCGAGTTAGGGAGACTCCACCTCCGCCCCCTTCAGTATCATCTAGCTGCTCACTGGATAAAGGACATGACGCTAGAGACGGTCTCAGTTCCTGTTTCCGAAGAGATGAGGTCTACTCTAACGTGGTGGAAGAACAGCTTTCTTCTCAAGGAAGGTCTACCTTTGGCTGTTCAGAACCCCGACCGCCGTCTCTTCTCGGACGCATCAGACACGGGCTGGGGTGCGACATTGGACGGACAGGAATGCTCGGGAACATGGAATCAGGAGCAAAGGACACTTCACATCAATTGCAAGGAGTTGTTGGCGGTTCATCTGGCCTTGATAAACTTCAAGTCCCTCCAGCTAAACAAGGTGGTGGAGGTGGACTCCGACAACACCACAGCCTTGGCTTACATCTCCAAGCAGGGAGGGACTCATTCGAGGAAGTTGTTCTAGATCGCAAGGGACCTCCTCATCTGGTCAAAAGATCGAAAGCTCACGCTGGGAACGAGGTTCATTCAGGGCGATATGAATGTCATGGCAGATCGCCTCAGCCGGAAGGGTCAGGTCATCCACACAGAATGGACCCTTCACAAGAATGTTTGCAGCAGACTTTGGGCCCTGTGGGGTCAGCCAACCATAGATCTGTTCGCTACCTCGATGACCTAGAGGCTCCCGTTGTATTGTTCTCCGATTCCAGACCCAGCAGCAGTTCACGTGGATGCTTTTCTGCTGGATTGGTCCCATCTCGACCTGTATGCATTCCCGCCGTTCAAGATTGTCAACAGGGTACTTCAGAAGTTCGCCTCTCACAAAGGGACACGGCTGACGTTGGTTGCTCCCCTCTGGCCCGCGAGAGAATGGTTCACAGAGGTACTGCAATGGCTGGTCGACATTCCCAGGACTCTTCCTCTAAGAGTGGACCTTCTACGTCAACCTCACGTAAAGAAGGTACACCCAAACCTCCACGCTCTTCGTCTGACTGCCTTCAGACTATCGAAAGACACTCAAGAGCTAGAGGCTTTTCGAAGGAGGCAGCCAGAGCGATTGCCAGAGCAAGGAGGACATCCACTCTCAGAGTCTATCAGTCTAAATGGGAAGTCTTCCGTAGCTGGTGCAAGGCCAATGCAGTTTCCTCAACCAGTACCACTGTAACCCAGATTGCTGACTTCCTGTTACATCTAAGGAACGTAAGATCCCTTTCAGCTCCTACGATCAAGGGTTACAGAAGTATGTTGGCAGCGGTTTTCCGCCACAGAGGCTTGGATCTTTCCACCAACAAAGATCTACAGGACCTCCTTAGGTCTTTTGAGACCTCAAAGGAACGTCGGTTGTCCACTCCAGGCTGGAATCTAGACGTGGTCCTAAGGTTCCTTATGTCATCAAGATTTGAACCTCTCCAATCAGCCTCTTTTAAGGACCTCACATTAAAAACTCTTTTCCTCGTGTGCTTGGCAACAGCTAAAAGAGTAAGTGAGATCCACGCCTTCAGCAGGAACATAGTTTTCACATCTGAAACGGCTACATGTTCCTTGCAGCTCGGTTTTTTGCTAAAAACGAGCTTCCTTCACGTCCTTGGCCTAAGTCGTTCGAGATCCCAAGCCTGTCCAACTTGGTGGGGAACGAACTGGAGAGAGTACTTTGCCCAGTTAGAGCTCTTAGGTACTATCTAAAAAGGTCAAAACCTTTACGAGGACAATCAGAAGCCTTATGGTGTGCTATCAAGAAGCCTTCTCTTCCAATGTCTAAGAACTCAGTTTCTTACTACATCAGGCTTCTGATCAGGGAAGCACATTCTCATCTGAAGGAAGAAGACCTTGCTTTGCTGAAGGTAAGGACACATGAAGTGAGAGCTGTGGCTACTTCAGTGGCCTTCAAACAGAACCGTTCTCTGCAGAGTGTTATGGATGCAACCTATTGGAGAAGCAAGTCAGTGTTCGCATCATTCTATCTCAAAGATGTCCAGTCTCTTTACGAGAACTGCTACACCCTGGGACCATTCGTAGCAGCGAGTGCAGTAGTAGGTGAGGGCTCACCCACTACATTCCCATAATCCCATAACCTTTTTAACCTTTCTCTTGAATACTTTTTATGGGTTGTACGGTCGGCTAAGAAGCCTTTTGCATCCTTGTTGATTTGGCGGGTGGTCAATTCTTTCTTGAGAAGCGCCGAGGTTAGAGGTTGTGATGAGGTCCTTTAGTATGGGTTGCAGCCCTTTATACTTCAGCACCTAAGAGTCGTTCAGCATCCTAAGAGGACCGCTACGCTCAGTAAGGAAGACGTACTTAATAAAGGCAGAGTATGGTTCAAGTCGTCTTCCTTACCAGGTACTTATTTATTTTATGTTATTTTTGAATAACTAATAAAATGAAATACGGGATACTTAGCTTCTTTGTTAACATGTATGCTGGTCTCCACCCACCACCCTGGGTGTGAATCAGCTACATGATCATCGGGTAAGATTAATATTGAAAAATGTTATTTTCATTAGTAAAATAAATTTTTGAATATACTTACCCGATGATCATGAATTTAAGGACCCGCCCTTCCTCCCCATAGAGAACCAGTGGACCGAGGAGAAAATTGAGTTCTTGTTGACAAGAAGTACTTGAGTACCTGCTCACAGATGGCGCTGTTGTGTACACCCCCACCTGTATAGCGATCGCTGGCGTATCCCGACCGTAGATTTCTGTCGGGCAACAGAGTTGACAGCTACATGATCATCGGGTAAGTATATTCAAAAATTTATTTTACTCATGAAAATAACATATTTCTTTCACATCAGTATAGTAAGAGGATTAATACAAAGTATATTTGGATCTTTGATATCAGTTTGTTGTATGTGGTGAGAGTTTGCAAATATTTAAGGTTAGGATTTTGTGCTATGAAAGTGTTATGAATTCCACTGTAGGGAAAGGGGGATTGTGGTGCTAGTACTGAGTGATTGGTGTGAGATTCATTAGAAGAAATTGGATTGTTCTTTTGCCAATTTTCTTTCAAAATCTCATGTCCCAAGGTGGACAACAGCAGTAAGTGTTTTTCTCAGGGTTTCCTTAAAGAAGTCATTCTGGATAGATGTGAGGTGCAGCATTTTTTGTAGAGTACAAATTAGGATTGCAGGTATCAATATAAAATCAGGGTGGCTTTTTGTATTGTAATCTATATAGCATAGCTTCTGAGGAAATTTCGTGTAACCATGTAAAATGGAGATAAATTTTCTCTACCCATTTAGGAAGTACAACATCCAGTCAGTCAGCCCATTGGCAAGATTCAAACTCAAATTTCCAATTAGTGTAACATCTTCGGCTTCAGTAAGCAGAGTAGGCCTATAGGAAATATTTGCTATTTCAAGTTTTTGAAATAAGTGTTAGAATCATGAAAATGTATTGTGGGAAAAATTCACTTGAAGTTTTCAGTGTAAGTGTAAATAATATAGATTTTCTCAGATCAATACTGTATAAAAAAAATCTTGAAAGAGCAAATTCTTTTATCTTTTTATATTGTTTTGATGTATTAATTCTTTTAGTTCATAGGCATTTGAATTTTATAACTTTCACTTTATTAATACTGTATAGTATAATTTTTCTATTTTTATTTTTTATTTTTTTTATAAAAGTTAGGCTATAGTTGCTGGTCCTGTGTTTCTTTCTATTATGAAAACTATTCGTTTTTTTTTTTTATTCTGAATCAAAATGCGAAATGAATTAATCATTATTAAGTGTCATTAAGGTGTGAAACGTCAGAGAATTACAGTAAAGCTAATTATTTAGCAATCAAAAGATACTTATGCCTTTGTTGGTAAATTTTCTAACAGCTTTAAATTAAAAGATATTTATGAACTCAGACGTTCGTATTCCGAATAATACTAAAGTCTTATCTGCTATTTAATATCGGTTCACCTTGTGTTGGTTTTCGGTAGAAAATAACGTAATCAGTGAACACAATCTCCGTCTGTGTCTGTCTCTTTTGTCTGAACTTAATCTATCAACTGTAAAAAGTGCTTTTATAATTTATCTTAACTCTGGTTAATTTACAGTCTATTAAGGACAAAAATCCTGTAAGTATCAAATTATTATTACTACTAAAAATAGCTTCATCCTTACTATTTTGGCCCGAACTTGTAAGTTGCACAGGACCCACATAAAATATGCACTATAGAATCATCTCCTTTGATTATAGGCTGAAGATAGGTTAGTAAGGGAATATTGGTTCAGGAAAGTATTGCAAGGAATTATGAGAAGAGGATAGTTTAGCAAGATATAAGATGTGGATAACAGTATAAATAGTTAGAAAGAGATTGGTAGTATATCAAGGGCTTATATGCTGAGGATAGTATACTGTAGTAAAAGATTATAAGCAGATGATATTTATACAAAGGATTATAATATGAGGATAGTATAATAAAGGAATATAAGTAGAGGAGAGTATAATAAGGGATTATAAGTTGAGAATAGTATAATAAGAGATAAGAATAGAATAGTATTAAGGGTAGTTAGCTGAGGGTAGTATAATAAGGGATTATAAGCAGAGGATAGTATAATAAGAGATTATAAGCAGAGGATTGTATAATTAGGGACTACAAGCCAAGGATAGTATTATAAACGGTTATAAGCTAAAAGAATACCAAGTAATAAAGTTGAAGATAGTATAAAATGATGTTGACTTTGTTTAATTCTATAGATGTTTCAGAGAAATCATATTTCCAGGAGTATTGTATATTTTTGGGCATTGATTGTACGCCTACGTTTATTATTAATTACATAAACTTTGAATTAAAACTTAATCTACCTCGAGTAGTAAATAAATTTTCAACTGGGTTCATGTTTTCATAACACTTTGTAAAAAAATAAATATTTTCATAAGGTAATAGAAAATCTACATTTTGTTTAGAAAGGTGTCAGCTTCATACAATGTTACAGGTTAAACACGCTTTCCAGCGTTGCTTTTTTTAGGCTGTACTTGAAAACTTTATTACACAACTAAAGTGATTTAGGTGTCCACGTGTAAGATGAATGCGTACTTCGGTCCGATCTGACTGTCTGCTGGGGGAAGTAGCAAGGATGGTCAGGGCAGTAGTCTTGCACGTCTCTTCTCTTTTACCTGACTCAATCATGTGCATTAAATGGGACGAGACAGGGAGGCAACTTGGCATTTGTGAATCTTGTCTGCTTTTGAGTGAGCTTCAGGTGTCTGTAGTAATGGATCGTTCTGAAATTGCACAAAGGCTTGATAATGACACTTACTGATTTTAGATTTTTAATTTGTTTTCAGTTCTAGAATTGTTAATGACTTTTTCTTGTCTAAATGTATAATTTCATGATTCATTAAAAATTAACATCACTAAACTTAGAATCTGCCTTATTGTAATGTAAGTATTGATATAGATGTTTTACTATTTGACTTCAGAACTCCAAACTATTCTAGAAGTCTTTAAATCACAATCCCGATATCAATGATTGTAAAAATATAAAATAAAAAATTAAAAAAAAAGGAGGAAAAGGAAAGCATTCAAGGGCCTAGTAACATTGCTTCCTCAGAAGAAAACTTTGCATTAAGTCTCTGGTTACTAGGTGGGATAGGGGATGGCCTTGGTGGGCTTGCATTAAGTCTCTGGTTACTAGGTGGGATAGGGGATGGCCTTGGTGGGCTTTCCTTTTCCCCCTTTTTATTAATTTTATGTTTATATTAGAGAAACCACTACTTACTTACACAATCATTAAATATGTAACCTCAAATGCTGAGCTTTAAATGCACCTGCAGTTCTTAAAAAAAAGAAAATGGACTCTATCCAGAAAGAAAACGGGACGTCATCCTTTGTTCCATGTTGGATGAAGGATGGACTCGACTAGTCTCTTGGTCTAATCGTGAACCTAATGCATGACAATTGTTAAGTTTTCTTTGACTTTAGGGTGTTTAAAGCTTTCAGAAAATGAGGTTTCATTTATTTGATATCTGTTATTGATTAAAGTGACAACACTGAAACCTGTCTCATGTTTGGCATTCAATCTAATACAATAAAAGTCTTTAATGAATTTTTCAAGTTTTTCTTCAACCATATTGTGTTACTGGGATGTTTCAAGTACCTTTAATTAAATACCTTCATGATTGAATAAGAGGCTTTTGAGGAATATTAGCTAATGGCAATAACAAAACAGTTATTATTCTTGCTTTGGTAGTCAGGAAAAAATACTTTAAAGCTGCTGGATTAACAAGTGGACTTAGTCCAAAATGAGTTTGATATAGCCTGGCCATCTTGACTTAGTATGTTATGATAAACACCTGGTACTGATACTCTCATTACGCCAGTGGGGATGAATGAACTCTGTATATTGGGGATCAATAACAGTCCAAATGGAAAAGTGGCTAGTTAGGATAATTTCATGAGCCTTCTGGCTCTTTTTTTTTCAAGAGTAAGGCATTTGCTGTTGCTAGAAGGGGCAGGGGGACTTTTAGGGAGAACACTCTGTCATACGAATTTTAACATAAGGAGAATACCCAGAGTAGTTGCATTTTCATTTTTTAATTCCATTTCAGGTTTTCTTTGAACACACTAGGGGAATCTAAAATAAAGTATATCATCTTTCACTTGCCTTTTATTTCTGAATTCTCAATATGTTACAATGTTTGAACAAGGTATAAAGTTCTATAAAGCTCAATATCTTTTCATGTGATAATTACTTAAACAGCCTGTTAAATACAGAAAACTAATATGGAAAACAAGGCTACAAGAAAGGATTTCTAAGAAAAAAGTTTTGTGCCATATCAAACATTTTGTAATAAATAAAAGACACTAAAGATCTATTGCACAAGGAAAATTGGTATGGACTAAAATACTTTTAAGATAGAAGAGCAAGGGTCTTGAATGACTATTTATGGCTAAATAATTACTTATCAGTGCTAATAGAATAACTAGGCCTACATATATCAAATAAGTAAAGGTGGATGGCCCCGCATTTGGACGTCAGTGGTTAGAGATAGGGGGCACTACTGACTAATTTTGTCATATCCTTGGTTTATTATAATCAGAACTGGAACTGGTGTATTCATAATGTTGCATACAAGATATATGAATACCTAATTAGAGTCATCATCATCAATAAAGGAAATGAGATTTCTTGTGAAATCCTGTTTATCCATGGTCAGTGATTTCTTAATATATGCCAGAAGAAACAAATTGGAAGATTGTGGTAATTTTCAAAATTGAAATACTGTAGATAGTCAAGACACTGTCTTATTTGAAAGCTGATCTCTGAAAAACTTATCAGTAAACAACTTCTAGAAATGCCTCCTTGGACCTGTAGAGGCACTATGTCTTTCTATTGTTGCAATTACTATCAAATCAAATTAGGCTTATTAAATAATTTACAGAAGAAAGGTTATTAAGAGATTCAAGCTTTCTCTCAAACACCCCTATTCTTGCCTTACTATCTATATTTTGAAAAAAAAAAAAAATCTGTTAAAACTGATAGCACAGCCTAAAGTCCCATTTATGTTATGAAGAAAAATATTTTGATTACCTATCTAAATATCTTGTATACAATATCATGAATAAACACTTTCCAATTCTATGACTATAATGACCCTAGAATAAGATTAAATTAGTCAGTAATCTTCATACAGTATTACTTTCTACTGATGTCAAAATGCATACCTTTCCTTACTTAATGTATGTAGTTATACCATTAACACTGATGTAATTTTTTTTTTCTTGCCATAAATCATCATTCAGGGCCCTTGCTCTGGTATCAAAGTATTTTTGTCTATACCCATTTTTCTTATGCAGTAGACCTTATCAAGTACGTAGCACCTATTATTTACAACAAAATATTTGAAATCATCATTCTAACAAAAACTAGTAACAAGTTATACAAGCATCTTGCCTGAGTTAAATCTTGATAATTAATACCTGTAATAAAATCATAAATGACAAAACATGGTATTTTATAATTTATAAAAAAAAAAATACTGGTTTTAAGTAATTGATATCTGCTTTGCTACCTTAATGTGAAAATATTCAGTTTTTCAATTTCATGTATTTATATGGTTATTTTTATCTGATTCCAAAGCAATTTTACCTATAAAACCAATTTTGATATGGTTGAAAGATACAATATACATTTCTATTACAACTAAAAATTTCAACCAAAACACTGCACCCTGATGTCTCTAAAGGTTGCTATTTTACAAGGTTTAACCTTAAAAATACTCCTTCAAAATCATAAGTTGAAAATTTTTGTATGCATTCATCAAATTATTTCCAAAAATCCATTATTCTCTTTCTTTCTTTCAGCTTCCATATTATTAACTATTCCTCTAACTGTCTTAAATAATTGATCAAGACCTGATGCATTTCTTACCCGAGAAGAAATGCATTGCCTACAATTCCTCCCTTCAAGTTTACCCATGTATCGAGAACCGAAAGTTTATGGAGCATACTCTAAAAAATATAATTTTCAGCCATTTAATTAGGTGTCACTACTCCTTTTAAGGATAATACTGAAGTTTTACAATAAAATCACTCCCAGAATATCCGCTTCAAGAAATATTCCTTGAATGTTGCTTTAAAACTACTGTACTTTACTGAGGAGTTTCTTCTCTTAACACTATCTTTGGCAAACTAATCCTTCCTAGGAACTATCAAATTACTATTCTCAAAAGTTGATTTTTAAAACATGGCTACAACTATTTTTAATCATATAGGCTATATTCTAAAAATACGAGGCAGTTTATACAAAATGTGCAAAGCTTAGAACCAGCAGACAAGATCATTCCTCCTTTTATACCAATTTTACAATTTTAATACTGTACTTTGAAACACATGAGGCTCTTTCACAAAATTGAAAAAAAATAGAACCTACTGCAAACAAGTATTTGGAATATAATACATGACCTGATTAAGAGAAATTGAAAAAATACATTAAATAATTAACAAAATGCATGAGAGAGAGAGAGAGAGAGAGAGAGAGAGAGAGAGAGAGAGAGAGAGAGAGAGAGAGAGAGAGAGAGAGAGAGAGAGAGAGAGAGAGAGAGAGTGTGTGTGTGTTATATTAACCTTCTAATGCCCAACAACACTAAGACTTAAGAAAAGTGACTTCCTTCACAAATATTCAAACTTATTATTACGTTCTCACATTCTAAATCATTCTGTTCATGATGCTTCCCTTGAATATCTACCATACCTTAACTTTCCCTGCTAGTGGACCAAATAACACTACCTTTTCAGGAGAATCATTCTTTTCTAGAAATAAGTGATAAAATTGCCACATATACTTCTTGGGATTGCTTTTCTGATAAAATCTGTTAGCTTCATAACAATTCAAGATGGCAGCTATTATTCTAGATGAATATCATGAAATTTACTAAAATATTGCACTCTGCAATAAGATCACAAGGACTTGTCCTATTTTAATTGATTTTGGTGTACAATCATACTACTTTAACCATGTGGAATCCAAATTTGGGACCAAGAACTTGCTCGCTTCCTTGCACCAACAGAGCGTATGTCAATGTACAATCTGGGTACGCTGGATGGCACTGTTGCTGGGAAGCTTAGCATGGGGTTTAGTACCAAATTAATCATTTAGCGTACGTAAATAGTTAGTTTAGAGTCCCAAATGTTGTCTAATGAATCTCGCATCAGCTACTGCACATTACATACTTTTAAACATGGATGTTTAGTTACACAGCTGCATTTGAATTGAGTTTGTGTGCCAGACAGGAGAGAGCCCAGACAAGGTTTGTGGGGCTTTACATTGCTTTGCGTGTAGTTTTCTGAATGGTATACATATTACATAGGACTTATATGATACTGGATTAGAGATAAGCTAGGTGTAGATCACATCTTAATTTCTAAACCTAGTCACAGCATATTTCGTATTATGATCAATGTTATAAAAGGATAAACCCTCAGCTGTGATTCACTAAAAACAGATAATTATCAAACTGTGATACCTTGAATACCATTTACCAAGATGGCAAATACAGATCTAGGACCGTTTAAATTCCAGACTGACTGGAACAACTGTTATCTTGGCCAGGAGAATAAAAGTAAAGAGCTCAAGTCCCTGCAAGCACAACCACCACAAGTGTATGATGGCTACAATCAGTTTGTGACGGATATTGCCCTCTAAAATAAAATTGATGAGACATCTATTGTTCTGGATCCAGGTAAACTTAATGAGGGTGGTGGCATTGAAGAAACTCTTGAGTAGGAACAAGGTGCAGCATCACAAAAATTCTCAACTTAAGTTCAACAAGAAACTCGAGTCGGTAAAAGATAAGCAGTGTGTGCTCGGCCAGTAAAATGCTACACCAATCTGCGTAGAACCCTTTATTACTATTAATTCCTAAGCTACAACTCTAGCTGAAAAAGTGGGATGCTTTAAGCCCAGGGGCTCCAACAACTCAAACAGCCCAGAGAGGAAAGGAAACAAGTTAAAATATTTTAAAAACAGTCTTCTTCTTTGTTTAAAAACAGTAACAGTAAAATGAATATCTATAAACTATAAAAGCTTTCACATAATAAGTGGAAGGGAAAGATAGAATAGTGTGCCCAAGTGTACCCTCAAGCAAGAGAAGTCTAACCCAAGAAAGTGAAGACCATGGTACAGAGGCTATGACACTATCCAAGACTAGAGAACAATGGTTTAATTTTGGAGTGTCCTCCTCCTAGAAGAGCTGCTTACCATAGCTAGTCTCTCTTCTCCTCTTACCAAGAGGAAAGGGGCCACTGAACAATTACAGAGCAGTAACCCCTTGGGTGAAGAAGAATTGTTTGGGGTTGTCAGTTGTATGAGGACAGAGAATATGTAAAGAATAAACCAGACTATTTGGTGCGTGTGTAGCCAAAGGGAAAATGAACCGTAACCAGCAAGAAGGATCCAATGTAGTACTGTCTGGCCAGTCAAAGTACCCCATAACACTAACGGTAGTATCTCAACGGGTGGTTAGTGCCCTGGCCAACCTACTACCTGGAACCCTTCTTGAAGGCAAATGTGTTTCATATGCAAAAAAGGAGCCCCATCCTCTGAATTCAGACAAGTTTGGTTGATGAACCTCTATAACAGACTTCATGAATATGCCCAACATTAAATGAAGGAAAACTTCTGGTAAGACTCAGCAGTGGAGATGGTCTGTACAGGTCAAATAACAATTTGCATGCTTGACAGAGCTGTACAATAGTGAGGACTTACCTCGAGCGGCCAAGAGAAATTTAGAACAGGAACCTGTAACTGAAGATGATGCATAACCACAGGCATCCTCAGAGCTAGTCACTTACCCAAACAGATCTGGTGACAGTCCTGCAGTCTTCCGACAAGCAGATTGTTCACCTGCATGCCCCGTGCCTGTAACAGCTAGATGTTGATGCACCTGCTGTCAGTAATACCTGAATTGGAAGCTCACAAGCAGGCAAGTGCTCTGGCTTTCAAGAAAGATGTGGGCTCTATCTTGTCAGTAGCATCTGACTATTATAGTGATACTATTATCCTTAGAAAAGTACCTGACATATGCTGGACCACAACTCGACATATGGTGGAACCTTCTGTGAGGGGTGCATCAAGCAGGCCATTCTACCTATTTCTCCTCATTTTATGGTCATACTTGAACATGGAGTGGACATCATATCTCAACTGAGGTTTGGCACATCAAAGATAGAGCTTGCAATTGCTCAGTTGCTTCAGTACAACTGGCTATGCAAGGTACAAAGAAGGAAGGAGCAGAAACTCTCACTCAAAAGACAGAAATCCCATTCCTTGTTTACAGGGCCTGTCCTTCTACACAAAAATCAGAAAGAGAACGTTGGTGGAAATGATAAACAAACATGGCATCAATTTCATACAACGGGGTGCTAGACGGGTCTCAACAGTTGGGAGATGCTGTTAACTTTCTTCAATGTTATTTATTATTGCAGGAGGCGGCGAGGGACGGTGGTAGGAGTAACAGCTGTGTGCCACTACCATAAAAATTGTTTTAGTAACAGACACCAGACTTTACTTTGGCCTGCCACCCTGATCTAAAATTTTAACAATTGGTAACAGTGGGGTTAGTGCAGGTGGAAGGATAATAAAAAGAATTAAAAAAAGACGACCAAACCTCGTGACTGCGGTTGGGCCTGAGTGTTGGTCTTTTGAGGAGACGAGTTATGATGGCTGGAAACAAGAGTTGAGAAGAAACAAGCTGTGACACTTGCCCTAAAGAAGTGAGGTGAGAAGCAAGGTTTTTCAAAAGGTGGACATTGAACAGCTGGCAAACAACAACGGGTGCAAGTTTTGCTTCAACACTCGGACAAGTGGTACAAAAAGGATGAGATATCAGCTGCATACGAGGCATGAACCAAATTAGACACATACAAGAAGGGGAAGGAAGACACTATGGAGAAATACATTCTGGAGTTTTGAAGAGAATTGCTGTTTTGAAGTAGTATAAAATGACTATACCTAAGTGCATTTTGGCATTCGAGTTGTTGAACAATGCTGGGCTAGAGATGAAAGACAAATAGTGTTGACAGCAGTGTCTTTCAGTGAGCTGGATAAGATGTTCGATTCCGTGTAACAAGCACTCAAGAAATTTTTTGGGAGGGGGGGAGTATCAGGAAATAGTGCCTGTGTGACCCTTACAGTAGTGGTGAAGTCTGAGCCAGTTTTTAGCACAGAGGTGGTAAACGTTGTTGCACAGCCAAGAGGACGTGGAGGATTCAGGGAAGACGGAGGAAGAGATTATGTGGTAAAGTGAGAAAAATGAATAAACTATGTTGATAGATTTAGCAATGTAAGAAAATGCTTTGTATGTGGATCACAATACCACCTGACTCCTGCATGTACGAAGAGAGTATGTTAACAGTGCTAGTGAAGATCCACCTAAAGAGGCAGAATCATATGTTGTTGTGGAGAATACAGTGATGTCTGTGTTACTAACAGAATCTGTTATTTATGCTATCCTGGACACAGCCTGCAGTTCCTCAATGTGAGGTGTTCACTGGATACTGATTCAGCTGTTGAAAGATTTAAGTAGTGAGGACAAGAAGTGTTACACATATGTTGAATAAGTCTCAAACAGCTGTGAGACATGCATAAAGTATAAGAAACCACCACCAGACCTCATTGTTAGTGTGAATATGGCAAAAGAATTCAATGAAGTTGTGGCAATAGACTTGGAGTATAAGAAAGGAGATATCTATTTTCTGCATATGGTGGACATGGTAACTAGGTTCTCAAAGTCGTCTTTGACAAAAAGGAAAGAGCCTAAGGAGATACTTTAGCTGAGAAAATCATTGAAACTTGGTTGGGAACTGATTTGGGAGCAACTGTGAAGTTGTGTGATAATGATGTGGAGTTTGCTAACAACAAATTCCTAAAAATGTGAGAATATGAACATTGAAGTGATGCATACTGCAAAAAAATTCTCCCTCAAGTAATGGCCTGTGTGAGCGTAATCATGCAGTTATAGATGAAATGGTAACCAAAATAATGGCAGAGCAACCAGATTTGTCTTTAAGTGGCTTTATCATGGGCAGTTAATGCTAAAAACTGTCTTCAAATGGTAGGAGGTTTCAGCCTATACCAACTTGTGTATGGACATAACCCCAAGTTGCCATGTTCCCTGAGTGATGAACTCCCTGCACTGGAAGGTAATACATCAAGTGAAGTAGTTGCTAAACATCTTAATGCCAGCTTTTCTGCAAGGAAAGCTTTTAATGCTGCTGAAACATCTGAGAAGATAAGGAGAGCACTAAGACAGAGTAAGAATCACCAGTAAAATCCTTTGAAGTGGAGATCAAGTCTATATCAAAAGAGAAGTGCAAAAGGAATGGAAAGGACCACCCAAGGTTATTGGTCAAGGTGGTAAAACAGTGATTTTGAAATATGGCTCTAATATCACAAGAACACAAGAAAATCATGTTCAGGAGATACCATATAGCTTTCACAGGGACATTGACGAAGGAAGGGATGCGACTACTTGACATGTTACGGCCCCAGAGTGAACAGAAAGGAAACGTTAAAAGCAATTAGAGAGAAGAGTCGAGTTGTAAATCCAGTGGAAACTTGTAGAAAATGAAAATAGTGATCAAGCAAAAAAAAAAAAAATTAAAAAAAAAGGACAACCAAGGAGTGTTCCAAAAGTTGGACTGAGGTTAAGATTCCTTTTTAAAGATTCAGATGAATGGCAGACAGTAACTATACATAGTCGAGCTGGAAAGTCTACGGGAAAATACAGCAGCTGGAGGAATATTGAACATGAAGATGGACATATATCTGCCCTTAACTGGAACAGGGGTGTTGAAAAGTGGGTACCAGTAATAGAAGAGGATGAAGTGTGCATGAAGCCAACGAAGTACTAGTGGTTTGTGAAAATACAGAAGGTCTGGAACTTGAAAAAGTAAATCAAGAAGAAAAGTTGTTAGAATTTTGGGGTATATGAGACAGTTCCTAACACAGGTCAGAAACCAATGTCAGATGGGTGGTAACAAGAAAAACAGTGAAGGAAAAAAGAAAACTAAAGCATGGCTAGTTGCCAAAGGTTTTGAGGAAAAAGAAGAAATTCACTCATTCTCCTACTGTCAGCAATAAAGGATTAAGATCTTTTCTTGCAATTTTATTTTGAAAAAAGTGGCCAGTAAGTTCAATTGACATTAAGGATGCATTTCTACAGAGTGAAAGATTTGAGCGTGAAGTCTATCTTGTTCCCCGTTGAAGCAGGGTGTGATAAGAATGTACTATGGCTATGGAAATTGGAGAAATGACTATGGTCTTAATGATACAGCTAGGTATTGGTGCCTCCCAGTAAAACTGAGGATGGGATGCAAGCAAGCAAAAACTGATGAAGGTATGATGAAGGAGAATTATGTGGAATGTTTTTAATGCACGTAGATGATTTCCTGTGGGGAGAAACAAAGTAATTTGAAAATGAAGTCGTTGCAAAAATCAGAAGTCAGTTCCAGGTTAGGGAGCAAAGTAATACCACATTTAGATACATTGGACTGGATATTAGTACAAAGTGAACAGGGTGTTACACTTTACCAAAATAAATACTCTCCTAAGTCTTTAGAATCCATCAGTGTAAATGCTGTGAGCGGATTAAACAAGAATATGGAGTGTGAGGAAAAAGAAAAGGAAAATTTTAGGAGTCTGGTTGGCCAACTGGGATGGTTAAGTACTAATTCAAGGCCTGATTTGTCATATGATGTATTAGAACTTAGCTGTAAAGTAAATAGTCCCAAAGTGGAAGATCTGATTTAGGCAAATAAATGTCTAAGGAAAGCCTGCCCTTTCGAGAGTTGAATTTACTTCCCAGAATTAGGTGACCTTTCAAAGTGCAAGTTGGTTGTGTACAGTGATGATTCCCCCCCCCCCCCCCTAATCTCCATGACTGCTTTAATAGTGCAGGGGGCTTTGTGATTTTTCTTGTGAGTAAAAATAAAAGTAGTGGTCCTTTGTACTGGGAGGCAAAGAAAATTAGAAGTTGTGAAAAGCACCATTTCTGCAAAAACACTAGCTGCTGTTGAGGCAGTGGACATGGCCTGCTATCTTGGGAATGTTTTGTCTCAAATATTGTATGATGATGAAAGGAAACTGTTGGTGGAGCTCTATGTAGAACTATTCACTTATTGACAATGTGTACCCAGTCAAAATGTTTCTGAAAAGAGATTAAGAATTGATATTGCTATTCTCAAAGAAACAGTTCAGATTGGAGAGATAAAGATCTTTTGGGTAGATTCTAAAGCACAACTGGATGATGTGATGACAAAAAAGGGAGTAAATTGTATGAAAATATCTAGAGCCCTAGAAAATGGAGCTTTGAAATTATAATAGTTTAACTGGTTTAGTGTTTTTATTTTGGGAATTTATGTAAAGAATATATAGTTTCATTAGTCATTCTAGAAGTTGTATGTTTTAAGTGTTTGTAATACATTCATTATTTTGCTGTATTGTGATATTGAAAACTTCAATTTTTTCTAATTTTCTTTATAAGAGAGGGAGTCTTAACACTTTTCAATGCATATTTGTTATTGCACGAGGAGAAGGTCAGGGATGGAGGTGGGAGGTGGGAGGTGAGAGTGACAGCTGTGTGTGGCTACCATTAAAATTGTCTTAGAAATGGATACCAGATTTTATTTTACCCTGCCACACTAATCTAAAATCTTAATAGTCAGCAAGTACATGGAGGATGGGGAAGTCTGTCCATCAGTTCTGCAAATAAGGCTGTATATCACATCAACAATGACAACATAGACCACACTCCCACTGCAATGACAGTAAGCACTACTTTTCATGGAAACAGCATTTTTGTTCTGCAACATCCAACCCAAGATGACAAGTTCCAGACTACTTCACCAATATCTGGCATAACTTCTTCCTTAAGTATAATCCCTCTTCTACCCAAAGTGGTGCGGCACACCAGGACACCAGTTTACCGAGGACACAATTGTTAATAGAGTACGAGTGGATGGAAAAGGTCACTGTGACCAGTGTGCCAGTGTATGCGAGTAAGCCAGCCCATTATGCTTCACAGAAGAGAGGAAAGCCATTTGAGATCAGCATTACAGTATATCCTTTTTGCCTCTGCTGAGAGATCGAGCAAACTCAGTTATTACAGTCAAGCATGTGATGGAGGGAAAGTGAAGATGTCTGCTTGACCAACCTGGGATATGTGATGAGGCTTCTAGTGAATTCAGCACACTCGCCCACTACCAGCTAAAGTAG
This sequence comes from Palaemon carinicauda, assembly GCF_036898095.1. Lineage (NCBI taxonomy): Eukaryota > Metazoa > Arthropoda > Malacostraca > Decapoda > Palaemonidae > Palaemon > Palaemon carinicauda. Next base: position 148,822,548 of record NC_090736.1, on the reverse strand, counting down.
TTGTTGATACATGATTGGACATGTTTGCTCAGAAGCAAAAGCCATACCTCTAACCCTAGTAATGCTAAAGCGCAGCATGTGAAGTGTGCTGCCTACCATGCGAGCTGTATCTGGAATCAGATAACAGTAAATCAACCAGAAATGCAGATTCCTGCCACCGGGGGCTGGAACAAGGAAGGACATCTATGGCAGATCGTTATGAAAAAGCTCTTACCCATTGCAGAGTTGCCAGTAGCTGAGCAAGTGGGTGCAAGTCTAAATGCAATTGATGAAATGTTACTTCTCTGGTCTAAATTGCATGGCACTATACAACTGCAAATGTGAGTTTTGGAGGATTGTAGTGCAGAATGTCCTCAACTTACAAACATTCGTCTATACAAACAAATCCAAATGAAAATTAAAAAATACTGTAATAAAACAATATAATTTAATACAGTATGCAAAACAACATTGTGATAATCTATTTCATATGAAACCTGAGTATTCGTTGACTTTTGTAGCTGGAAGTCATAGGCATGGCAATTCAGGTTAGGCCAATATTTAACAAAATTGGACTTACAAACAATTTGACAGCTTTTTGGAACCACTTGAGTTTTCAAGTTGAGGACCCGTACACTCATCTGTGCAGCAAGAAAATGTGGCAAACAAGTATAGGCCTACTGACTACACTTGTACATCCAATAATAAACACTTATAGTGCACATGGTATGGGCACTTTTTTCCGCTTATTAGGATTCTGGGACATAATATGGTACAAAGAAGCTAGTGTGTAGCAACATACAGTAGTTTCAAATTTGGATTCTACGTAGTGAAAATTGTAGGATTTGACACCAAGATCCTTCAAATAGGACAAATCTTTGCCATTTTATTGTGAAATGCAATATTTCTGTTATTCAGAGGAAGCTATCTTGAACTTTCAGGTGGCTAACAGGTTTATCAGAAGAGGAATCCCAAGGATTATGAGAGCCAATTATGGTGCTAATTTCCATATATGAAAAATGCTACAGTTATCTGCTCCAATATGTATCCCATTATACCTAATATATGGATTGGTTGCTACCTCAATAAGTAAACCTATTTAATAAATAAAAAGCTTTGCCAACTCTGTTCTCGCTTTGTCTAACTAAATTATTTGAGAGAAACTTCTAAAACTGAGACTTTACAGTACATAAAATTTTCAACAGAGTCAAATATGTTATTATTACAGGAAAGGAAGGAAATAGGGTGGTAATTTTCAAATGTAAGCCAACATAAAAAAAAAAAGAAGACTGGATGACACTGGCAGGATATGGCTAGCTGGAGAGCCAGACTTGTTTTGTCCAATAGATACTATCTTAAACTAATATGCTTGTACCTTTCCAGAAAAAAGTCTAGATTTGGCATTGTGTAAAATTATTCAATGACAATTTTGAGAGAAATGAAATGGTATCCATAGAAAAAGATGGAATGGTATACATAAGAGTTGCAAAATTGAGTTACAGACTATACAGTATTCACAGGCAATTGATACATTTTAACATACAGATTGTAGAAAGAATTTGAAGCAATTGCTATAAATATGATTACTGTTAATGTCCCTTCAGTCACACGTTTATGGAACTTCTTTACTGTAACTTAAGAAATGGTACACTCTCGAAGTGTATTAAGACGACCAGAGGAAACTGGATTTTAACTTAAACAGAAAGGTAATAAAAACTTAAAAGGCAAAATTCTAAGGAAAAAGTCCTTCATCATTAACATTTTTTGGTCTTCACTAGTTGTTAATATTAAATTTCCTCACTTTTCAAAAAAATTTACAAGATACATAAAAACAATGCATTTAACTTTATCTATAATAATTCACACTAAATATTTTAAGAGGTCATAGGAATCCTTTAACAATCAGTAGCCTACATTTGTATTCAATTAGTTTTCAGGCAAGCAAACAAATTATTATACTTGTTTCATATTGAATAGTAATCAGGATATTGTAATCTGAATTTCAATTATAATAAAAATTGCTTGTAAAGGTTAATCTAGACCAGATTTGAAAATTAGATTTTGAGTCTTGAATTTACAAGAAAAAATTGCTTTGTGATTTTTTAATGTAGAGCTGCTTGGCATTAAAAACTAAAATTAGCTTTAAATACAATGACTGTAAAAATCAACTGATAGGATACATGCTACTAGACTGAGGAAGTGCCAGTAACTTCAACAAATACACACACTTTGATAAACTTCAAGTAATCTGGCAAATATAGTTTTAAAACTTTTCATAAAAAGAATCAATTTTTGTCTTCTCGGATACTTTGTGAATTTGTCTTTCTGTAGTAAATCCCATATTGGCTTCTTATCTTCATTTTGACCTCCTTTGGAACATCTTGCAATACTTGGTGATATTCACGTCTGGAAAACAAAATCCATTAATTGTACAGATATAACTTATTTAAATATACTGTGCAATTCTCTATCAAGAATATATCACTACTAAAATATCTTACATGAAGAACTATAAATATATACTATTTTAATATATTAAATCTAAAATTAAAAGACCAAATATTACTAACGAAATTATATTTTGTGTAGTGAAAAAATATTACCTCAAATCCTAACGAGGAAATATTTCACTACATTCAACTACAAACTGACCTCTGAATCAACAGATCAATATTAACACAGCATGAGCTCCCACAAATCATTCAATTACTTTAATTCTCCCCAAAAGATACCAAAGAAACAATTCCCTGAATAAAATTTCATAACTTACATGACAGAGGATACTTGTCAAGCACACAAACTACAAACATGCATAAATTCCGAGCAAAAAATTAGATTTATTGACATGGAAAAAGTTTCAAGTACAGAATACTACTTAGTACTGCACTTGTATATAAGATTGATAAATAATTAAATTGTATTTTTACTATCTTTAAAACAGAAAACTGCCCATTAGATTCCTCTATTTTTCCAAAAAATACATAGTTCTCATAAAATGAAAAAAGCTAGATTTTTATGATGCATTGTATGGATCTTCCATAAACAAACTCCAGCTATTCTATTGATTAATCTATCTAGGTGTATTCTCTGGTTAACCTTCAACCAATAAACCAGCTTATAATACAAACCTCTAGTTATTTATACGGATTACCTTCCCGCAAAGCAAGAAGGTAGTCAATAAACTGAAAAAAATGCGAGGTGGCAACCCTACCTAATCACTGCTGTGGGTAGGTAGGGGGTGGCTTGGGGGTACCCTCCAGCCACCGATCTCCACTTACAGCTCACAGAGCTGCCTCACTTTTTGATTGCAGGCAGGACTTCTGGGGGACAAGTGATAGCAAGAACTTGTGTAAATAACCACAGGTTTGTACTAGTAAGGAAAAAAAAAATTTATTTATTTCCAAATTTGTTATTTGTTCCTTCACTAACAAACCTCATGTTATTTATATGGATGACTCACTCTCAGGTGGGTGGAAGTCTGACTTCTGGCTTAGTCATTGACCCCGGTTTCCCTAGTACAGTATATGACTGTATCTAACGATAAACCTTGACACCTCGCTAATAAGTTCACGAGTATTATTGCAGCCTGAGGAATCTGTGTGGTTGTGGGAATAGCATATGAATGTCTAAGTAAGAGTATTCAAGTTCTTGAACAGGAATCTTACATATAGACATTTCCCATTGTTTATCTCGCAAAAACCATTGGGGACTTGAATATAAATATAATGAATTGTCTATACTAGGACACACAAGGGAAATTTTTCTCACGTGCAGAGGTTGAAGCCAACTTGCAGAGGGACCCAAGGTGCTGTTCCCCAAGAGAGGAAAGATGAAGAAAGGAAAAGCCAGACACTCATTCATCCCAGAATGAATCCAGGTAACCAATGCCCTAAACCAACTGCTATTTGTCCAACAATGAGCCCGAGGTATTCTTAAACCACTTGTTGTGCAGCCGCCATAGGGCCGACAGAATGTATCGAGCCTCCTGTGGGTCACGTCTTTGCGATAGTGAGCGGTGAAGGTAGTTTAACGCTTTCACAAGCCTGGCTGCCTGCTTGAACTTGTGATACCGAAAAGTTATGCTTAAACGCCAGGGACATACTGATGCCACTGACATCATGAGCTCTACGTTATCGAGCTTGAGGAGGGTCATGTTGGATGGCAGAGTCTATGATTTTATGGATCCAAGAAGAGATGCAGTAGTGTTCTTGGTGACCCTCCTCTTATTTCTGCTAGAGATGACTAATAAAGGTGAAAACAGGCGTCTTGGTGCTGCAGTGCATTCAAGATAATATCTCAAACTCCTCACTGGGCACAGTAACAATTAATATGGGTCATTGATTACAAAACGTAGACTCTTCATCTGAAAGAGCCCGAATCTATGGTCCAGTACTCCTGGATTTTGAGTCTTGGCAATTAACTCGGGGACAAAGCCGAGTGTCACCTCCCCCATCCCCTTTAATGGGCGATATCGTACAAGACGATGTAGTTTGTAGTTCATGGACTCTCTTTGCAGAAGCTAAAGCAAGTAGGAACGCTGTCTTTAAAGTGAGATTACAGTCTGTAGTATGGCATAGTGGTTTGTAAGGACCCTTAAGGGATCTCAAAATGCAAACCAAGTTTCAAGGAGGTCTAATCTCCGACTTGAGGCAAGTGGTCTCATAACTCCGTACAAGTAAGGAAAGCTCCAATGAAGAGGAGAGGTTCACTCCCTTCAATCTAAAGGCTAAGCTCAAGGCTGAGCGATAGCCTTTTACCGCCGAGACAAAGAAGTTTTTCCTCTCAAAGGTATACAAGGAACTCTGCTATTACTGGAATAGTGGCATCAAGGGGAGAGATCCCCCTTCCACGACAACAACCACAGAAGACCGTCCACTTAGCCTGGTACACTGCTGTCGAAACTTAAGCAAATGTTTTGACATTCTCTTCGCAACTTGTTGCGAGAGGAGACACTGGATAGTTTCCAGGCGTGAAGTCGAATAGACGAAGTTCTTGTGAAAGAAATTGACATGTGGCTGTTTGAGTAGATCTGGTCGTGAAGGAAGTTCTCTTGGGTAATCTACTATCATTTGCAGAAGGTCCGGGAACCATTCTGCATGATGCCATAGCGGAGCTATGCGGGTCATCTTTGGATTTGTGGATGCTCGGGTCTTGTTGAACAGTCTTCTCATTAGACAAAACAGGAGCAAGGTGTACACGTAGATGTTGTCCCACCATTGTTGGAATGTAACCTGCCATAGAGCCTGAGGGTTCGGGACTGGGGAACAGTACAGTGGGAGCTTGAAGTTCAGGGACGTTGCGAACAGATCCACAGTCGAGGGACCCCACAAAGTCAGAACTTTGTTGGCTATCAGAGGATTCATAGACCATTCGGAATCCACTATCCAAGTCGGTCTGCTCAAGAAGCGAGCTGATAGCATTACCGAATAGTCTTCTGATTATCTTAGAATCCCTACTACAAGATGGCATAGGTGCTGCAAAAAGGCACCGCCTTGTTTATTTATGTGAGCCACTACTGTAGTCTTGTCGCTTATCAACAATGCAAAGTGACCTGCCAGCAACTGTTGGAGAGCTAGGAATGCTGCTCTCATCTCCAAGAGATTTATGTACTGATACCTTCTGGATTCGGACCAATGGCCTGAGACCGTGTGATGCAGCATATTAGGCCCCGCACCTTTCTTTTAATGTGTCTGTAAAGAGCAACAAGTCCAGAGGAGGGACAAGAAGACCTAGACCTCTGCAGAGATTCTCCTGTCACCCATCACTGAAGATCTGCTACTTGATCCTGAGCCAATGGCACTAGAGTGTTCGAGGATCCGGTGTGCTCATCCCATAACGACTTTCGATGCCCTTGCAGGGATCTCATCCTGAGGCGGCCATTTGGAACAAGAATCAGTGAGGTTAGACGACTTAGGAGGCAAAACCACTGACGTACTGGCATGTCATCTCGTGAGAGGAAGGGACGAGCCACTTCTCTCAGCCTGTGTATTCTGTCTGATGGAAAGACTTTTTGAAGGTCGGTGTCCATGATCATACTGATGTAAACCAGTCTCTTAAGGTATCTTAAGAGACAAATGACATTCTTGTGGGCCCATGATGACACTAGGGCAAACACCCTGGTGAAGACCTGGGGTGCTATCGAGACACCGAAACAGAGAACCTTGAACTGGTAGTGTCTTCCCTCGTGTATGAACCCGAGATACTTCCTTGATGACGGATGAACTGAGATCTGGGGGGTATGGATCTTGGAGATCCAACATGCACATGAAGTCCTTGGGTCTTACAAACCTTGAATGACCATATCTGCAGTCTCCATCCTGAACAGAGTTCGAAAGACAAACTTTTTCAGGGGCGACAGATCTATGTCTCCAGCCTCCAGACGCCTTTTTCACAAAAAAAAAAAAAAAGTCTACTGTAGAAGACTGGGGACCCGTCTAAGACCTCTTGGAGAGCCCCTTCTGCAGCATGGTCTGGACTTCGTCCCGGAGAGCCAGCTCCTTTACAGATCCCTCCATATAGGAGCTTAGAGGAAATGGATCTCAAGTCAGGAGGGAGAGATTGTATCAAGAGGACGCAATACCCTACACCGACCACTGTGATTGTCCAGGGATCAGCCCAATGATGCTGCCACCTTTGCCAGACGCGTTGCAGGCGTCCTTCCACTGGTAGACTGATGAGAGGATTGCCCTCCCTAGCAGGGGCGGCCACCTTGACAGAACCCCTTTTCCAACTTTCTTTTCTCTGAAAGACTGAGACCCTTTCTGGTCCCTGGAATAAATTGGCTTCCAAGACACCTTCGTCATTCCTGGTCAAGATGTCAAGGGACATGAAGAGCTAGACTGATCTTTGGGGGGTTAGGAAGCCCTCCCATAAGGCCGAAAAGTCATGGCTCTGTGGAGGAGAGAATCCTGGAGGATTTTTGCCACCTATCAACAGCTCTTTCCACCTCTTCGGGGTTGAAGAGATTCCCTTGAGAGTCCAGTTCCAAAGACGCAAGACCTCCACATTTGGCACCTGCCTGTGGAACTTTCCAATTATTACAGTGGAACCTCTACATACGAACGTATCTACATCCGAATTTTCCAACATCCAAAGTAAAATTCGAGCAAATTTTTTACTCTACACCCGAATTTTATTTCGACACACGAAGTAAGCAATTTTCGTCGTACCGGTTGTATCCGAATTTTTCGACACGCGAAGTACAATTCGAAAACGTTCCTACTTTACACCCGAATTTTTTTTCGACACCCGAAGTAAACAATACCCGTACGCGTAGTTGGTACTCATAGCGCCGGATGTGTTTTTTATTTCCGCCGATAGAAGGCAGCACTTCGACCTCGGAGGGACCCTGAATTAGCGTGGCTTGGGTCAGTCCTCTGTTCTCGTCGGCTTCGTGCGGTTGTGCCCTGTGCGTTCTGCTATTACTGTACTGTTTTAATCGTGATTTTTTACGTACATCCTTTTACGGTAATTTACGTAAAGTATGGGTCCTAAAAGGCTTAGTTTTGCAAGTGGTAGTGGTAGTGGTGAGAAAAGGAAGAAGGAAATGCTTTCTTTAGACGTAAAGCAAGAAATTATTGAAAAACATGAGTGAACTTGCTAAAGAATATGGCCGTAATATGTCGACGATCTCGACAATCCTGAAACAGAAGGAAGCCATTAAAGCAGTGAAACCTTCTAAGGGGATCACCATTTCAAAACGCCGTAGCCCTATCATAGAAGAGATGGAACGACTTCTGCTAATCTGGATCAAGGACAGAGATTTTTGGCAACACCATCACCGAAACCATCATCTGCGAGAAGGCGCACGCCATCTTCATGGACTTGAAGGAGGAGAGCTCTGGGGGTGATGCTGGGGAGAGTTCAACCGAACCTTCCCCAGACGATTTCAAGGCATCTCGTGGCTGGTTTGAGAAATTTAAGAAACGGTCCGGGATTCATTCAGTTGTTCGCCACGGAGAGGCTGCTAGTGCGGACACAAAGGCTGCAGCTGACTTTGTCAAGAACTTTGAAAGGATCCTGCTGGAAGAAGGCTACGTAGAGCAGCAAGTGTTTAATTGTGATGAAACCGGGCTGTTTTGGAAGAAGATGCCCAGTCAAACCTACATCACCGCCGAAGATAAGAAATTGCCTGGGCATAAGCCAATGAAGGATTGGTTGACTCTTGCCGTATGTGCCAACGCTAGCGGGGACTTTAAAGTCAAGCCCTTACTGGTTTACCATTCGGAGAACCCTAGGGCCTTTAAGGCACACAACGTGGATAAGGACCAGCTTCAAGTTTTCTGGCGATCCAACTCGAAGGCCTAGGTCACTAGGCAGTTCTTTGTGCAATGGGTTAACCAAGTTTTTGGCCCTTCTGTGAAGAAGTATCTTCATGAGCAGAAATTGCCTTTAAAGTGCCTGCTATGACTTGACAATGCACCCGCTCACCCCCCCGGACTTGAAGATGATATCTTCGATGAATTTAAGTTCATAAAGGTGCTGTATCTTCCACCGAATACCACCTCTATCCTCCAGCCCATGGACCAGCAAGTCATCTCTAATTTCAAGAAGCTCTACACCAAGCACCTATTCAAGCAGTGCTTTAATGTCACGCAAAGCACAAACTTAACTTTGCGTGAATTTTGGAAAAGCCACTTCAACATCGTGCACTGCTTGAAGATCATAGATCAGGCTTGGGTGGGATTAACTCGACGAACCCTCAATTCTGCCTGGAAGAAGCTGTGGCCTGATGCAGTTTCTCCCTGAGATTTCGAAGGTTTTGACCCCGAACCTGATCCCGTGGTGGGTGCAGCGGAAGACGAAGAGGAACTCCCTAGGCAAGTCCATGGGTCTGGAGGTCGACGCAGATGACATCACGGAACTCTTCGCCGAACATCACGACGAACTTACCACAGAGGAGCTCAAGGAACTCCATGCTATGTCTGAGCACGAGTGATGACGAGGAAGGGAGCGAGGAGGTAGAACATGTGTTAGGTTCGGCGCAAATAAAAGAGGTGTTAGGAAAATATCAAGACGTGGTCGACTTCATCGACAAATACCACCCAAAAAAATTGCAGGTTTGTCGTGTAGTTGCGCAGTTCGATGATGTTTGCCTAACTCACTTTCGAAACATTCTGAAAAGCCGTACCAAGCAACTATCTATCGATAGCTTCTTTAAAAAAACTACGAAGCGAACTCGTGATAAAGAGGATGGAAGTGTTGTGGTTCAAAGAAAACGGCAAAGAGTGAAGCAAAAGAAATTCAATCAATTTTAAGTGGAGAGAGTGAAAGTGATTAAAATTAATCATCAAAAAAAAAAAGAAAATTTAAAAAAAAAAAAATATAAAAATAAAAAAAATAAATAAGCTAAGTTATGTTAAAGTTCACTTAGTGTAAGTTAGAATAAGTTACAGTAGTGTACGTTTATCGTAGTTAACCTCTCTACCTCCTCGCCACCCGTCCGTCTCCTCTCTGCGTAGCAAGACCAACAACACCTACGCTGGAGTTTCTAAGGTAAAGTGACGCTAAAAACCTGTTTCTTATTTATCATTTTTTGATAATTATTCTTTTTTACATGTCTATTATCTAATTTAGTGTGCATTATTCTCATGGGTAATTATGTGTAGTAATTTATTAAGGAGTTATCATAGGTTTTTGGTCTCAACCACGGATTAATCCTATTTCAATGTATTCTTATGGGAAAATTCGTTTCGACATCCGAACATTTTCTACATCCGAAGTCGGTTGTGGAACGGATTAAATTCGTATGTAGAGGTACCACTGTATATCCTTTTTCTTTAGAATCGCATTCGCTCCAAGTTGACCGTGTGGTGTGAAAGAAATTCTAAGGTCCGGGTACCTGATTGAAGGAAGGACTCCAAGGACCATCTTGTCGAATCTTTGGAAAGATTCTCAAATTGGACAATCTGGCCCAATGACCCAAGCAGCTTGCATTGCATACTTCGCGCCTCTCTACATATTGAGGAGCAGAGGCAGAAAGGGAGGCCCTCAAGGAAGCTAGTGCCTGCACTGGAACACTCCTGGTAAGAGATTCCACCGAGGGGTCTTAAGAGTCAGGGTAGGACAAGGCTCGTCCTGGATCTTGTAATATTTCCTCTGCAGAATGAAAGGAAGTGGAAGAGATTGGGAGGAAGACCCTGCTCTGAGAGGGCTAGAAGCACCTGGTATCCGAGAGATAGCTTTCCTTCTGGCTGCAGCAAGTCCTTTTGACCAAGAGAGAACTACACTGGTCATAGGTTGTTTCTGGGTAGCTGAAACTTGGTCCAAAAACATATCTTTGCCTTCTTGTGGTGCAGTGCCAAGGTCCAAGAGGAAAACGCCATTTGGACTGGCATTTAAGAGAGACCAGCCTATTTAGGAGGTAGCCTCTTGGGCATCATCAAATGCTCCTTTGTGATTTGTACTGGGCAACCAGGAAATATTGGAACACCTGCGTACTTGCTGGGAGGTTCCTTAAGTCTCTCTGGAAAGACTAGAGCTGTCGGTAGAGGAGTTAGTTGTCGGAGAAGTTGGATCCTCGCTTATTTTTGAAGCTATGACCTAGGCACGCGAGACAACTGCCGACACACCACCAGGGTCACTCGTTGAGGGAGGCGATTTCTGTGCGACTACGTGTGAATAGTGCGTGAATCACGCGGGATCGTGAGATTTGCGATTGCTGGCGCGAGAATCACGTGCATTAGCCACAACTTCGAAAGCAACAGATGGCAAACAAAGAGGAGGAGGCCTCAGAGAGACTCTTGCAGCTGTAACACTTTGTACCTTTGCTGGAGGAGAAGATGGGAGCCTTTGAGTGGGGTCAACGAGCTGCGTTCGCGAGTGTTGTGGTACAGCAGAGCTCGTAAAGGGGCGTTGCGCAGGCAAAAGCTTGCAAAAGAAACCCCAGACTTTGAAAGGTGCTGGAGGTACTCTTGGAAGAGGCTTCTCATGGAGCTGGTCTTCAGAAAGTCCTTGTCCAGTCGGAGATCGTTTGGGAGAAGAATCACGAGATGTAACACGACGCGTAGATGGAGAGCGCAGGCGTCTACGTCGTTCTAGCAAAGAGGATCTTCTTGAATGGAAGCTAGAGAATCTAGCGCATGATCATGAGCGCGCTTTGCTTGTGATCATGAACGCTCTGAAGATCTTGAACGTCTAGCCCTTGATTGTAAGCATCTTGATCGTGAGCATTAAGCTTGTGATCATGAGTGTTTGCCTCGCGATCGACGTGATGGCGAGTGCTTAACATGAGATCTTGGGCGTGTAGCTCGTGATCGTGAAGCTCGTGATCATGCACGCAAACGCACAGCTCATGAACCTGAGCGCGTAACTCGTGATCCTGAGCGCGTAACTCAGGATCGGGAGTGTAAAACTCTTGACCTCGAGTGTGAGCGTGAAGTTCGTGATCTTGGGCATTGTGCCCTTGATCGTGAGTGCTCAGTTCGTGAACGAGAAGAAAGTCCCCTAGAAGACAAACGCCTAGACCGTGATGAACTGAAGTCTTTTTGGCGTAAGCGTGTAGCACTTGAATGCTTGAATGCTAGCGTCTTTGGGATGAGCACTGAGGTCGCAAACAATCTCTATTCATTGAACGCGGTAAATGACATTCCAAAGGTGAGCGTGAAGCTCGTGAGGGTGATTGTCCCTAAGGATGAGAATATGTAGTCTCTCGTCCTGGTGATTGGCGAGCAGGTGGAGTGCTGGCTGTAAGAGGATAGTTTAGCCCAATCTCAGCAGCAGGTGAGGGCAGTGCGCAGAAGCTGGCGAGTGGAGATATCGTCAGCAGGGAGGAAGGTGGACCTTGCACATGTCCAAGGCAAAAGATGTTGAAGCTACAGTGGACGGGTCTCTCCTCGCACCACGCTGAAGTTGCAGAAGCGTCCCCTTCAAAGGGGGAGCCGAAACCCCTGAGGACAGCAAAGCCTTAAGAACATCTGCAAGGGAGAAAGGCTCCTTGGCAGCTGAAGGTGAAGATACTTCACTAGGGGAAGCATCAACCCTCCCCCCGTACCCCAAGGTTGCCAAGGAGTTAGTCTGTCTGCACTCTTACTTGACTATTTCCATGAGAAAGATGGGCGAGGAGGAACTTTAGAACGAGATCTAGGTGCACGAGAAGAAGCCCGAGCCCTTTTCCCATCGGAGGAATGAATTGAATTGAATATAGGATTTAGGCATTAAGCCAAGCACTGGGGCATCAAAGGCCATTCAGCGCTATATAATGAAAATCATTCAATCATATCTGTACACACACCATTTAGTATCATTTTAACCTTTAATACAAATCGTAACACTTTCATACAATAAAATCTAGATGTGAAATAAATAGGGATTAAAAGGGTAAAATAAATAAATAAATTAATAAAATCAATTATAGCTCATAATATAACCCAATACTTTGTATAAATTTTCTCAAGTTCAGGGTATTACAGTTTTCCCCCAGTATATCTCTTAAAGGTTTGTCCTGGAGTAAATGTGTCCTCTGAAGATTAAAAACAGGACAATCGACTAAAATATGTTTAACATCCATTGTCACTTGACAGGTATTACAAAGAGGGGCCTGTCTCCCTTCCCCACTCTTCATTAAATAATTGTGCGTTGCATATGTGTGGCCAATACGCAGCCTAGTTAAAATAATGGTATCCCTTCTACTTGTAGAATTACAAGATGACCATTTATCCACCAATGGGTGGATTAGTTTCAATTTTGTATTGGTGGTCAGTTCAGACCATCGAGCTTGCCACTTATTTTTACAGTAAAGATGAATCTCACTTTTAAGATCTTTGTAAGGAATACTCAAGGGGGATGGATTACTTAGCCCTGAAGCTTCCTTTGCTGCCTTATCTACTTGTTCATTCCCATCCACCCCAACATGGGCAGGGACCCAACAGATGTGAACACTGATACTCTTCCTAGACTGCAGAAGTACTAACCAGTCCTGCACCTCTTGTACTAGATGATGGCCTGGTATAATTTGTTTTAATGAGAGTAAAACACTATTGGAATCCGTAAAAATTGTATAAAAACTATTTTGGTTGCCATTTTTAAAAATATGTTGGACTGCGAGAATTATTGCGTACAGCTCAGCAGTAAAAATTGAACAAGAGGATGGGAGTTTCCTTCTAATAACAATATCCCCCACCACAGCTGCACTTCCAACTCCTGCAGCCGATTTGGAGCCATCTGTAAAAACATGTTTCCCATGATGTTGAGCAGCATGATTTAAAAACTCACTTTTCATTACCCTACTAGGTAAGGTATTTTTCCCTCCTGCAGTAAAACATACTTTAACAGGTGGATTACACCAAGGAGGAGACTTGGGATATCCTACCTCTGCTATCTGTGCTGTTAACAAGCCTACTTCTCTAGCATCGTTTTTCAGCTGTACTTCCAAAGGCTTAGGCACTCTAGATCTGTTAGGAGCCCGATCTAAAGGCGTCCTAACATATTTACAGTTAGGATTGTTTCTCACAGCAAGGGACCTAGCTAAAAACCTCAAACTCAACTCCTCTCTGCGAATGGAAAGGGGAGGTATGCCAGAATCAACATAGAGACTGTCAATGGGAGATGTTCTGTAAGCACCTGTGCAGATGCGAAGCCCAGCATTGTGAACAATATCAAGTTTTCCAAGTAAAGTCTTTGTAGCTGACCCATATATTTGGCATGCATAGTCTAACTTGCTCAGACACAAAGATGTATAAATTCTAAGCAAAGTTGTTCTATCAGCACCCCAATCAAAATGCGATATCACTTTCAGAATGTTCAGTGACTTCTTAACCCTGATAGATAGGTCATTTATATAGGGACCAAATGTCATTTTCTTGTCGAAAATTACTCCAAGAAACTTGACACTATCCTCATATGGCAAAATACAATCATTTAAGAAAAGGGTGGGGATCTCTTCCCTTTTACGAGTACGAGTAAAGCGAATGGCTTTGGTCTTCTGAGGAGAAAACATGAATCCACGAGAATTTGCCCATGCGGAAGCAGCATTTATTGCAATTTGAAGATTTTGGCATGCTTGAAGTGCAGATGATCCACTACAATAAATTGCAAAGTCATCGACAAATAGTGATCCTTGTATGCCAGGAGGTATGTGACTAATGAGACTATTAATAGCAACAGCAAACAAGGTCACACTCAATACGCTGCCTTGGGGGACACCTTCTTCTTGCATGTAGGATGAAGATAGTTCTGACCCTACTCTCACTTTAATTGAGCGGTTTGATAAAAATTCTTCAATAAAAGAGAACATATGTCCTCCTATACCCCACGAGGCCAATTGCTTTAAAATACCACCCCTCCAGGTGGTGTCATATGCCTTCTCGAGGTCAAAAAAGACACCCACCACCTGGTTTTGGTTAGAAAAAGCATTTGAAATTTCCCTTGATAACATCAGCAAAGGGTCTAGAGTACTTCGGTTCCTCCTAAAACCAAACTGTCTGTTAGATAAAAGATTTTTTGATTCTAGATACCACACAAGTCTGTTGTTGATCATTCTCTCAAATAGTTTGCATATGCAACTGGTCAAGGATATGGGCCTATAACTAGATGGCAGTTCTGGGTCTTTACCAGACTTGTGGCCTGGAATTACAATTGAAGTATGCCAGGAATCAGGAGATGTATGGGAAGCCCATAGACCATTAAAGGTTTCTAATAAAAATTCCTTGGTATCCACTGGAAGATGTGATATCATTTCATACCGGATGCCATCCTCACCTGGGGCAGTTAAAGAAGAGCTGGAGATAGCATTTTGCATCTCCTCCATACTAAAAGCCAGGTTAAAAGCTTCAGTATTTGAAGAAGCAGGAGGAACAACAGATGTTGATGCTCTAATTTGTTGAAATGCTGGGGAATAGTTGTCAGCACTTGATACATGAGCAAAGTGCTTAGCAAGAACCTCTGCTACATCTTTGGGGTCAGATATATATCTATTATTTTCCCTTAATATTGGTAGAGGCTTAGGGACGAATTTACCTTGAAGTTTTCTAATCTTGTCCCATATTTCCTTTGAAGGAGTTTTGGTATTAATATTAGATATATATTTCTTCCAAGATGCTCTCTTTGCTTTTTTAAAAATTCTTTTTTGTTTGGCACAGGCTCTGAGATATGCTATTCTATCTGCTAAATAGTTTGTCCTCAAGTATCTTCTGAAGCAAGTTCGGGTCACTTTTCTTGCGTTGGCACATTCTTTACTCCACCCAGGAACTACAGAGCGATGAGGTAAATCGCATGTTTTAGGTATAAACTTGCTAGCATTATCATCAATAATATTTTCAAGATGTTGATAGGCATGCACTGGAGATGTAAATTCATCATATTCTTTATCAGTGTGTGAACAGTTTTCATAAGCTGCCCAGTCTGCCTCATCTATCTTCCATTTTGGTGGACACTGAGAAGGAAGATTATGGACATAATTTAACATTATTGGCCAATGGTCACTGCCATGTAGGTGTTCATTTACTGACCAAAGGTAGTCCAATCGAATGGATGAGGAACAGATTGACAAATCAATGGCTGATGTAGAGTTGTGGACTACATCATACCTAGTTGGAGAACCATCATTCATTAGTATTACATCATTGTTGTCGATTAATTCTTCAACAAGATTACCCCATCTATCGCACACATTTCCACCCCATAAAGTATGCTTTGCATTAAAATCACCCATTAAAATAAAAGGGGCAGGAAGCTGATTGATCAAGTCTTGGAGGTCAGAAAGTCTAAGCCTTCTCGGATTACCAGCATGATCTAAGAGGAAAAGTTCTAAGGATGGTTCAATATATAGCGAGCATAAAGTAATTTTTTTCCCGATATGAGTTCTAACTGCACATGCCTGTAGTGGTGTATTGAGTGGGATAGTTTCAAATTTTACAGATTTGTGAATAATAAAACCTGTACCACCTTGAGCTCTTGCAGCTTGCAAAGGAGGGGATCTACAAAAATGATAATTGAGTCCAGGATTAAATGGTTTGTCACTGATCTTGGTTTCCTGTAGACAAATTACCTTCATGTCTGAGTCCCTGGTTAAAGTTTTTATTTGCTCAATGCTAGTACTTAGACCTCTGCAATTCCACTGGATGATAGACATTATCTTTTGTTATTATTTTTCTTTGTCTCATTTGTCTTTTGGGACTTTTCAGATGAAGCCATGTAAGGCCTGGAGATGGAAGGCTTTACTAGGCCACCACTCTTCTTTTCTTTCTTTCTAGGATCTTTATAAGAGTCAACCTTAGGATCATGAGCAGTAGGGCACTTACCTGACTTAGATGAAGGTGAGGATGATGGGGACCTTTTCCTCTTTGGAAGATCTTGTTTTCCAATCTCCATCAAATCAGGTAGAGATTCTGCCTGAGACAATAAATTTAAGGTGGTGGAAGCCACATTGGCTTCCTTGGAGGATTGCGCTAGAACTTCAACAGTTCGAGCACTTAGCCCAAAAGGCTGGGCTACTACCTCTAGGGGAGATGCTCCTATCAGTGACAATACTTTTGGTGTATTGGAAACCATATTGACCTCTTTGGAGGTTTGTGCTCTGGCTTTTATAGGCGGAGCACTTGACCCAGATGGCTGGGCTACTACCACTAAGGGAGATGCACCTGACGGGCCAGGTGCTGCCACTGGTCCCCCTGTGGTAGTAAGGGGTAGTGGATTATAATCTTTTGTTGGCATCTTAACCGCGTGAGCAAAATTAAGTTGCCGATTGAGTAAATGCTTTGCATAACCTACACTTATATGTTCAGCATTTGCTTTCAAGATTGCAGCTTCTTCTTTCTTGTATTCTCTACATTTTTTATCATTTGATTTATGATGATCTTTACAGTTTGCACAGGTTGTATCTCTGTTGCATTGGCCATGTTCTAACAAAGAACAGTTAATACAGATCTTCGTATTATTGCAGTACCGGGAAGGGTGACCGTACTTGAAACAATTAAAGCATTGTAAAGGCCTAGGTTTATACTCTCGAACACGTACTCTTTCATTCTCAATAATTATATGATCTGGTATAACAGGGGTTTCAAATGTTAAAACTACCATGCTTGTTTGAGGGATCTTACTTCCTTTCCAAACATTAGCAGGGCACATGTCCAGAATTTCCGGTTCTGAGAATTCATATAGATCTCTATCAAAAACTACTCCTTTACCATAGCTGAAGCTCATATGTGGTTTAATATCCTTAATAGGATCAATTTCTGCAATCTTCATGCCACAAAGCATGTGAGCTTGAGTATCTGATTTTGCATTAATCAAAACAGATTGCTTACCGTATCTACTAATATCCTTACTTTTAATTAAACCAACTTTTTTTTGTATAAATTTACTAATCTTATAATAGTTATAATTATCCATCTTCCTAGATGCAATTATCCATGTTGGGGGCTTGGGGGTTCTTACTTCTGGAAGTCTATGCTCTATTTCTTTTTCCATCCATTCTTCTGGTTTATATACCTCTAGGTGTCTTGGTGCTTTATCACATAGAGCCCCAGAAATCAAACAATTGTCAATTTTTATGCTCTCTAAATTTTTATTTGCTTCTAAAGCAATCTCAAAACTTGAAAATGATACCCAAGCTTCCCAAAAGCCTTTACTACCATTAAGCTCCATTAAAATTTCTTTGATTGCCCCAAATCTACAGAAGGCTTCATGAATTATGTCATAGCTACAACCAATTGGTATGTTTTTTAAGTGGAGAATTTTCAGATTTTTTGTTGGATCTGGTAATGAGCCAGAACCAGAGAGTAAAGTATCACTGTTAATACAAGTATCATTTTCCACCAGTGCCGATAAATTGTCTTTAACAACACTGGTCAGAGAAGTATTGTTGGAGGAATCCTTTTTATTGCCGAGGTTGTCAACAGAGCTTTCCCTATTTAAACAAGCAGAAGTCGTCAACGGTGTCTGGGGTTCGCCATTTGATCCAGGGGTACGGGGAATATTAAGTTTACTCATTAATTATTTTTTCAGGGGGAGGGAAGGGGTCATAATAACAATGAAGAAAAACAATGGAAAAAAAATAAAGTTCAAGGGAGAGAAAAAATTAAGACTGTCTGAAATTCCAAAGAAGACACCGTTAGCCTTTCCCGGAATTAATTTCTCCACCAATGACACCTGTGAAAGCTGCTTACCAAATGTCCACTCCCTACCCTACCACAAAGGGATGGTACCACTATGATTAGAGTGGCTCAAGTGTATGCCAAACCCGCTTGATGGGACCGAGAGCATTTCAAGAATACAATCATCCCCACTCTAATCATAGTGGCAGGCAAACCGGACAGAATGCCGAGAGTCCTATCTCTATGAAATCGCCAACCCCTGGAATCCGAAGGCCAAATTTCCTACGAGATAGTTCCGCGTGCCAGTATGGGAATACTGACACTCCTAGGTGTCCAAACATTTTCGGGCAGTTGGCAAGACCACCACAGCTCCCACAATTGATTTTGAAATAAAAACCAATCATGGATACAATGTCCCCTCTAAAAAACCTGGACAGTGAAATGGGTAAGAGAGTTTTGACAGCAAGGTTGGAGACAGCTGATAATTATGAAGGAGGAATAAGCAATAAGAGGTAATAGAAAAAGAATGAGAGAAATTTAGAGTCAAACTGAGGAAAAGAAATTCCCCAGTTCGAGAGCCCTCTTGCCCGTCACTAGCCTTCAGCACGGGAATGATATGCCGTGCTGAAGCCCAATGACTTCATCAAGGCATTCTCTCGTTAAGAGGGCCCATCGGAGGAAGACCCCAGGGGAGAACTGTCTTGCTTGGCTTTCTTCTTCCTGCAGCGCCCAAATTTCTCACACTGGGAGGCAGAACACTCTCGAGGCTTGTCGCAGGGCACACCCTGCTCACAGCGACGCCCCCAGCAGGTTGGACACAGCAGACTGGGATCTGTGTGCAACAAAGACAGTGAGGTGCCACATGGGCGACCTTCCCACCCACGACATGTTTGCATGGAGTGTGCAGAAAAGGAGTCACACACACCTGGTAATGCAGAAAAGGAGTCACACACACCTGGTAAAGAGAAAAAGCACATAAAGCAATGGTTGGTAAGATCTAATGGTTAAGCCTTTGGAGAAGAAGAAAGCGGACACGTCTGATCTCAACCAGCCAAAAGAGAAATGTGAGGGAGCTCTGTGAGCTGTGTGTGTGGAGATAGGAGTCTGGGGTACCCTCCAGCCAACCTCCTACCTACCCACAACAGTGGTTAGGTAGGGTTGTCACTTCACCTTTCAGTCTATTGGCTACCTTCACCGAAAGATAATCCATATAAGTAATGTAAGGTTTGTTAATGAAGGAACAATACTGTTATGACCATTACAGTATACAAAGTTTGCATGACAAACAAATGACAGCACCATGTTTTTGTGCTCCTTTCTATGAATTCAAGCCTCAGGGTAAATACTGCATCTAATAATAGTTAAATGACCAGCTGCTTTAGGTCAAGCCATCTATCCTACAACCCTAAGAAGTAATAATAATATCGTCATAGGATCAGGACTTGGTCTTGCACTGCATTCCTCTTAGTGAGTGGACAGTATACCTTTCACAGATTTCTGCATTGGTATTAGGAGGACTGTAAATCAAGATTTTCATATAAACCCATCAGTAATATGACACATTAGGAAAACTATAATTTGTATTTTTCCTAGCTATACAAAGCCAAAGCTCTTCAAGTAGGAGTATTATTTCAGCGATAACTGAAATTAGCTGTTAGAGCTTTTGCGGGGTGTAATTACCCTCTGCTAGTTAGTGGAGGAGGGTAGTGTGGGTAGACTAACTACCTTGCTCACACCAGCACTCGTAAACAACCATCAATTTGCAATAGTGTCAGGAATTCCCGGGGGAAGGTTATGGCGGGACCAATATGTGTAAAGAGCTCCAAGTTTGTATAGTTAGGAAAAATTAAAATCATTCCAAATTTGTCATTGGCTCCAACACTACTGTACAGTATATAAAAACCTTACTCTCTTTACGTAGGAGACTCACTCCATGGTGGGTGGGTCCTAAAACCAACTGGCTCGTGACTGTCCTGGGGGTGAGACTCTGCATTGCTCGAGTTGTTTACAGGGACCTCTGACACTTTGTGATCCTTATACGATGACGGCCTGGGCAATCGGTGCTAAAAGCAGTTTAGCATTATGACTTGACCAGCTAAGCTTAATGTTGGAGCTAAACTTCTCACTTATCCTAGACACCGCCAGACTCCATCACGCTTAGAGAACGGGGACATATATACAGTATACTGTACACACATCAAGTTACACCTAGAGCTTAGTACCCACTTGCAGTCAGAGGTGGTCAGCTTGCAGAGTTCCTCGGATATTAAGCCTCAAGAAGAATTACCAAGTCACTCGCACATTCATTCTCGACTTATTCGCAGGTAACATCTGCCCTCAACCGACTGCTACTTGTCCTACAAGGGAGCCGAGGTGTTATTGACCATATTTTGTGCAGCCACCACAGGACCTAAGGTAAACGTGTCCAGGTTCCTGTGGATTATGTCTTGCAGGTAGCGGCGGTGAACGTTTCTACACGACCGCTTATTGTACCTGCTCTACAGAGAAGTTCCTTCTAAATGCCAGGGATATGCTGACACCCAACATGAGCAGGAGGAAGATGACTGGAATGTGAGGAGCCTGGTTGTATGGCTGTTCCTATTACCTATCTGATCCAGGAAGATAATAGAGTTCATTGTAATCTTCCTCCTGATTCCCTCTGCTCACAAAGAGCCTGTTGATCTGAGAAAGGGATCTAGAGTTTATTTTTAAATATTTCCTTAGTGCCCTAACAGGGCAGAGGAACAATTGGTCTGAGTCATCAGTTACGGAAAGGATCCTCTCAATCTGGAAGGGCCCGAATCTGGGATTGGCTACTAACTCAGGGACGAAACTGAATGTCACTTGCCCCCATCCCCTTGAATGGATGTCAGGACAGACCATGCAGCTTGCTGACTCTCTTGGTAGAGGCCAGGGCTAAGAGAAAAACAGTCTTCAGGGTCAAGTCACGATATCATGCTTGATGAAGGGGATCGTATAACGCTCCTTCCAACTGAGGCCAGGTGCACAAAATTCTGTATGAGGGGAGAGAATTCCATTGAGGAGGAAATGTTACCCCTGTTCAGTTTGAAAACGAGACTCAAGGTCAAGCAATAGCATTTCACCACTGACACTGAAATTATTTCCTCTTAACATACAGGACCTCTGCTATTGATGGTATAATGGCATTAAGGAGAGAGATAACCCGTCCATGATACCTTCCACAAACGACAGACCACTTTGTCTGCAACCAGTCTTGAAAAGCTTTTCTTTGCGGGAGGGTTGCTGATTAACCTCCAGGCATTAAGGAGAAGCAATGGAATCGCTTGATGGAAGATCTGCACGTATGGTTGTCCGAGTATACCAGTAGTGGGGGGAGCTCTCTCAGTGCCTCTGTGAGCATATGCAGGTCCAGGAGCCATTCTGCATATTGCCACAATGGAGCTACAGTATTAGGGTCATCGAGAGAGATCTTGCAATGCCCTGACTTTGTTGAAATGCCTCCTTACTAGGGGGAATGCATAGATGTCTATTCTGTCCCACAGATCTTGGAAGGTGTCTTGCCAGATTGACTAGAAATCCAGTACTGGAGAACAGTTCACAGGAAGATTCCAGTTCAAGGACATCGCAAATAGGTCTATTGTCGGCAGACCCCAAAAAGTAACAACTCTGTTGGCTTTCTATTCTTTTAAAGACCATTCAGAGCCTGCTATCCGAGTTCTCCTGCCGAGATTGTCCGCCAGTACATTTTTCTTGTCCAGGATAAAATGGGCCTAAAGGGCTACCGAGTTTTTTTTTCCATCAATCTGAAGATTTCCTAAGCTAGTTGTCAGAGGTGCTATAAAAAAGTACCTCCTTGCTTGATTATTCGACATCACTGTAGTGTTGGCGCTCATCAGCACTATGGAGTGCACTGAAACGAGCCAATGGAATTGCTGGAGGGCTAGAAAGGCCACCCTCATTTCCAGGAGGTTTACATGGCACTATTGCTCAGATCGGACCAAAGCCCGGGTAACGTGAGGTGCAACAGATGAGGCCCCCCACCCTTTTGATGCATCTGTGAAGAGCAACAAATCTGGGGGAGGAGAGAGGTGGTCTACTCAGGTCTCTCTTTTGCTCTTGACTTACCGGTACATGAGCGTTTGGTGGGTCGAGGTGCCGAGACCAAAAAGTCTTCAGCTGCCACTATAGAAACTAAATGCATAGATAGCTGTTAGGAACCAACTTCTCTAGAGAAGTTAGGTGTCCCAGCAGCTACCTCCCTCTCTCTGTTCCTCAGATGGGAAAACTTTTCCTAGTCTGCTCATGATTTTCATCCCTAGATATACAATCTCTTGAATAGGTTGCAGGCGAGACTTCTCATAATTTATCACGATCTCAGATCCTGGAAAAGGGTGGGAAGCCTGTCTTGGTCGAGAAGGGTCTCCCTCAAATCTGCTAGAACTAGCCAGTAGATAATGAAGGAGACGAATGCCATTCTAGTGAGTTTAGGTGGACAATAGGGTGAAGATACGAGTGAACACCTGAGTTGCCGTGGACAGGCCGAAACACAGCCCCCTTGAACTGGTATATCTTTTGCCTAATGTGAATCTCTGGTACTTTTTGGAGAATGGATGAACATGAATCTGGAAGTACTGTACGCATCCTTGAGGTCTAACGACATCATTAACTCGTGCGGTCTGACGGCCTACCTGACTGAGCCGTCTACATCTTGAACAGGGTTTGTTGTGCAAACTCATTCAAAGCTGAGAGATCGATGACTGGTCAGCATCCTTCAGACACCTTTTCCAAAAGAAATACACTAAATGACTGTAGAAGCCTGAAGACCCTTCCGAGACCTTTTGGAGAGCGCCCTTTTCCAGCAGGGTCTGGACTTTGGCCCAAAGAACCTGTTCCTTCACGGATCCCAAATCTGCCATCATCAAATGAAGGGTCGGAGGCAGGCGCGAGTGCAAACGGGACAACGTACCCCTCTCTGCGTACGGAGATCGACCAAGGTTCGACCTCGTGGAACACCTACCTCTGCCATCTGCTCTCCAGGCATCCTCCTTACCAGTGGATTGGTTGGGGGAGAATGCACTCCCTAGTGGGATTGTCCACGTTTATCTCGCTTGCCTCCCTTGACCCTCTTCAAGCCCTTAGCTTGAACGGGTTGTTTGGGACCTTGGGTTTTTGTTGGCTGATTCTTCTGTAAACTCTTCTTTGACCCCTGGCTCTTCGTTAAATATCTGTGGTGGTGGCAAAGAGGAGTAGGGGCATGGGGTCATAGCCCTATGGAGGAGGGAGTCCTGTCTCTTTCCTCCACCTTTCTGCCACTGCCTCAATGTCCTCCACATTAAAGAGGAGAGAATGACCATCAAGGAGTCGCATAACCTCACTGCCTCTCTCTTTGGTACCTGCTGCTAGAATTTCAAGAATACCGCATAGCATCGCCTCAAAACCCAGCTGACACACTGGTTCACGATGTTCTGTATTAGGAACTCAAGAGTTCTCATCCCTGAAAGGAGGGAAAGTGAAAAAACCTCCCCCTCCTCTGAGGAGTAGAGAGGTCCTCGCGGTGAAGCCACCTCTGCCAGTGGCTTTGCAGGCATCCCCCCCCACAAGTGAACAAATGGGAGGACTGCCTGTCCTAGTGGAAACGTCCTCTGCCAGATCCCTTCTTTTCCCTTTCCTCCACGAAAGGACTTCTTACCACGAAAGGCTTGC
Source organism: Palaemon carinicauda (assembly GCF_036898095.1). Classification (NCBI taxonomy): domain Eukaryota; kingdom Metazoa; phylum Arthropoda; class Malacostraca; order Decapoda; family Palaemonidae; genus Palaemon; species Palaemon carinicauda. The sequence goes on along the minus strand of NC_090736.1, from coordinate 148,798,852 downwards.
TTTAACCCCCTTTGACCCTGCTGTTTCGGGTCTCTAGCTCTTTTCGGTTGCGGTTTCAGCTGTGGCCGAGAGGGGTAAGGTCTAGCTGTCAAGATCTTCTGGATGAAGGAGTCCTACCTGGATTTCCTCCACCTCTCTACCACCCACTAGACATCCTCGGGGTTGAACAAGGAATTACCCTCGAAAGGTGCATTCCTTAGTCTCGCCACTTCGGCCTGAGGGAGATGTCTGTGGAACTTGCCTATGACTGCCTCTCCTCTTCAGGATAGTATTAGCCCAAAGGTTCACCACCTGATGGGAGAGAAACTTGATGGTCCGAGTGCCATACAATAGGAAAGTCTCCAAAGACTTCCTGGAGGACTCCCAAGACAGATTCTTAGATCGAATTAGTTGTCCTAAAGACCCCAACTAGAAGTCAAGCCAAAAAGTCACCTGCATGGCGTACTTCCCAACCTTCTCCTGGTTGAGGATCTCGGAGGCCGAAAAAGAGACGAAGTCCCGTGAGTTTCTCGAAGGGCGTAGCCTTCGAGAGTGCCTCTATAGTGACTGAGAGGCAGAGTTGGGAGAGACTTCCAAGAATCTCGTACCTCCTCTGAAACACATATGGAGGAAGTAGGAGCTTGGAGGATAAATTGGAGTGGAGCGAGGAGGTGGACCCAGTTGCTTGGTATACTGCCTTCTGCTTGGCACTCCTCAACCCCTTTGACCAGGCAGAGCTGCACTGGCCCACAGGGGTTTTTGAGTGTCGTAAAACTGGTCGAGGACCATTTACTTCCCATTTAGAGGGGCTACCGATGGATCTGGTAGTCAATTGACGGATCAGATGCAGGCTAAAACCTGCCAGAAGGCATGCTCAGATTCCTTCCTCTCATCCACCGTTAGCTTAGGGTTAGTGGCGGCTGGCAAAGCGTCGTCCTCGGGATCGCTTTGCCCTTCCACATCCGAACTCTCACCCATAGGAGCCTGGAGTGGGTCGTAGTTGTCGACAGGATTGTCCGGAAACGGAAAAAGTGGAGGAAGTGCTCACTTCCAGCTGCCTAGGAGGCAGCAAAAAGGGAAGCCTGGCCAAGGATTTTGGGATGGTGTTTAATCTTTCAGCTCCCTGCTACAAGGCAGGTGTTCCGAGGTCCTAGAAGGATCTGCTGGTCTACGGGCGGGATGGGAGTCCGCCGCGCCCAGTTGCAAGTCATACCTCCTTAGGCACTTCCTCGACTGGGGAGGGACGGAAGGAGTCCCTGTAGCAAGTCCTTGGGAGGTGAAGGACAAATTCTCTTCCTCTTCCCCTTGGGTCTGGCCTGTGGCATCTTGAACTGCAAGGGGCTACCCTGGAGTTCTTTCACATTCTCTTCTCAGGGGAATCTTGCAAGGGGAGAAAGTTTTCTCCCTGCCAGAAGGACCCGCCGGAGTGGAATCCTCCGAACTCCTCCTTGGATTGGCAGGAGGGGAAGCCCTAAGGACGAGAGGCGGCAACAAAGGAATCCTTGAAGTGCCTCCTAAGGACTGGGAGCAGGGAATGACTCCCGTCACGGCCTGATACATTACACTGAATAATGCTCGAAGCCATGGGGGGTCGCGGACTCCGGAAGAACCAAAGGGAAGGTCCTTAGGAAGACACGGATCCCTGGGTTTAGGAACCTCGGCAGGTTTCTTAACACTCTTGCCTGTGGGAGGCTTCCCGGCAGGCAAGATAGGCACAGGCCTACCCTTAGGGATAGGGTCTGAGCGTTGTTGCGTGAGCGACTGACATCTGAGGCGATTGAGGCCTTTGAGACTTAAGTGAGTGATGGGTGTCTCCCTTTGCAGGAGGGTTACCCCAGGAGGGATGATCTTCTGCAGCCAAAAAAGGAGGTGGTACTTCATCTGAGGACGAAGTGACCACCGGGGTGAGGCAAGGTTGGTTTCGCAAGGATGACAAACCGCAAGACCCCTATCTCGACCGAGACGTAGAAACGTCAGACGAATCACTTCATCCGAGAGAGACACCTACACTGGTGGCAAGCGTTGGTTTGCTGGGGGAAGAAACGGAGGCCCCCTGCACTCAAGGTTGTCCCAGAGTTAGAGCACCATTCACACACTACCAACTCCCTGGGGAAGCCGATCGAGCAGAATCAGCGTGGTGAGATCGAGCCTATGGAGAATGACAGCGAGATTTCTTCCCTCTCGAGGCCGACCTCTAGAAGCAAGAATCCCTCTTTGCCTCCTCCTCCTAGCGCCTACCTAATCTCAGCAAACTATCAGGGCTCTCACCCCAAAACTCAACGCAAGAATACTAGTGCATGGAAGAGCGACCCCTGCATGCATGACAGACCGTGAGGATCAATCTCCTCAGAAGACATGAAGGTGCCGCATCAGTGCCCTTCTAAGCCGGGACAAAGCAGCATGGTCTTTTGGATCTTCATCGGCACTCACACCTGAAAAAGATGGAAATATTCCAAGCTTAAGGCCAGTTGTCCCAAGGAAATCTTTTTATTTATTAGGCTTTATAAGAGGAATGAGACGTCTGCACTCCACAGAGCCGAAATAAAAAGTGACGATCAGTTGCTAGTGCTGGTGTGAGTGGGGTGGCTCCCCACTACTACCTGCCACTAACTAGCAGTGGGTTGTTAACCTCACAAAAGCTATAGCGACTTGTTTAAGCTTCGCCGAAGTAAATACTACTTAAAAAGCGAATAGTTTGTATGTTGCGCTGGAGCGTGTTTAAATGTAAATATATGAATGTTTCGTGCGAGTTACAACTATGAAAATTCAAGCATATTGGCTATTGTTAAAGAGCACTTTCAAGCAGTGATTCAGGAGTTTACAGTTGATACAGTGCTTTTCTTTATGGGGGAACCGGGTTATCGTGCATTTTGAATGCTTCTTGTATACATGCTTCTAAAGGGTTAATGATAGTTTATGTAGTCACAATGCGTCAGACGTGTTACAGTTCACTCATCACCTGGGGCCTAGAAATTTCTTCGGCATACTGTACATGTCCTACGACAAACTTCATGATGGACTATTAGGTTCAAGGCCGAAAATAATATGGCCTAACCATACTGAACTCCCCTCACGAATGTTCGTGTGCTCGATCCCGGCAGGGTTTTGCCACCAGCTTCTGGTATATAGGAAGAATACGTTACAGAGGGCCCATGCTCTAATTAACCTCACAAAAGTACACGACACAATAAGATTCCTTAAATAGGAAAATTTTCCCTTGCAATACCTCTTAGGGCACTTCCGCCGATACAAAAAATTATAACAAACCAAAGTAACAAACAGTTCCAACAGTGACAGTAAATAATATAAGGACCATGGTAGCAACACATTCTCTAACCACATTACAAAAGACAAAAATAGCTTGACTCAGGTAGGTCTGAGGTTCATACTCATCTAAGTATTGTTACTACTGTAACTACCTTAATGATTTCAATTGCCATTCCAGCTCGTGCTTCAGTTACAGTAATACCTTGAGATACAAGTTTGATCCGTCCCGGGACCGAGCTCATATTTCAATTTGCTCGTATCTCTCACGAATTTTTCCCATATAAAATAACTAACAAAAAAAAATTAATCTGTTCCCAACTTCAGAAAATATCCCTAAAAATAGTTTATTACAATGAAAAAACATGTTTTTAATTGTTGTAATCAACATTCAACGCTAAAAAAATAACAAATAGCTATGAACTGGTTATGATGCTCAATGAAATGTAACATTACTATGGAGTTCTTACCTTCAAGACAGACGGTAGCGGATAACGGCGGTGTGTGCGGAGGAGGAGGAGGGAAAGAGGAAGGGGAGGTGAGAGACTTGACGGCAACATTACGTAACATAACCTTAACTTTAAATTCAACTTGAATGAAATTAGTAACTTTATTCACCTTAAAAGAAATTAGCTTACTGTACACACACACTTAAAAATAAAATGTTTATCTTACGTTACACTAAACTTAATTCTAATTTTGTTTTCATTTTCATCTTTTACTTTTCTTCTTGCGGCTTGGCTCTTTTTGCCTCACTTTCACCTTCCAGTTTTTGACAGCCTTTTTAAAAGGAACCTATCTAGGCATGTTTGCTTTTGTCTCCCCTTCAAAATGTTGTGAAAATGACGCACACAAGTGTCGTCACAATAGGCTAATGCACGACCACACGCCAACTTGTCCGGGTGACCCTTTTCCATAAAATTAGAAAACTCCTGCCACTTCACTAATATGTCTGATTTCTGCCGTAGAAAGGCAGCCCTCGTCTTCCACCACCTCCTTGCTACTGAGCTCCTGCAACACCTCCAAATACTGCATCTCCTGGAGCTCTTAATTCCTGTATCATGAGCTCTTCCTGATGCTCCTCGACAAGGTCGCTCACTTCTGCCTCGTCTACCTCCAGCCCCATGGACTTTCCGAAAGACAGAATTTCATCCATCACAATAGGTTCGAGGTAATCAGGGTCTGTCGTATCGAACCCTTCAAAGTCCCTCTCAGCGACGGAAGTTGGCCACAATTTCTTCCATGTTGAATTAAGAGTTTGTCTTGTGACAACCTGCCATGCATCGTTAATCATTTTCAAGCAATGGACGATATTGAAATGTTCCCTCCAAAATTCACGAAGGGTGAGATTGGTGTTGTATGTGACATCGAAGCATTTTTTGAATAAATGCTTCGTGTACAGTTTTTGAAGTTGGAAATAACTTGTTGGTCCATGGGCTGGAGGAGTGGCATGGTGTTGGCCAGGAGATAAAGGACCTTGATGAACCTGAACTCATCAAGAATGTTCTCTTCAAGACCAGGAGGGTGACCAGGAGCATTGTCGAGGACCAGGAGACATTTCATTGGCAGGTTTTTCTCCGCCAAATATTTTTTGACTGCCGGACCAAAGCACAGATTAACCCATTCGGTGAAAAAATGCCGAGTAACCCAAACCTTAGAATTAGCGCGCCACATCACTTGAGTTTTTCTTTCAAGATCCTTTAGCTCTTGAAAGCACATGGGTTTTCAGAGTGGTACACCAGCAGTGGCTTGACCTTACAGTCACCGCTGGCATTAGCACACAAGGCTAGAGTTAACCGGTCCTTCATGAGTTTATGGCCCGGTAGTCTTTTCCTCTGCCGTCATGAAAATCCTCCTGGGAATTTTCCTCCAAAAAAAGGCCAGTTTCATTGCAGTTGAAGACTTGTTGGGGGATGAAGCCATGTCGGGGGGATAACCAAGGCAAAGGTTGTGACTAAATCCTCCGCGGCTTTCGAGTCGGAACTTGCTGCTTCCCCATGCCTCACAACCAAATGTATCCCAGTCCGTTTTTTTAAATTATCCAGCCAGCCCCGACTGGCTTTGAAGGTTTCCACTGGCGTCGAAGTCTACCCTCTCTCGGCTGCTTGCTTCCCTTTAAAGTCATCATAGATTCTACTGGCCTTCTCGCATATGATCGTCCTGGTCACGCTATCTCCCGCCAACTGTTTCTCCTTTATCTATAATAAAAGATAGGCCTCTCCATCTCGTCGTGAATATCACTACGCAGCTTGGAAAGGATGGTTACTCCTTTGGAAGGCTTGGTGCTCTTTATAGCATCCTTCTGCTTGAGGATGGTACATATAGTCGATGTACTCCTCTTATATTGGCGCACCAGCTCAGTCACTGTTACGCCATTCTGTTTTTCTATTTTTTCATGCTTCATCTCCATTGTCATCGTACGCTTTTTCTTTTCAATATGATATTTTCATAAAATAAATTTTTGAACATACTTACCCGCTGGTTATATAAGAATGGCTATAGTCCCTTGGACGCTCCGCAGAAATTCAAAATCTCGTGGCAATTGCAGATATGCCAGGTGTACAGTAGCGCCCTGGCGATAGACAGGCCGAACTATTCCAACCAATTCAGACCTTCCATGCCCCTTGGTCTCTAGAGGGGAGGAGGGTGGGATTATAACTTATATAACCAGCGGGTATGTATGCTCAAAAATTTATTTTATTATGAAAATATAATTTTTAAACATAAAACTTACCCGCTAGTTATATAAGAAAGGCTGATTGACACCCTTGGTGGCAGGTCAGAGACAGCAACATAATTGGAAATTCACTTAAGAGGTAAATATAACCACTTAAGAGGTTCGTACCTGATAAGGAAGCTGACTTCAATGGTTCTCTGTCTCATTCTGTCTGCTATCCTTACGAGATCCAGCAGTCCACCCAGGGGGCTGAAGATCTCTAGGAGCTGTCAAACAGTGCAATAACCTATAACTTGACAGGACCTCAACTAATACCCTTGTTCCGGGCACTCTCTAGGAACAAAATGACCACCTGACTAAATCAAAGATTACGGAAGATTGCCGACCAATCTTCACGTACAATCATAAAAACATATATAAAAGTTCCAAGAGGAGAACAGGGGTACTAAGAATTTAGGGAAATGTAGTGGTGGATGTTTCACCAACTACTGCACTCGTTACGAATGATCCCAAAACGTAACAGTCCTCACAAAGAGACTGGATACGGTATAAGTAATGCAAGGCGAATACAGGATTACCCCTTCAAAAGGCTGTATGCACGATGCTTTGCAGAGAACAGTTTTGTTTAAAAGTTACAGAAACTCCCACAGCTCTAACTTCATGAGTCTTTTATTCTTTCGACAGCTTAAGGTCCGTCTTACCACAGTGTGAGTGAGCCTTTGTAATTTATGTCTATAAGAAATGATAGGGCGTTTTAGACATAAGTAGCGTAGGCTTCTTGACTGCGCACCAAAGAGCCTCTGAATAGCCTCTTAACTCCTTTAGTCCTGTCCTGATAAAACTTGATCGTTTTAACCAGACAAAAAACTCTCAACTCTTCACAAACCATATCCGAGAGAATAGTGATCTCGAAAGATTTAGGCCATAGATGAGAAGGACGTTTGTTTACGACCAAGAATTCAAGTGCAAAGAGCATATGGCTTATCCGTTTCTGAAGTACATGTTCTTGCTAAAAGAGTGAACTTCACTGACTCTCAACAGTTGCCAGACTTACTAAGAAAAGTCTTCAAAGTCAGATCTTAAAAAAAAAAAAAAAAAAAAAAAAAGGTCGAGTGTAAAGGCTCAAATCTGTCACTACCGCGGAATTTCAGAAACAACCTCTAACTTCCAGGCTGGCGAATCTTGCTGACGCTTCTTAGTCATCTCAAACGAAATGATCTGAGAAGATCTAGAGGGTCTTTATTTGATAGATCCAATCTCCTGCGTCTGAAGACAGCTGCCCGCATACTCCTGTACCCCTTGATGGTCGAGGAGGAAAAAATGTGCTTTCTTCTAAGGTCTAAGAAGAAATAGGCCACTTGTGTTTTAGAGTTACTAAATGAAGAGACTGCTTTAGCTCTACACCACTCAAAAAAACCTCCTATATGGGCTGCAAAACCTTGAGGTAAAAGTCCTTTGTACTTTTCATACTATATACACATGACATGTGGTTTGGCCTAGAAAATAAGCTTGTTGCATATGCAGATGATGCTACTCTCTTTGCATCAATTCCATCCCCTGAATGTAGATCTGGGGTTGGTGAATCCCTTAATAGAGATTTAGCTAAAATTAGTGCATGGTGCAAGTTATGGGGTATGAAGTTGAATCCTAACAAAACTCGAAGTATGATTGTAAGTAGGTCAAGGACAGTGGCTCCTCAACATCCGGATCTCAGTATTGATAATGTTTCTTTAAATTTGTATGACTCTTTCAAAATTTTAGGTGTGTTTCTCGATAGCAAATTTACTTTTGAGAAACATATAAGGTCTGTGTCTTCTTCAATTGCACAAAAAATTGGCTTACTGAGAAAGTCTTTTAAGATATTCGATGATCAATCTATTCTGAAGAAGTGTTTTAATTCTTTTATTCTACCTTGTTTTGAGTATTGTTCTCCTGTCTGGTCTTCAGCTGCTGATTCTCATCTTAATTTGTTGGACAGAAACTTACGGTCTATTAAATTTCTTATTCCTGATCTAGATATTAATCTCTGGCACCGTCGTTCAATTAGTTCATTATGCATGTTGCATAAGATTTTTCATAACTCTGACCATCCTTTACATTCAGATCTCCCTGGACAATTCTATCCTGTTCGTAATACTAGGCAGGCAGTTAATTCTAATAGCCAAGCCTTTTCCATCATAAGACTCAATACTACGCAGTACTCTAGAAGTTTTATTCCAGCTGTTACCAAGTTGTGGAATGATCTTCCTAATCGGGTTGTTGAATCAGTAGAACTTCAAAAGTTCAAAGTGGGAGCAAATGCTTTTTTGTTGACCAGGCGGACAAGAGTCTTTTTATAGTTTATACAGTATATGACATATTTGTTTTTGACGTTGTTAGTAGTTTATATATGACATATCTGTTATGACGTTGTTACTTTTTTTAGAATGATTTATTGTTAATTTGTTCTCTTCAGTTATTTATTTCCTTATTTCCTTTCCTCACTGGGTTATTTTTCCCTATTGGAGCCCCTGGGCTTATAGCATCTTGCTTTTCCAATTAGGGTTGTAGCTTGGATAGTAATAATAATAATAATAATAACAAGCGATAGCCTCAGCTGCCTCCTTCGAACAACCCTCTAGATCTTAGGGGTTTTCCGAAATACTGGAGGCAGCAAGACCTAAAGCTTTATGGTTTAAAATAAGACGTTCGCGATCCTGACACAGGGAAACTGTCTGATGGCATGCTTCCAGCATGCATCCAGCATGGGCCCAGCATGAGTCCAGTATGGTTCCAGCATGCTGCATATACTCAACATGCCGTAAGAGTGTCAAGATCTATACCGCCTCCCAAAACGCATCCAGATCGGTCGCAAGAAACCGATATCGAAGCTAGGATTGTTAAAAAGTAGCATCAACAACGTGAACCTCATGCTGTGAGGTTAAGACCTGATCGCGTGTAACCAGCGAGTGTTCAACATACTTTAAGCCAAAAGCTTGACGCGAGGGAGCGTTAGCTGCGTGGCCAGAGAGACGCAAAGGAGAGACAACAATCTGTCTATACTGCTGTGAGAAAAAGACTTGACTATGTGTCTAGCATGCGACCAGATTGCCGCATGTGTTTGCATTGCCGTAAGGTATCAGCGTGCTGTATGCGTTCACCTTGCCATGAGGATACAGCGCGCTGTGTGCGTCCCGCCTGTTGCAAATCTACAGCGTGCCGTGAGGAGGCGACAGCATTGCGTCCGGTCAGCGGCGCAAAGAAGCAACTGTTTGTCTATCATGACGCAGTGAAAATCCTGACTGACCTTATCCAGCATATGTCCAGGCTAACACATGCGTCTAGGTTGCAGTGGGATTTCAGATTGATCCGTTTGCTGAGAGCTGTCCGCGTGTAGCATGCGTCCGCATGAGCGGTAGTCGCGTGTCCCGCAGAACACGAAGGTGAGACAACTTGTTGAAAGGATCAACCTTGACTGTCAGAGTCCAGCATACGACCAGACTGGCGTCTGTGTCTGCGTCTGCGACTGCGTGAGGGAGAGACCAGACTGGCGTCTGCGTTTACGTCTGCGCGAGGGAGAGACCAGACTGGCGTCTGCGTTTGCGTCTGCGCGAGGGAGAGACCAGACTGGCGTCTGCGTTTGCGTCTGCGCGAGGGAGAGACCAGACTGGCGTCTGCGTTTGCGTCTGCGCGAGGGAGAGACCAGACTGGCGTCTGCGTTTGCGTCTGCGCGAGGGAGAGACCAGACTGGCGTCTGCGTTTGCGTCTGCGCGAGGGAGAGACCAGACTGGCGTCTGCGTTTGCGTCTGCGCGAGGGAGAGACCAGACTGGCGTCTGCGTTTGCGTCTGCGCGAGGGAGAGACCAGACTGGCGTCTGCGTCTGCGCGAGGGAGAGACCAGACTGGCGTCTGCGTCTGCGCGAGGGAGAGACCAGACTGGCGTCTGCGTCTGCGCGAGGGAGAGACCAGACTGGCGTCTGCGTCTGCGCGAGGGAGAGACCAGACTGGCGTCTGCGTTTGCGTCTGCGCGAGGGAGAGACCAGACTGGCGTCTGCGTTTGCGTCTGCGCGAGGGAGAGACCAGACTGGCGTCTGCGTTTGCGTCTGCGCGAGGGAGAGACCAGACTGGCGTCTGCGTTTGCGCGAGGGAGAGACCAGACTGGCGTCTGCGTTTGCGCCTGCGCGAGGGAGAGACCAGACTGGCGTCTGCGTTTGCGTCTGCGCGAGGGAGAGACCAGACTGGCGTCTGCCATAAAGGAGAGACCAGACTGCCACATGCGTCTGCTTTAACGCTTTCCGTAACACGAGATGATCTCTGCGAGGAAGCGTTGCTGAGCATCAGAGAACTACGCTGTCTGATACTATCGGAAGACCGTTTTCTTGGTCTATGGTTGTCCTTAGATTCTTTAAGGAGAACTTTTCTCCCCGAAAATCGTAAGCGCCAAAATAAGATGAAATTGACCACTTTTAGCTCAGACATAACATACACTTGCGGGGCACCGTGTGCGCCAACTCCGCCGTGAGCGATCGCTGTAAGATATCATCAACCATAGTCCCGTGACCGACCTGGGAAAGTCCTTATGACATTTCCAGCGCACCTTGTGCGCGACCTGAAAGTATCTAATGCTGTAAGATATCATCAACAGTAGTCGATAGTCTCCAGAGGAAAGTACTAGACATTCCCCCAATCTGGGGGAGGAGAAGAAGCGTGAACAGAAGTAAACTGAGCACCTTTTCCCTCGAACTACGTGTCTTACACGATTTTCGGTGCAGACACATCGCCTTCTTCCGAAAAGAAAACCTCCGGCGAACATTAGTTACTGCAGGATAGGTTATCAGGAAACATACAACTCATGAAAGGCCTTGGGCGTATTGGTTGGTGTCTACCAAGTCTAGGTTTTGCGTCCTTCGACGAGGACAAACTCTTTCTTCCCGGAAAGTGCGTAAGATTCCAGAGGAAGAGTTAGGTTTGTATGCGACTTGTCTGACTTCCGCTTCTCTCGTGGAAGAAAACACGCTAGATTTCTTCCAGCTTAAGCATCGCGACACGCCTGCTGTGAGGGTAAGTCCTGTTCGCGTGCGTTCAGGACGAGTAACTTCCTAGTCTAGCAGAAAGGGAAAACTTAAAACGCCATCCTCATCAGGGAACTGCGTCCTATTACGCAGAAAAATGTCACAAGATCCGTGATACCATAGCGATGACGAACTGATCGCTTCAAGACATTCAAACTTCACTCTTCTTAAGAGACTACGTTACATGGTTGTGATGTCAAAGTTCGTCAATCGTAGGCGAAGAAAACATCTTCACTTCGTCATTCCAAAGCGGAGAGGGAATGTCTTGGAATGCATCGACAGGATCGCTCGGTGGAACATAGGTTTAGCGCACAAGGTCCGCGATATACCTCAGCCTTTCGACATTCCTTCTCCCAGGGGTTGGGAAGTAAGGAAGAGGTGTCGGGCTAAAAGCAAGACGGACACGAACAAACACATCCTCCAGTGCACTGTACTATGTTTAAGAGTCACTGAACAATAGCGTTTTTAACTATAATACATTAAATCATAAAAGATCTGCCCGTTGTGGGAGATATACTCATACGCTCTATTCTCATAAAGGCCTTAATGCACTTCCTGCTGTTGCAGCTGCAGGCGCTGCTGCACCAACTCTACAGTTAGGTTCGTTATGCTGCATTGAGGACGCGTTATTGCACTGACCTATCAGCACTGTCTCTTTACACTGTTACTCTTCTGAGAACCATTTAATGTTAATTTGTTTATTTTCTTATTTCCTTACTGAGACATCTTTCCCTATTGGAGCACTTTGTGTTAAAGCATCTTGCTGTCTCAACTAGGGTTGTAGCCTGGCTAGTAATAATAATAAAATAAATAGACACACCTTCAACGCAACTAGCGAAAAACTCTGAAGTCGGAACGAGGAGCAGCAGGTATAAAATAAAAGGGAAACTCTTCAGACAAACTCTCATGAGTTTCTGAAGGTCACTCCCTTCCTCCTACAAGACTCTATCCTAGGTAGAGAAGTCTTGATTCCTAGGAGTCCACTCCTTAGGATTCTGAATTCTGACCTCAATGCTTAGAGGTTTTAATTCTAGCTCTCCCAACCAAGAATTAGCCCAGCAGGCCTTGGTCCGAGAATATAATATCTTTCTAGTTAAGATTTATTTCTTAATCTAGCGCCTGGCGCAACAATGTCCCAACGCTAGACGTTCATGGTCACGTAGACATCAAAGTCTATTGTCATAGGTAGCGAAGAGTCTGCACTGACGCTGTCGCTCCGGCCCGCTACCGCTCCGCCCCGCTACAGCGTCTGACTGACGCTGCTGTCTGTCATGTCGCTTGGTAGCATGCTCTGCTGCCTGGCGATCGTCGTGGCGCCAGGATAGACTGACACACGGCGCTATGAGCGGTCAGTTGGTGTTGAGAAGCAGGTACTCGAAGCAATGCATCCACCTTCTCCCACCGTTGAACATTGCGGCTGGTAGGCCGCCATTGCGACAATGAGTCATCACCGGAATAGGCAGGTCGCCTGTGCAACACCGCGTCAAAACCTGAATCGTGGACACCCAATCGCACTGCCAACGGCAGACTGATAAGACTGCATAAACGAAGGTAGTTGCTTTTTCATGTTTAACAGCAAAGACCAATGAGAATCAATCTTGGGCGACACGTATGCAGCATTTTGAAACACGAACCCGCCTTCTTCGTCGATTCCATAGCGCTCCCCACTGTCGGGAGACGAACACCCATCTGGTGGAAGCGGCGGCACCATGTCCGCGCTGCAAGAATCGTAACACACGAAGAATGATTCTAATTTTGTTTTCAGCCGCGCCTGAAGCGCGTCCTCGCTTAATGTTAGAAAACACTTTTACCTCGCTTTACCTATAGCGAGGGTGAGCGTTCTGGGGATCTACAGAAAACGCTCGAGGGGACTTCTGTTCAGGTCTTACAAGACGGTAAACGCCAGGCTATGCCTCTCGATTCCTTTCGCCGTTCGACTTAACTTCTCCCCTCGGTCCAGGAGCTTGAGAGAGGTCTAAGGCTAGGATAATAACAGGTCCGAACAGAAGCACTCTCGAATGAATTGAATAAAATTCACTGTACTAATTTAGCACTAAAAATTTGCATTTTACTCTTTGGTAAAAATTATATTTTCACAATTATTTAAAACCAAAGTATACACTCTCAAACAAAATGACCCCCGAGAGAGAGACTTGCTATTCTGTCAATGGTTTGAATGGGAATGCAAAAGTCACTGAATCCCATATAAATGCAACAAAATATTAAATATAAAACATTACCTTAATAGATATGACAAAAATATCTCTATAAATCAAAACAAACCCTTATATTAAGGGGTTCCAATAAAAGGCGTATTATCACCCGTAACCATTGGAACATCTACAATTACTATACGAACAATTTTAGTATTCCAAAAACCAACAAGTAAACAACGAAACACAGAATCGTAAGCTACATCGATTGTCAAGAATACTACGTCGTATATACATTAATTGAACCGTAACTTCCTTTAATCTTTGACTAAAGAAAAATACTGAAATAACCAATTAATTGCGGAATAATATGTTCCTTTAATCTAGTACTACATAAAAACTTGAGTCTGTAGAAAAATGTACTATTCATAAAAATCGAGACAAAGAAAAATCAAAATATCGTAACGATACTGAAAACTGCGTAACATAAATAAACTGAACGCTAGTTACTCTTTGAAAACAGATCGAGGATTATCCAAAGAAAACCTCTTAAAAGGACAAAAATTTTCTTAAAATAACAAAATCCTTTAACTTGATTTATAACTTAATACTTCATAAGAAAGTATTCACTTATCATTCTTTGTAAAAAGGCAAGTCAGACTTTTAACTTACGTCATAAGGCTGTGACGTCATCAATGGACGAGATGTTTACATCCTGCCATTATGCTTTCGTTAGGTTTAAGATAGGTTGAAAAATTTCTAACCCTACCTTTCAAGTTATAAACACGAGATCACAGATCAAACTAACAAATAGGCGAATGCCAGAACCCGAAAATTAGGTGTACATCACCAAAATACTTCTAAAATCCTGGTTAATCACGAGTGAATTCCAATACTTCTTGCTCGCAAGAGCGCAGGGAAGGTCTGAATTGGTTGGAATAGTTCGGCCTGTCTACCGCCAGGTCGCTAGTGTACACCTGGCATATCTGCGATTGCCACGAGATTTTGAATTTCTGCGGAGCGTCCAAGGGACTATAGCCATTCTTATATAACCAGCGAGTAAGTTTTATGTTTAAAAACCCTTGTTTGCACTCGCTTACTTTGGACCCATTGCTTATTTATTTAATTATGCACTGATTAACACAAAAACACAATAAAAGCAAACACTACAGCCGATGCTTGGAGATAACTTTACGCAACGAAGATCCAATGGGAAAGACCGAGCGATGCTGTCCTGGTGAGCAGCCTCTCGCACATTCGGCTAACTGGCGGCCGCACAGGGAACTACCTCATATCCCAGGAAAAAATTTTGCTCGGAACTCTCCTTGTATCTCAAATTTCTTGTATGTTAGGACAATCTCATCTCAAGGTATTACTTCTCTAATTTATAGGACAAACGATATGTGTAAATGTAGGAACAAACGATTTCCTAATGGGTAGTCATAGTTATAGTTTAGAGTGGGGCCATGTAATGCTTATTCAACATTATTTGGGTAGTATTACGAGTATCATATCTTTGTTTAAAGGTTAAAAGGTCACTCATGAATGGCAGGGGCAAGGAACAGTGTCATTGCCCTATCGAGTAGGACAATGCCCTAGAGACTCGCCATATATACGTGTGATCGGCGCCATGCCCCTTCTCCACCAAAGCTAGGACCATGGACAGCCAGGCAATGGCTGCTGATGACTCGGAAGATAACCTATAGGCTCCCCCAAAACCCACATCCTTAGCTCACAAGGATGGTGAGGTAGAACCAAAGAAACTAACAAGTTTGAGAGGGACTGAAACCTCAGTCTGGCGGTCGTCAGTCAGGGACGTTACTACACTGGCCATTAAAACCCTAGGGAATCATGGTTAATATATGATAATTTCATTTCTAGTGAAACGAATTCATTATGAGATATGAAATAATGCTTATCATTTTGGCCTTTTTCTCGGTACGACTAATCGGAGCTGGGGCATAACTTTCATATCGTTTGAAGTAAATGTGAACCCTATTTTAATTTCTAAGGCCATAGTTTACCTTTGAGAGTAAGAGAGTTATTGCCCATGCATTGTTTGCCTTTGATTTTGGCAGTTTTTTGTTTTTTGTATGATGTAATCATTAGCGGGCTTTTTGAGCCAATTAAGAGCTTTTAAAATATTTATGCACAAGTTCCTGGAAGTTCTTTTACAAAAGCGACTTTTCCCATTCCGCTAAGAGCACACGACTACAGTTGCAAGTAGTCTTCCACATGGGACTTTAATGAATTTCAAAATTCATTATAATTTCATCTACTTTTTGTGAGAACTAGGGATTAGTGGGACAATGTTTATTTATGAGCGAAGCGAGTCACGATGGCGCAAAAACCATTTGAGGGAGGCGATATAAACAATGAGTAATCATGATACTGTCATTTCCCACCACATACACCAACCATATATTTTTATGGTATAGAAAAAAAAAAAAAATAAATAAATAAATAAAAAAAAAAAAAAAAAAACAGAAAAAGCTTCACAAATAAAGGAATGCAGTATTTTATAGAAAAACTCACGTTTCCTTCAAAAATGACCATTATTGTATTGACATTGCAAGTAAATAGTTAATAAGAGAAACCCTAATATCCCACGGTAATAGGAGTCACCTCACCCAGTGGCAACCTGGGCTTTTGGGTGGGAAAATTTTACGGGTGAATTGATGAATAATGGTAAAACTAACCTTTTCTTCTCTATACATTATTCTCTGGGGTGCATAAAAAATCCACAAAATACTAGGATCCATTCCCCTGAAATGTCTATACATTTCACTTTAGTTTACATTTTACAAACCACACGTATACGCTCCTGTTTCTAAATTTGTACATACTATGTGACCTAGGTAGGGGGATCCAGGGGCCTTGCCTGTTGGCTAGGTCTGTGACCTGGGGAAGGAGGGTCCAAGGAGCTTGCCTCGATTAGGTCTGCGACCTGGGAACTACTAGGTTGGGTTAGGTGGGGCGTGTTATGTTCTGTGGTCTTTTACGAATCACAATAATAGTAACTACAGTAATCACTTTTTGTTTTCTGTTTTCACCCAGCCAAAGTTCTTCATGAAGGGGGAGTATAACAAGAGGATGGTATAACTGCAGTGGTAATAAATTCATTGAAAGCACAATATTTACCGAAGAAAATCAAAGTATCACAATTACCGGCAATTCATATATACCTCGGATGGTTTTTGTTCTACCATGGCTTACTTCATTAGCAAAAATAAACAATTTCACAGCTCCTGTTCTGGCAAACGGAACATGGATGTGCTGCGCAAAGCATCCCCGTGGGTCTTTATTAATGCAACTGAAACCTACACATGCGTAATAACACCACATCTCCCAAAGGTCATAAACCCTAAAATTGTTTTCACATTTTAATCGATTGATAGGCAAGTAATTGTCGCAGGTCAACTGCCATAAGTTATATTAGGGTATATCTAACTAAATATTTATTTACGAAGGAAATAAAGGATATTTACAGAAATCTGAGTTTACTATAATAAAAACGCATTGTTCTTATTAGCCAAGGTTTTTCCCTCAAACTATAATATAACCCAGAAATGGATAAAACACTAGATAGCAAGTGTAAAAAAAAAATACCATGCAAGATAATAAAGTATCATATTTAGCCCATCTTGTTTCTCCTACTCTTCCAATAATACTATATGTGCATTTAGTTCATTATAACACGGGATCATGTTACTTAAATTATTGCGTAAAATGTGTTGCTGTGACCAAATTGATAGACTGACAATGACTGAACATATAAATAATATGTTAAGAAATTGTAACTATCATATTAAAAACATAGCATTTATCAGTAAATCCTTAAATGAAAAATCTATGGCCATACTCAATCACCACATATTTTCAAGAATTGATTACTGCAACTCACTGTTCTATGGCTTATCAAATTATCAGCTGAAGAAAATTCAGAGTACAAAACAGAGCTGCTAGATTAATAAAAGGACTACACAATAGGGATAGACTTACCCCGGCACTAATTAAATTACACTGGCTGCCGGTAAAGGCGAGAATCTAATACAAGCTACTCTTACTAACGTTTAAGATACTGAACCAAAATATCTAAAAGAATGCCTGAACAAACTAGAACTAAAAACAAATGTTACCATAAGACACACGAGTGACAAACATAAGACTATCTGAACCAAGAACAAACAGTACATTTGGTGAAAGGGCTTTTAGCTACTGTGCACATAGACATTAAAATAAACTGCCAACTGAAATGAAGGTCCTAAAGGGAGCAATTGAATTTAAGAAGAAACTAAAGACGTTACTTTTCACAAGATCATATGATTTGGAAGATGCTACACTCAAAGAATTGTGTAAGTTACAATGAAAATGTTTCGTTAGATGACTGATACGGACCCGCCCGAGAAGTTCATTCGACTTCAGAGGCGTGTTGGATTTAACCCCAAAACAAGTAAACAAGTAAAAGTAACTAGTTAGGGGTGTATGTATGATAGCGGCCACCTGTATGTTTGATTACGACAAACTTAGAACACGACAATGTAAGGTGGGTAGCAGGGGGGAGTTAGGTCCCCCGTTAGTTAAGTGGATAAAGACACGGCTTGTAGGTTAGGGGGTGGGGAAGTTTTGGATAGTTGATGTCCACATTTAATCCACACGGAAGGACCTGGACGCTGATATACAAAGGCAGTACTAGTTGGCCATAAAGGACAATACATAATTATATAATGTTACCTTGAAATTCCCAACGGCCTGTAGTAATCTTTATTGCTGATGTTAATTGTTTTGAGGTATAATGTTTTAGTATAAAAAAATCCAGCAGTCAGACAAAGCGTGCCTCGAACGTGTAAAATTCCTGTATAGAATTGAAAATAACATGGATTTTCTCTCTTTGGTATATCTAAAGCCATGAACTAACCAGATTTTACTCATCCTCACTTGAATCACCAGCGAACTTCCATTATAAATCTGCCAACAAAAGTACTTCGTGAAGTCATCTCGTACATGGTAAACACTGTCATAACATACTGACCTTACTGAAATGACTACAAATTTAGCAAATTCCGAACAAATCCAAGGATCCTACACAATTATGTTACCGGGTGACGTCACCTCCTTAAAAGAAAAAAAAAAGTTGTCTTAGCATCGCCATCTATTGCAGACGCGCCCTACTAATTAGCTAAAAAAAATCTGTGGAGTTTTGGTATTTTGGAAGGTTCATGTGTTACCATAAAAGATACACAATAATTGGTATATTATTATTCATCTAGTGATTTTCCATAGATCTATATTAAGTCACATTGATCATTAGAGTGCCTATATTCTTTTTTTTTCTACTTATAGGCTATAACTAGTTGCTTGTTCATTTACAAAATGCAAGTTAAGGTTATGCTGTTTATTTCATGTGTATGTAATGCAAATATAACTTACAGAATATATGAAATACACGCATCTGAAATAGGACCTGGGCTTAAGACTAAACTGGGGGGGGGGGGAATAAGAGGTGGATGGTCTAATAATTCCTCAGGCTTCTTAAGTCACATATTCTCGTACAATATAGAGATATGGTCAGAAAAAGATGCTCTTATCTTTTCGGCATTTAATGTGATCTTTGTTTCTAAAGGCATGAGTTTGCAGCTACATTAGTAAAACAATGGCCTCAAGAAGTGACCTTAGCATATATTACGCCCTGTTTCAATGTATAATCTCGGACTTTGATAAATTACACATTCTGCCAGTTATAATCCTATATACATTCAACATACAACCATACTTTAACTTTTCATTCATAAATACGATGGAAAATGCACCATTAAATAATAGTTTATACTTGAAGGGCCATATATTCAACATACGCTTTGTGTTTTACGTATGGCGAGTTCGATGTAAAGCTACAATTGTTTTGTAGACTTAAGTTTGTGTTACCAAATTATTAGATCACTAATTCCCCTGAGAAGTTTGGAAATACAAAATAATAATGAGCTTAAACAGAAATAGAAAAACCTTGAGTAAGTTTTTTTCCAATGATAGATTTTTCTTTTATAGTGTAGCATATATATAATGTACCATGCATGATATAAAACACCCATCATAGTTCGAAAAGAACGCTGGTGAAATTATTTTATCTGGTAACACTGACTTGAGTAAGCACAGACAACAAGCCCAGCGCCACCTGTTGCGGATGCGCCCTACTAAAGAGGCCAAATGCTCATAGAAATCCAAGCAACGTTCCTGTCTTCCCTGTACTGTCTTTGATTTGAGCGTTGCTGTCTTTTGCCAGGAAGTTTTTTTTTTTAATTGATTACTCTAGAGTTAATTCTATTTAAAATACTAACTTACTTTATTAGTTATTTTCATGGTCTTATAACACTTTTGGGGGATCATGACTCGCCAGGAACGAAAACTCCGGCCTATCTGGAAGACTTAAATCACGAAATCACAGTCACAGAGTGACTTAGTAATGATTATAAATCTGGGAAGAATCCATTAATATTTCTATAATGATAATTTAACTACAATTTAGTTATTCAAAATAATTACCATAGACTGTGAAGTATCCTAATTTATTTTGGTATACTTCATATACATAAAATATTATAGTTCAGCCTTACTAAGTGAGGATCCGTTTTCTAAGGTGGAAGTTTAAATTTCATTTTCTTTGTATTAAGACAGTAACTTAGTTAAATTGTTGATGAAATTTTAACGTTAATTTTAACTTTCATTCAGTTGAAATCAGCACAAGAAAGCCCACATTTCCTATAATCTTATTACCACACCATTAAGTCCTACTCTATCTTTAACTTTTATAATCTATTTATACTTTTTAAACTTCAAGTATTTATTATAGAATACCTTTAAATGTATAATGAGCGTTCGTATGTATTTTCAGTTGGACAACCTTTACCAATGTATTAGAATCATATGTTCGTGTAACCAAATAAAATTTTTATTATATTAAGTAACTTTTTCAATATTCAAGATAGTATTGAAAGTGGAAAATCATGTATTAAATATGGAGAAAAGAACAAAATGGAATAAAATAAACATACAAAGCAAGAATATACTGTACGAGCATTTGATAAATGAACAGAACAATACCCCAAAGACTGGCCATACACTGGCTTCATCATCAGTTCCCAAGTCTCATCCCTATCAAGCTAGGACCAGGGAGGGCCAGACAATGGCTGCTGATGACTCCAAATCTCCACCCCATACTTAGCTCTCAAGGATGGATAAGTTGCGAAAAATACCAAAAAATATCGAGCATTAACGGGTCTCAAGCTCCCGTCCAATAGATTACCAGGTAGCGAAGTTTCATATAGGCTACTCCAGCCATAGCCTATATTTGAACATGCTTTATGTTGGTACCACTAATGTTATCAGCAACAACTGTTGTAGCTTTTTGTCAGGTCACAGTAGTCTTATGTTAATAACTTTTAGAAAAGTAAACATAAAATGAAGAAAACAGCACCAGTAGCTTATCGCCTAAACCATTTAACCAATTTTCAAAGAAAATTTTTGAATTTTGCTTTGCCACCAGTTTCCAAAAATATGCCAGATCAAACCCCCTTTTAGATACCTCCAAAGTGATGGAACAGGTAACGTGAATTCCACCCAATTTTCGACACCATGTTACGTCTTTCTCATTCCAGCTCGTGTTCAAGTAAAGCACACGGACTTCTTCGACAGAACTTTACAGACTGACTTTCTTACAAAACTCCATTCACCATGAAAGGTTAACTTGACCATAAATAACAGGGAAAATATATAGTTACATTGTTCAACTGCTTCTTTAACTCGTTACAACTGTTAGTAGAGTAATTACATAGCAAGTCATAGCAAAAATGTCAATCAGTGTCGAACCTTTTTTTTTTCTTTTTTAGAAATAGGAAACTACAAAACGGGAAAAGACCCTCTAATGATTACTAATGAACTCTACAACATTACTCTATGTATGTGTATATATATATATATATATATATATATATATATATATATATATATATATATATATATATATATATATATATACATATATATATATATATATATATATATATATATATATATATATATATATATACACACATATATATATATATATATATATATATATATATATATATATATATATATATATATCAAACAAGTTAACATTCCTTATCAAAATTTGAACTTAACTAATTGTCCAAGATAATTACGAATATATCTATATATATATATATATATATATATATATATATATATATATATATATATATATATATATATATACTGCATATATGTTATTATTATTATTATTATTATTATTATTATTATTATTATTATTATTATTACTAGCTAAATTACAACCCTAGTTGGAAAAGCAAGATGCCATAAGCCCAAGAGCTCCAATAGGGAAAAATAGCCCAGTGAGGAAAGGAAATAAGGAAATAAATAAATGATGGGAACAAATTAACAATAAATAATTCTAAAAACAGTAACAACGTCAAAATAAATATGTGATATATAAACTATTAACAACGTCAAAAACAGATATGTCATATATAAACTATAAAAAGACTCATGTCAGCCTGGTCAACATAAAAACATTTGCTCCAACTTTGAACTTTTGAAGTTCTACAAGTTCAACTACCCGATTAGGAAGATCATTTCATAACTTGGTAACAGCTGGAATAAAACTTCTAGAATACTGTGTAATATTGAGCCTCATGATGGAGAAGGCCTGGCTATTAGAATTAACTGCCTGCCAAGTATTACGAACAGGATAGTATTGTCCAGGGAGATCTGAATGTAAAGGATGGTCAGAGTTATGAAAAATCTTATGCAACATGCATAAAGAAATAATTGAACGACGGTGCCAAAGATTACTATCTAGATCAGGAATAAGAAATTTAATAGACCGCAAGTGTCAGTCCAACAAATTAAGATAAGAATCAGCAGCTGAACACCAGACAGGAGAACAATACTCAAAACAAGGTAGAATGAAAGAATTAAAACACTTCTTCAGAATAGGTTTATCACCGAAAATTCTAAAAGACTGTCTCAATAAGCCTATTTTTTGTGCAATTGAAGAAGACACAGACCTAATGTGTTTCTCAAAAGTAAATTTGCTGTCGAGAATCACACCTAAAATTTTAAAAGAGTCATACAAATTTAAAGAAACATTATCAATACTGAGATCCGGATGTTGAGGAACCACCGTCCTTGACCTACTTACAATCATACTTTGAGTTTTGTTAGGATTCAACTTCATACCCCATAATTTGCACCATGCACTAATTCTAGCTAAATCTCTATTAAGGGATTCACCAACCCTAGCTCTACATTCAGGGGATGGAATTGATGCAAAGAGAGTAGCATCATCTGCATATGCAACAAGCTTGTTTTCTAGGCCAAACCACATGCCATGTGTATATAGTATGAAAAGTAATGGGCCAAGAACACTACCCTGTGGAACACCGGAAATCGCATTCCTATAATCACTATGGTGCCCATCAACAACAACTCTTTAAGATCTGTTACTTAAAAAATCAATAATAATGCTAAGAAACGACCCACCCACTCCCAACTGTTTCAGTTTGAAAACAAGGGCCTCATGATTAACACGGTCAAAGGCAGCACTAAAATCAAGGCCAATCATACGAACTTCCCGATCACAATCAAGGGATTTCTGTACAGCATTGGAGATTGTAAGAAGGGCATCACATGCTCCAAGGCCTTTACGAAAACCAAATTGGAAACTAGGGAATAGATGATTACCTTCAGCAAACCTATTAAGACGTTTTGCTAGAAGACGTTCAAAAACTTTAGATAATAGGGGAGTTATGGAAATTGGGCGGTAATCAGTGGGACTTGAGCTACCACAAACACATTTACATAGAGGAGTAACATTACCAATTCTCCAACAAGTGCTAAAAGCTCCTCTTCTTGCTAACTTGCGCAAAATGTCAGATAACTTTGGAGCTAAGAAATCTGCTGTCTTTATAAAAAAACAAAGGAAAAATACAATTTGGGTCTACACCTCCATAAGCATCAAGGTCCATCAACAGAGCTTTAATTTCACGAGATCGAAAAGCTAAACTAGTTAGTTTAGCCTCAGGAAAACATGAATGAGGAAGTTCAAGTTTTTCATTACTCTGTTTACTGTCAAAAACATCAACCAAAAGGGTTGCCTTTTCCTTTGGACAGTGAGTGACTAAGCCATCTGGTTTAAGTAAAGGAGGAACTGTTGCATCAACACCAAAGAATGCAGATTTAAGGGTAGACCACCATTTATGTTCTTGAGTTGTACCAGAAAGGGTTTCTTTTATGGTTAAATTGTATTCCTTTTCAGTTGAGGCATAAACTCTCTGAGCAAAAGCTCGAAGCTGAGTATAGTTATTCCAGGTCAAATCTGATTTGTTACCCATCCAAAGATGATAGGCCTCCTGCTTCTCCAAATAAGCACGTCT
>NC_090736.1:148765275-148772775 GCF_036898095.1 Palaemon carinicauda | reverse complement strand
ACATATCTATTTTGACGTTGTTATTGTTTTTAGAATGATTTATTGTTAATTAATCTCATCATTTATTTATTTCCTTATTTCCTTTCCTCACCGGGCTATTTTTCCCTATTGGAGCCTTTGGGCTTACATCATATTGCTTTTCCAACTAAGGTTGTAGCTTGGCTAGTAATAATAATAATAATAGTAATAATAATATCCGTTGGTAAGAGACAAAGATAGACTGACAGAAAAGTAATCATTGGTATATTCTCTCTCTCTCTCTCTCTCTCTCTCTCTCTCTCTCTCTCTCTCTCTCTCTCTCTCTCTCTCTCTCTCTCTCTCTCGGGATTCATATCATACGTTTTCTGAGGTTACTTTAAGTTTAACACAAGTAAGCAGATTATCTAACCTATCTGTTGATAAGAGAGAAAGTAAAAGTATGAAATTAATTAACATAAATGCATTATCAATAATCATACAAAATAAGCTAATTCAAATTGAGAACTAAAAGAGAGATGGATCCTAAAGAACGAGACAGAGATAAGAGACCTAACCAACCATTATCGTCTTTTCATCTAAGGTTCCTGGCTCCTGAGTGCTCACTCCGCAAAATAAGTTTGCGGTACTCTATCATATATTAGATAGGTGCCAAGCTTCTAAGCTTATACATATTACTGTAATTGAGCTTATTTTAACTGTACCATAAACCACATTTTGGATGATAATCTCAATCTTTAATTTCATCCCTTTCTACCTTGAAATCAGTTGGGATAATACCTTGTTATCAGTTTTGGCAACCTACTGCGGGAAGTTTGGAATTTTTAAATTCTTCTTTCATGTGTGTTGCCCTGCTTTTGTTTACAACCAGATCCCCGCTAGGATTTTGCAATGTACCTACGCTTATATCTCCATTAAGTATCTTAGTTTCTAGCATGGAAATAAATATTCTGTATTATATTCCTCTTGGCGTATGTCACACACATCGTCTGTGTATTTCCCCTGAAATTTACTTTCAGCTGGAGCATACATAACCTTGCCTTTATTACAAGGATTGTCTAATCCATATCTATTGGGGAAGAGAAGAGAAAAAATGTATAAAGATAAACGGAGTAAAAAGAGAAAAGGGAATTCATCATGGATATCATCACGCATTGGTCAATCGGGACCGTATGCCAAACCGTCCGTTGCTAATGTTTGTTTTCGTAATCTCTCTGACGTCGATAACGAGAGCCAATTCTCTTAACTTTGAATGAAACTTTGAGAGACTTCTTTGGCTTCCCGGGATCTTCTTCTTCTTCGGGATTCCTTGTCCGAACTGGAGATGATTGTGTTTTTATTATTTGTTGCGAAGGAAATCACTCGAGAGATTTTTCTTTCTTTCTTTAAAGGTTTGCCTATTGACGAAAACATCAATATGAGAGAGAGAGAGAGAGAGAGAGAGAGAGAGAGAGAGAGAGAGAGAGAGAGAGAGAGAGAGAGAGAGTTGTAAATATTGGCTACGTTTATATAAGGGTATATGTGTTTTCAACATTAGCTGGTTTCTCTTACCAAGAGATGGTTCACGGGAAAAAAAAAAACACTACAGTCACTGTCACATTCCTTTATC
Source organism: Palaemon carinicauda (assembly GCF_036898095.1). Classification (NCBI taxonomy): domain Eukaryota; kingdom Metazoa; phylum Arthropoda; class Malacostraca; order Decapoda; family Palaemonidae; genus Palaemon; species Palaemon carinicauda. Next base: position 148,771,190 of record NC_090736.1, on the reverse strand, counting down.
TGCTGATTCCTGAATGAGCCTTTTGTTTCGTAAACCTTATTCATCAGGAGGCGCTGAATATATGCATGCAAGCCTATACCAGATGTTCCATTCAATTCTATTCTTTTCAGTCAGTCTTGCAGAAATGGGGTTGCCAACCTTAGGCCTACACTCCACCACACTGGCTATGACCCAACACAGTCTACTAACCACGCACTATAGTTGCTGCAAAGATTGTGGGAGAAATAAGCCCCGGCCATGATGACATCATAGCCAATCAGGTTGGATCCCACTAACGTATAATCACTTTAAGGGGAAGTGTTGTGACCCCTGTTAACCTACGAGACAACATGATTGGCTATGACGTCATCAGGGGGTGGGGCTTATTTTTCCCAGAATCTCTGCAGCGACTATAGCGCGTGGTTAGTAGGCTTTGTTGGGTCATAGCCAGTGTGGTGGAGTATAGGCCTAAGTCTGCCTTGTAAGGAGCTCGAACCAGGACCCCTCGCCATTTTGATAGTTGTATTCTACTGGTAAAGTAATGACAGTATGCTGATGTACTGTCACTGAAAGTGCATTGAATGGCCTAATGTCGTTGTTGTGCTATCATTTGTAGCACAATAGTAGCCATGTTACTGAATTAGGAACCAAACTAAAACAATAACAGAAAATTTATAACTGTTTAATTATAACACTATTAAATCACAATTAGGATGAGCTTATGTTTCTATTTTCCCATTTAATTTTTCTTAATTTGAAATAAGGACAAATTTACCATATATTAATTGTTCATAATAACCATTAAACAAAACAATGAATAGCTTTTTCGTTTCTAGAAACCTTTAGATTTAGACATGCGAAACTTAAGCTTTTAGAATCTTAGTAATATGATAAACCGTTGTTATGGTAACACATCCTTTCAACTTGGGAACTGTTTGGTATCGTAAACAAGATATGATCAGGTGTTCCTCACAGCATTAAATCCTGGTGATCTAATAAAACCTGTTGTCATGGTAACATTCTATCTAAGCGAAATCTGGTTGATTTAGTATATGTTGTGATCACATTGAATTATTCTTTCAAAATGAAATTCTGTGTGATACACTGAATGTTTTCTCGTGATAGCATCAAGTACTCAACACGGAATTTGTGTATAAGTGAGTGAGAAACCCCGGTTTGCTGTATCTCCTGTTTCGTTTTCGTCTGTTACTAGTCGAATCTGGAATGGTTTCGAATAGGCTGAAATCAGAAAGAAATATTTTTATTAATGGAACAGGGTGAAAAACTCATAAAGGTTTATAATGTCATATTATATTAATTGTTGATTGTAACCTCCATGTATTTGTACTAAATAATATTAGCAAATGTTTTTTTAGGAAAAGGATTCTGGGTGTGCCATCCAAATGTTAACGTACTAATAAGAATGAGTCTGTTCAGCTCAACATAGGTAGGCCTATAACTATCTATTTATCTATCTATCTATCTTTCTATCTATCTAACTATATATCTACCTATATATATATATATATATATATATATATATATATATACATATACATATTGTATACATTATATATATGTATATATTGTATACATTATATATATATATATATATATTGTATACATTATATATATATATACATACACACACACACACACACACACACACATATATATATATATATATATATATATATATATATATATATATATATATATATATATATATGTGTGTGTGTGTGTGTGTGTGTGTATCTATGCACATGTGTTTGCATATAATTTGCCAGCCAAATCATCTTTTTCGTTCTGCGCTTAATACCCACAACATAAAATAAAATCTGTCCAATACTTACTGCTCCTCTCTGCAAAGGACGTCCCACAGTACCTGTCTGGCGAAGTCGCTGTCGAGGGAGGCTGGGAGAGCGACGGTATCATCAGGAAGTCCTTGATGCAGGACGTGTCTCCGCTCAAGGCAGATGGACCAGCTGTAGGATGTCACCACATATGGATGAGAAGAGAAAATAGAATAAGAAGAGAACATTTGATTAGAGGAGAAAATAGGATTAGAAGGGAACATTTGATTAGAGGAGACAATAGGATTAGAAGATAACATTTGATTAGAGGAGACAATAGGATTAGAAGAGAACATTTGATTAGAGAAGAAAATAAGATTAGAAGAGAACATTTGATTAGAGGAGACAATAGGATTAGAAGAGAAAATTTGATTAGAGGAGAAAATAGGATTAGAAGAGAACATTTGATTAGAGGAGAAAATAAGATTAGAAGAGAACATTTGATTAGAGAAGACAATAGGATTAGAACAGAACATTTGATTAAAGGAGAAAATAGGATTAGAAGAAAACATTTGATTAGAGGAGAAAATAGGATTAGAAGAGAACATTTGATTGAAGATAGTATTAGAAGAGAAAAAAAAATTATTATAGAAGTAATGATTAGAAGAGAAGATGTGATTAGAGGAGAAAATAGACTGAGAAGAGAACATGTGATTAGAGGGAAAAAATTTGATTGGAAGAGAAAATGTGATTGGAGGAGATATTAGGATAAGAGAAAATAAGATTAGAGGAGAAAATATGATTCGAAGAGAAAATGTGATTAGAGGAAAGAATATGATTGGTAGAGAAAATGTGATTGGAGGAGATATTAGGATAAGAGAAAATGAGAATAGAGGAGAAAATATGATTCGAAGAGAAAATGTGATTAGAGGAAAAAAATATGATTAGAAGAGAAAATGTGATTGAAGGAGAAAATATGATAAGAGAAAAATGATTAGATGAGAAGTTATGATTAGAAGAGAAAACATGATTAGGGGAGAAATTAGGATTAGAAGAGAAAATATGATTAGAGGAAAATATGATTGGAAGAGAAAATGTGATTGGATGAGATATCAGGGTAAGAGAGAATGAGATTAGAGGAGAAAATATGATTCGAAGAGAAAATGTGATTAGAGGATAAAATATGATTGGTAGAGAAAATTTGATTGGAGGAGATATTAGGATAAGAGAAAATGAGATTAGGGGAGAAAATAGGATTAGAAGAGAAAATGTGATTAGAGGAAAAAATATGATAGGTAGAGAAAATGTGATTGGAGGAGATATTAGGATAAGAGAAAATGAGATTAGGGGAGAAAATAGGATTAGAAGAGAAAATGTGATTGAAGGAGAAAACATGATTAGGAGAGAAAATGTGATTGAAGGAGAAAATATGATTAGAAGAGAAAAAAAATGATTAGATGAGAAGTTATGATTAGAAGAGAAAACATGATTAGGGGAGAAATTAGTATTAGAAGAGAAAATGTGATTAGAGGAAAATATGATTGGAAGAGAAAATGTGATTGGAAGAGATATCAGGGTAAGAGTAAATGAGAGTAGAGGAGAAAATATGAATAGAAGAGAAAATGTGATTGAAGGAGAAAATATGATTGGAAGAGAAAATGTGAATAGATAAGTTATGATTAAAAGAGAAAACATGATTAGGGGAGAAATTAGGATTAGAAGAGAAATTAGGATTAGAAGAGAAAGTGTGATTAGAGGAGAATGCAATACGGAGAGAACGCTCAGCCGTCAGGTGTCACAGTAATACAATTACTTTAGATTTGTGATTGTTAAACTAGAAAAGGACATGGAAAAAATTGATACAATCAGCAAATATTATTATTATTATTATTATTATTATTATTATTATTATTATTATTAGCTAAGCTACAACCCTAGTTGGAAAAGCAGGATGCTATAAGCCCAAGGGCTCAACAAGGAAAAATACCCCACCGAGGAAAGGAAACAATCAAATAAACTATAAGAGAAGTTATGAGCAATTAAAATAAAACAATTTAAAAACAGTAACAATATTGAAATAGATTTTCTTTCAATACAGACTATAAAATCTTAAAAAAAGAGGAAGAGAAATAAGATAGAATAATGTGCCCGGGTATACCCTCAAGCAAGAGAATCCTCCCCCAAGACAGTGGAAGACCATGGTACAGAGGCTATGGCACTATCCATGACTAAAGTTAAAGTTAAAGTTATCTGGTTTCAGTTCCAGGTTCATCAGAATAGATGCTCACCAGAACGTCAGCCAGGCAAGTCCAAACCCCCACTGTGGTGCCCTACCACAGCAGTGGCCTCCCCAGTAAACAGCTTAAACTCACGGTCCTGCGTGGGGATCGATCTGTTGCTTTGCAAATGCTAGGCGAACGCGTTACTACTGTACTAGCCAGAAGGCTAGAGAAGAATGGTTTGATTTTGGAGTGTCCTTCTCCTAGAAGAGCTGCTTACTATAACTAACGAGTCTTTTCTACCCTTACCAAGAGTAAAGTAGCCACTGAACAATTACATAGCAGTACTAAACCCCTTGAGCGAAGAAGGATTGTTTGGTAATCTCAGTGTTGTCAGGTGTATGATGACAAATGAGGAAAGAATAGGCAAGATTATTCGAGGTATGTGTAGGCAAAGGAAAAATGAGCCGTAACCAGAGAGAAGGATCCACTGTAGTACTGTCTGGCCAGTCATATGACCAAATAATTCTCTGGCGACAGCATCTCGACGTGTGGCTTGTGATTATAGGAGACAGTTGTCTTTTACGTCCATCCACGCATGCGTACTTCATCTTCACCCAGAGCACCAGTGTTGGCCATAACTGACCTAGATTCTCCAGAAGAATTCCGGTTGTATAAGCTACTGTAATTATCACCCATTCATAAGAAAAGTATTTAGATTACCAAACAATTCTTCCCCTCTCAAGGGGTTAAATACTGCAATGTAATTTTTTTTCAGTGGCTTCTTTCCTCTTGGTATGGGTAGAAGAGACTCTTTGGATATGGTAAGCAGTTCTTCTAGGAGAAGGACTCTCCAAAGTCAAACCATCGTTCTCTAGTCCTAGGTAGTGCATAGCCTCTGCACCATGGTCTTCCACTGTCTTGGGTTAGAGTTTTCTTGTTTGATGGTATACTCGAGCACACTATTCTATATGTTTTCTCTTTCTCTTGCTTTTTAAAGTTTTTTTTTTAGTTTATATATGAAATATTTATTTTAGTGTTGTTACTGTTCTTAAAATATCTTATTTCAATTGTTAATTACTTCTCTTATTTCCTTGTTTCCTTTCCACACTGGGCTCTTTCACCTGTTGGAGCCCCTGGGCTTATAGCATCCTGGTTTTCCAGCTAGGGTTGTTGCTTAGTAAGTGAAAATAATAATAATAATAATAATAATAATAATAATACAGACGTGTTTCGGTTACCTCCTGGTGCTCCATTGCCGGATACGGAAAAGGTGTTCGATGTGTAGCGGATTCCGCACACGCCCTCTTTGGCCCGTATGCAGATGGTGTACTGGAGCCCTCCTATCTGGTGGACCCCATCTATGTTCTGCAAAAGACGTCTCGTAAACTCACGATACCTTCATGGACGATCTTAAGCTATTGTAGTCATGATTCTATTAAGGCTTATAGAATTAGACATTTTAGAATAGAGAATTTCGTATAACAATGGCTTGATTATGGAGATTCTTACATCAAAAGGTATTAATATCAGACAGGTTTTTTTTTCAAGTCTCTTTGTCTTGGAGAGACACTTAACCTGAAAAACATTAAACAGAGAATCTGTTGCTGACTGACATTTTTTTTTTTTTTTTTTTTTTTTTTTGCATTGAGCTAAAATTGACGTAGGTTTCATAAGTTTGAAGGGGCGTCTATGGCCATCAATTTTAAGAATATAGCAACTAATATAGACTGAAATAGAATAATAGTTACTTCCACATTCATGCTTTAATTCCTGAATTACTTACAAAACTAGTGGCTACGCGTGTGTTTATAGGATATATACTTACTTTGAAATTGAAAGATTCTATTGTTGCTGTATAATCGGTGTAGTATTGAAGACAGTTTTCTGGAGCTGTAGGTAAACATTTAGCCAGTTACTTAAA
>NC_090736.1:148745275-148760275 GCF_036898095.1 Palaemon carinicauda | reverse complement strand
AGAATAGCTGAAGAAATAAAAAATAGCCCAGTGAGGAAAGGAAATAAGGAAATAAATAAATGAAGAGAACAAATTAACATTGAAAGAAATCAGTATGCAAATGAGGCAACTAAGTTGAAGAATATAAAAAAGGTTGAGATGGTATACAGATTATAGAAGAGGTTAAAAGGAGTGGGCAGAATGTAAGTAATTGTTAATTAACTGGTCAAACAAACGGTGTTAATTCAAAGAAGACAGATAAACGAGGTAATTAAATAAATTGTTTTTTGATATTTTTATATACTTGATAATTAAATAAAGTGATTTTATCAGAAAATTCATCATAACTTTACAATATCAACCAGTTAACTTGCAGACTCCCTCTCAGATAAGAATTTCATAAGTGGACCATTCTCCTCCTCATCATCATCATCATCATCATCCTCATCATCATCATCATTCTCATCATCATCATCACCATCATCATCATCCTCATTCTCATCCTCATCATCACCATCATCATCATTCTCATCATCATCATCATCACCATCCTCATTCTCATCCTCATCATCATCATCATCATCACCATCATCATCATCATCTCCTCATAAGTGGATAGAATATAGAAATATTATCTATTAAATTATAAATGTAATTATTCATAAATAGATAGAAACACGTGAATTAATTATTACTTGAATGACTAAAAAATAATATATGTCACGAATGAACAAATCAGCAATCGAATAACTGAATGATTCAACTTACACATTTTGGAGCGAATAATTCATTATTATTTGAATTAAAGGGAAATTATATAAATAATAGTTAATGGATAAACTAATTCATTGTCAGTTGAATTAACGATAAACTAGATAAACAATAGTTAATGGATAAAACTGTTAATAACTGAATAAAACAAAATCATCTCCTTGATTATCAACTGCATGATAAATGAACGAAATAAACCAACGATAACTCGACCAAAAATAAAGGTTAGGTTATCAGATAAAACCTAATATATTATGTTATCAATAACAGGATGAATTAACAATGAAAAATAAGCTTAATGGAAAAAAAGTTAGGTCATTTGATAAACTTAATATGTCAGGTAAGCAATAAATGGATATTATTATTATTATTATTATTATTATTATTATTATTATTACTAGCCAGCAAGATGCTATAATCCCAAGGGCCCCAACAGGAAAAAATAGCCCAGTGAGGAAAGGAAATAAGGAAATAAATAAATGATGAGAATAAATTAACAATATATCATTCTGAAAACAGTAACAGCGTCAAAACAGGTATGTCCTATATAAACTATTAACAACGTCAAAAACAGATATGTCATATATAAACAATAAAAAATTAACAATGAAAAATAAGCTTAATGGAAATCAGATAAACTTAATATTTCAGGTAAACAATAAATGGATAAAATTAACAATGAAAGATAAGCTTAATGAAAATAAAGTTAGGTAATTTGATAAACCTAATATATCAGGGAAACAATAAATAGATAAAATTAACAATGAAAAATAAGTTTAATGAATAAAAGGTTAGGTAATTTGATAAACTTAATATGTCAGGTAAACAGTAAATGGATAAAATTAACAATGAAAAATAAGCTAAATGAAAAAAGTTTGGTAATCAGATAAACTTAATATGTCAGGTAAACAATAAATGGATAAAATTAACAATGAAAAATAAGCTTAATAAAAAAAAAAGTTAGGTAATTTGATAAACTTAATATGTCAGGTAAACAATAAATGGATAAAATTAATAATGAAAAATAAGCTAAATGAAAAAAAAGTTAGATAATCAGATAAACTTAATATGTCAGGTAAACAATAAATGGATAAAATTAACAATGAAAAATAAGCTTAATGAAAAAAAAGTTAGGTAATCAGATAAACTTAATATGTCAGGTAAACAATAAATGGATAAAATTAACAATGAAAAATAAGCTTAATAAAAAAAAAGTTAGGTAATTTGATAAACTTAATATGTCAGGTAAACAATAAATGGATAAAATTAATAATGAAAAATAAGCTAAATGAAAAAAAAAAGTTAGATAATCAGATAAACTTAATATGTCAGGTAAACAATAAATGGATAAAATTAATAATGAAAAATAAGCTAAATGAAAAACAAAGTTAGGTAATCAGATAAACTTAATGTCAGGTAAACAATAAATGGATAAAATTAATATTGAAAAATAGGCTTAATAAAAAAAAAGTTAGATAATCAGATAAACTTAATATGTCAGGTAAACAATAAATGGATAAAATTAATAATGAAAAATAAGCTTAATAAAAAAAAAGTTAGGTAATTTGATAAACTTAATATGTCAGGTAAACAATAAATGGATAAAATTAATAATGAAAAATAAGCTTAATAAAAAAAAAGTTAGGTAATCAGATAAACTTAATATGTCAGGTAAACAATAAATGGATAAAATTAATAATGAAAAATAAGCTAAATGAAAAAAAAGTTAGATAATCAGATAAACTTAATATGTCAGGTAAACAATAAATGGATAAAATTAATAATGAAAAATAAGCTTAATAAAAAAAAAAGTTAGGTAATTTGATAAACTTAATATGTCAGGTAAACAATAAATGGATAAAATTAATAATGAAAAATAAGCTAAATGAAAAAAAAAGTTAGATAATCAGATAAACTTAATATGTCAGGTAAACAATAAATGGATAAAATTAATAATGAAAAATAAGCTTAATAAAAAAAAAGTTAGGTAATTTGATAAACTTAATATGTCAGGTAAACAATAAATGGATAAAATTGATAATGAAAAATAAGCTTAATGAAAAAAAAGTTAGATAATCAGATAAACTTAATATGTCAGGTAAACAATAAATGGATAAAATTAATAATGAAAAATAAGCTAAATGAAAAAAAAAAGTTAGATAATCAGATAAACTTAATATGTCAGGTAAACAATAAATGGATAAAATTAATAATGAAAAATAAGCTTAATGAAAAAAAAGTTAGGTAATCAGATAAACTTAATGTCAGGTAAACAATAAATGTATAAAATTAACAATGAAAAATAAGCTTAATAAAAAAAAAAAGTTAGGTAATCAGATAAACTTAATATGTCAGGTAAACAATAAATGGATAAAATTAACAATGAAAAATAAGCTAAATGAAAAAAAAAGTTAGGTAATCAGATAAACTTAATATGTCAGGTAAACAATAAATGGATAAAATTAACAATGAAAAATAAGCTAAATGAAAAAAAAAGTTAGGTAATCAGATAAACTTAATGTCAGGTAAACAATAAATGGATAAAATTAATAATGAAAAATAAGCTAAATGAAAAAAAAAGTTAGGTAATCAGATAAACTTAATATGTCAGGTAAACAATAAATGGATAAAATTAACAATGAAAAATAAGCTAAATGAAAAAAAAAGTTAGGTAATCAGATAAACTTAATATGTCAGGTAAACAATAAATGGATAAAATTAACAATGAAAAATAAGCTAAATGAAAAAAAAAGTTAGGTAATCAGATAAACTTAATATGTCAGGTAAACAATAAATGGATAAAATTAACAATGAAAAATAAGCTAAATGAAAAAAAAAGTTAGGTAATCAGATAAACTTAATATGTCAGGTAAACAATAAATGGATAAAATTAATAATGAAAAATAAGCTAAATGAAAAAAAAAGTTAGGTAATCAGATAAACTTAATGTCAGGTAAACAATAAATGGATAAAATTAATAATGAAAAATAAGCTAAATGAAAAAAAAAGTTAGGTAATCAGATAAACTTAATGTCAGGTAAACAATAAATGGATAAAATTAATAATGAAAAATAAGCTAAATGAAAAAAAAAGTTAGGTAATCAGATAAACTTAATGTCAGGTAAACAATAAATGGATAAAATTAATAATGAAAAATAAGCTAAATGAAAAAAAAGTTAGATAATCAGATAAACTTAATATGTCAGGTAAACAATAAATGGATAAAATTAACAATGAAAAATAAGCTTAATGAATAAAAAGTTAGATAATCAGATAAACTTAATATGTCAGGTAAACAATAAATGTATAAAATTAACAATAAAAAATAAGGTTGATAAAAATAAAGTTCTGCACTAAGATAAACTTAATATATAAGGTAAACAATAAATGGATAAAATTAACAATAAAATATAAGGTTAGGTAATCAGATAAACTTAATATATCAGGTAAACAAAAAATGGATGAAATTAACAATGAAAGATAAACTTAATGAAAAAAAAGTTATACAATCATATAAACTTAATATATCAGGTAAACAATAAACAGGTAGATAAAAATAAATAACTTTAACATACTATGTTTCCCTGAATTAGTCCCGCATATGATAACAGAGGGTCCTTCTGCAGGACTCAGGACACTCAGTTTGTCTTCCCGACAAATGCTTTGGTCGTTTGGCCCTGCCAGGACCAACGTTTCGAAGTCCAGGCGTAATTGGCAGATGTTGTCATTTATCTGGAATAGGGTGAAATTGGATAGAATTTATTATCTGATTTGATGTGGAATGGGGTGTGATTGGATTGAGATGATCGTCTGAATTGGTGTGGAATGGGGTGTGATTGGATAGAGATGATCGTCTGAATTGGGTGTGGAATGGGGTGAAATTGGATTGAGATGATCGTCTGAACTGGGTGTGGAATAGGGTGTAATTGGATAGAGATAATTTTCTGAATTGGGTTTGGAATGGGGTAAAATTTGATAGAGATGATCGTTTGAACTGGGATAAGAATGAGATGAAATTGGATAAAGTTGATTTCTGAATTGGGTGTGGAATAGAGTGTAATTGGATAGAGATGATCGTTTGAACTGGGTGAAGAATAGGATGAAATTGAATAGAATTTATTTTCTGAATTGGGTGTGGAATGGGGTGAAATTGGATAGAGCTGATCTTCCGAATTGGGTGTGGAATAGGGTGAAATTTGGTAGAGCTGATCTTCTGAATTGGATGTGGAATAAGGTGAAATTGGTTAGGGATGATCGTCTGAATTGGGTTTGGAATAGGGTGAAATTGGATAGAGCTGATCGTTTGAACAGGTGTGGAATAGGAAGAAATATGATAGAACTGATCTTGTGAATTGGACGTGGAATAAGGTGAAATTGGTTAGAGATGATCGTTTGAATTAGGTGTGGGATAGGGTGAAATTGAATAGAGCTGATCTTCTGAATTGGATGTGGAATAGGGTGAAATTGAATAGAGCTGATCTTCTGAATTGGATGTGGAATAGGGTGAAATTGAATAGAGCTGATCTTCTGAATTGGATGTGGAATAGGGTGAAATTGGTTAGAAATGATCGTCTGAATTGGGTGTGGAATAGGGTGAAATTGAATAGAGCTGATCTTCTGAATTGGATGTGGAATAGGGTGAAATTGAATAGAGCTGATCTTCTGAATTGGATGTGGAATAGGGTGAAATTGAATAGAGCTGATCTTCTGAATTGGATGTGGAATAGGGTGAAATTGGTTAGAAATGATCGTCTGAATTGGGTGTGGAATAGGGTGAAATTGAATAGAGCTGATCTTCTGAATTGGATGTGGAATAGGGTGAAATTGGTTAGAAATGATCGTCTGAATTGGGTGTGGAATAGGGTGAAATTGAATAGAGCTGATCTTCTGAATTGGATGTGGAATAGGGTGAAATTGGTTAGAAATGATCGTCTGAATTGGGTGTGGAATAGGGTGAAATTGAATAGAGCTGATCTTCTGAATTGGATGTGGAATAGGGTGAAATTGGTTAGAAATGATCGTCTGAATTGGGTGTGGAATAGGGTGAAATTGAATAGAGCTGATCTTCTGAATTGGATGTGGAATAGGGTGAAATTGGTTAGAAATGATCGTCTGAATTGGGTGTGGAATAGGGTGAAATTGAATAGCACTGATCTTCTGAATTGGATGTGGAATAGGGTGAAATTGGTTAGAAATGATCGTCTGAATTGGGTGTGGAATAGGGTGAAATTGGATAGAGCTGATCTTCTTAATTGGATGTGGAATAGGGTGAAATTGGTAAGAGATGATCGTCTGAATTGGGTGTGGAATAGGGTGAAATTGGATAGAGCTGATCTTCTTAATTGGATGTGGAATAGGGTGAAATTGGTTAGAAATGATCGTCTGAATTGGGTGTGGAATAGGGTGAAATTGAATAGAGCTGATCTTCTGAATTGGATGTGGAATAGGGTGAAATTGGTTAGAAATGATCGTCTGAATTGGGTGTGGAATAGGGTGAAATTGGATAGTGCTGATCTTCTTAATTGGATGTGGAATAGGGTGAAATTGGTTAGAAATGATCGTCTGAATTTGGTGTGGAATGGGGTGTAATTGGATAGAGATGATAGTCTGAAATGGGTGTGGAATAAGGTAAATTGGGTAGAGCTGATCTTCTGAATTGGGTGTGGAATAGGGTGATAATGGATAGAGATGATCTTCTGAATTGCGTGTGGAATAGAGTGAAATTAGGTAGAGCTGATCTTCTGAATTGGGTGTGGAATAGGGTGAAATTGTATAGAGATGATCATCTGAACTGGCTGAGGAATAGGGTGAAATTGGATACAGATGATCGTTTGAACTGGGTGTGGAATAGGGTGAAATTAGGTAGAGCTGATCTTCTGAATTGGGTGTGGAATAGGGTAAAATTGGTAAGAGATGGTCGTCTGAATTGGGTGTGGAATAGGGTGAAATTGGATAGAGCTGATCTTCCGAATTGGGTGTGGAATAGGGCGAAATTTGGTAGAACTGATCTTCTGAATTGGATGTGGAATAAGGTGAAATTGAATAGAGCTGATTTTCTAAATTGGGTGTAGAATAGGGTGAAATTGGTAAGAGATGATCGTCTGAATTGGTTGTAGAATAGTGTGAAATTGTATAGAGATGATCATCTGAACTGCCTGAGGAATAGGGTGAAATTGGATACAGATGATCGTCTGAACTGGGTGTGGAATAGGGGGAAATTGGATAGAGATGATCGTCTGAAGTGGGTGTGGAATAATTGGGTGTAATGGTATGATTAAATCGTTGGTTTGAAATTGGATAACGACCTGAAATTGAAATTGGTAAGTAATTAGATTGGTAATCTGAAATTCGTAATTGGCTGATGTTGTTCCATAACACAGTAATTGGGTGAAATTCTTGTCCAGAAATTAGGTAATTGGTTGAAGTTGGCGGTCTGAGGTTCAGTAATTGGGTAAAGTTGATCTAACATAAGAAAAGTATTTAATCGGAAATTTAATTTTTCTAATTAACAAATTGATAAAGTTGATTGGTTATGTTATGAAACATTAAGTTTTATATAACTCATGCAGGAAAATTAAATTGAAAACAAACTATAAACTAGTTTTTCCTGCACAGAGTTTTATGATTATACTTTCTACTACCTTTAAAAGGATCCACAGCGACATAGTTGGGTCTTTGGAACTTTTGTTCTGAACACGATTTTAAAAAGTTTTAAGACTTTGAAAATAATAATTGTTTAAACATCTTAAAACAATGAAGATACTGTAAGTATAAAACTAGCTTTGCTATTTGATATCAACCTCACGTAGGCCTAAGAATAATTGGTGTACATTTCAGCTGGACATAAAACCTGTTTACATTGAACAAAATGAACCGAATGTTGAACACCTGAAATAAAATGACTTCCGGCATAATTACCTTATGGATGTTGTAGACGCAATTCATTATAGAGCTGGTCTTCATGGGATATCCATCGTTCACAAGATAGGTGTCATTATGCTGGACTACAGAACCACACTTGGCTTCCTCTGCGAAAAGACAAGAAGAAGAAGTTCTATAGACGTCATGAAAACAAAACAAAAGAAGAAGTTGTATAGACGTCATGAAAACAAAACAAAAATCCTAACGCCAACTTTTCCTTTTATAGAATTAGCCGTAAAAAAACAAACGACAGTAAAATTTAATTACACATACGATAACAATCGATGTGTTATAGATTTGTTTCCGGTATTATTGCTGCAGTTATATCGAAGTTCTCCGATAATGGTCTCATAGAAACTTATAAACGCAGGTGAAATAGTCCGGGTCAATGGAAATACTACTAGAATAGTCTTGGCTATTGTATCACGCATTGGAATGTAAGCAGAGGCTCGCGAACTAATATCGTATTGGTAATCAAAGTGGACGAAAAGGTTTGTGCAATGCAAACTACCAGACACACACACACACACACACACACACACACACACACACACACATATATATATATATATATATATATATATATATATATATATATATATATATATATATATATATATATATATATAAAGAGAGAGAGAGAGAGAGAGAGAGAGAGAGAGAGAGAGAGAGAGAGAGAGAGATTGTACATGTGCAAGGAAGTAGTACATACAACTGATGTTAAATAAAAACTTATACCATGATTTCTAAGATATATTTTGTCTATCTGTTTCCTGACATAAACTAGCAATAGGCTCGGACTAGGTAGACATGGTCTCGAAGCATTCTAAAAAAAAAAAAAAAAAAAAAAAATCCCAGAAAAATTACATCATAGTCCACCTTTCGATAGCAACAAAACTGAACGTAGGATTTGACCAAACTTTTTCAGAAACAAAAATACCTTACTACAAGAAACTTGACAGTTTTGTTTTGTTTTGTTTTATTTCAGTACTAAAAAAAGAATAATTTCTAATGTGCTGTAAGAATTACACAAAAGAGTCTTTTTCAACGTCACTAGGGTCCTTAGAATTAATAAATTTGCATAGCCCTACTCTACTCAATTCCCGTTTTCTATCTTTACACTTTTCTGTCAAAACTTTCACTTCATAGTGCAGCTGTGACTGTTTCACTCGGTTATAAATGGTACATAAATGGACTTCCAGGTCCCAGCACCAGGCTTCATGTCCGAAATGATTAAATCCAATCGAATCTAAAAAGAAAATTTCTTTAACGACTCACGGATGCAGCAGACGCCAAATCCCGAAGCGCAGGTCCCGTCAGCTCTCCCCCCGGTTTGTTTACATTCGAACTGGGCCAGACACATGCCAGATGACCCGACCGTTGATCCAGTGCAGGGCTTGGGTTGCAATCGAAATTTCACCATGCGTAGGAGGTTCAGGACTGGAAAATAGAAGTAAATGTGAAAGACATGTGTAATAGTTAAAATAGTTAATATTACATGTTTAAAACACATGACGTAATATGTCATTTTGGATGAAGATGCTAGCCGTGGGACTTGCTGTAGTCATTCAAATCATAAACAGGACGCACAATACAGCCTCAACAATGTGACATTTTTCTTAAGCGTCAACACCATGCATCAGTGTGTGAAAGTTTGTGACGTCACCGGATGCAGGTGTCTTCCGAGATTGTGACAAAACTGCTATATAAACTAAGCATACGATATCTGTGATATCGATAATTTAGTCAGTTCATATCTATACTTCACCAGAATTGGTCATCTGACCAACCCAGCTCCCTCCAGTGATGGAGATGTTTAACTCTGTTGTTTTTAACTAATAAATACTTTTAAAGCTAATAAGATGTATTTCGTTATCCAGCTATACACATCTTAAACAACACATACTCAATGTGTGCTTATAAAAGTAGCACACTAATAAATGGTGGCAGCGGTTAAACTCTAAGAATTAGAGAAAGATCTTCAAGACTTCAAAATAAAAGCTGTAAAACCAGAGAAAGATCTTCAAGAACTCAACATTATCTACATGAATCTACAATTTTGACTAAGTATTATAGTCCATCGAAATGGTTAACATTAATGAATGTTATGAATACAAACTGGATCTTCAGTCAACATCCTAGGAAACCCAAGGACTGGCGTTCAACAATTGCAAAACATACCCAGGAAGCACTACATTCAACAAGAAACTCGAACGATACATCGCTAACAAAACATCAAGAGAGAGAGAGAGGACGTGTCGACATCACACAGACCCATATATAAGCTAAGTACAAATTTTTGAATTCATTCCAGTTTGGGCGGTGAAGTGTAGTTATCACGAGTCGTTAGTCAATTATTACTGGGGTGAGTGAATTGCTAATCTTTTGTTTCCGTTCATTAAAGGAAACTGTGTTCAACTCCGAATTCTCATCTAGAATTTTTCTCTTTTTGTGCTAATTCCTTTTTCTTTCAGAAATTCTCGGGAAATGTTTTGGGATTAGTAACATTGTTTGGGGAATTTTGTTATACATATGCGTTTACGCAGTGGACGTCTGTACTCATATTATTTCCACTGTCCTGAATTGGTTGCATTCAAATCCATTACATGGACACCCGGGGTTCTCATTAATGTCACAGAAAGCCAAATCATTGTTTTATTGGCATACGATGCTTACAGATATAAAAAGACACATAGCTAATTGTCGCACATGTCAGGAAAACAAAGGGCATACGAAAACACCTGTCAGCCTAGGAGCTTATCCTGTGCCCAATCAACCCTTTGAAAGAATACATTTAGATTTGTTAACAGGATTTTACGAGTCAGACAGAGGAAATAAGCACCTCTTAGTAATTATAGATGCTTTAACTCGATATAGAGAACTAATAGCGCTTAAAACTAAAACTGCGATTGAATGCGCTAGGAAGTTTTACGAGTGTTACATTTGTAAACATGAAATTCCACACATGATAATCTCAGACTCGGGTGGTGAATTTAATAATCACTTTCTTACCTCATTGTGTGAATTCCGGCGGCACTGAGTACTCTGAATCATTCATATCATATATCAATTAAAATGTCACCGCATGAAGCATTGTATGGTACCCCAGTTAGAACGCTTTTCCATGTATTAACGCCTACGACTAATCTATCAAATCCTTTAAAAGAATGTATAAATGTAAGTATAAGTCGATATGATATCCTTCGGAAGAATTTAGAAGAATCACAAATCATAATGAAAAGGAATCATGATAAAACAGCGAAACCAACTAAAACATATACCGTGGGTGATAACGTATATATTCAAATTAATGTACGAAAAGGGCTCAATTATAAACTAACACCTAAGTTTGAAGGCCCATTTAACATTTTGGAAACATTAACGGCCAATAGGTTTAGAGTTCAAAACGTATCCCAACCCACGGATGAGAGAATAGTACCATTGGCTCACCTAAGAAATTAAAAAGAAAAGAGAGGAAAAGAAGTGAGGGAAAATTTTCTTTTATTTTATGTGATTAAAAGTTTTCTTTTTAATACAGGAGTAATTACATATATTTTTCTCGTTACAGGTTTCCGAGATGAATTTTTTGTTGTTGGGAGTGATATTGTTCGCTCAGACATTTTTCTCGTGTGGGATGAGCTCTAAAACTAAAAGTATAAATTTCAAATATGGCACTATAGTTGAAAGACAAGAAGACTTTTTATTACATCAACCAACGTAGTTGTAGAAGTGAATATGCAAGCAATTTTTCTTCAAGAGAATGATGTCACTAGCTTAAGAACCGCCATTTCAAGGTTTTCTGCCTCATTGGATGAGTTGCATAGAAGACATTTTCATTTGACTACAGAGAGTTTGCTTGGATCAACATTAAAAGTTGCAGAGATGCTATCTGATGACTTGAAAAATAAGACTGACGAGACAGGATCTTTGGCTTATGACCTTTTGATGTGGACTGTAGGACACGAACATAAAGAAAGACGAAATCCGTTTATTTATGCTGCATTAAACATCTTTGGGTCTGTTGCAAGTTTAGGTTTAGGAATTTCCAATCGTCTTAAAATTAGTAATCAAAATAAGAAAATTGAGTTCTTGACTCATGAAGATGAATTGATTATGTCAGAACTAAGGAATCAGTTAGCTTCAATCAATAAAATTATGGATTTAGTAAATGAACATTCAAATAATATCATTCAGATTATGGAAGTACAGGATTTGTTGGCAACATTAATGTATTATGATTCAGAGATAGATCACATACATAACAGAATTGCACATTTCATTGAGAAATCCAAGGATTATGTAGAAGCTATCACGTTAGCAACTAAAGGTGTACTGTCGCCCCATTTGTTGCCTATAAATTACTTAAAGTTAATTCTGGAGAACGGAAGGGATAAACTAGGCTATGTTCCTTTGTTAGATGAACATAGGTTAGAATTTTATTACAGCCTAATTACAGTAAACGTTGATAATAACAAGATTATGATTACAATTCCCTTTGATTCTTCTGATGCCTGGCAATCTTACAGGATATCACCATTTCCGACTTTCATGACGAATCAATCAAATCCAGTAATATCCAGTTTGACAGGACACGTATTGATTTCCCCAGACAAGGAAACATATACGGTCATTAAAGACTTAAATCAATTAACTCACTGTTCAGACGCAATGGATAGAAAAATATGTACAGCTGACTCATTTGAATTCCATAAAAACTTAATGGATTCATGCGAGTTAGGTATAGTGCTAGACGGTGCTCTCTCCCATACAAGTGAAAATTGTCTGGATAAGCTTTATCCCTTTGACAATAATGAGTTCAATTGCAGACTGAACAATGGCTCATGGATACGATACGACAAGGATGGCTTCAATGTATCATGCCCTGACGGATCCACGTCCTTCACCCACATCTTCGTCGCAGCAGATGGTTGTATCGGGACTTCCCCTAATTCCATGGGGACTGGTCTACGGACACTCATCAGAGAACGAGCCTACTTCGCGAACTTCACGTGGACCTCTACAATGCCAGCACTCCCTCTCCCGTATAACAGACAGGTTGCAAAGCGGTTGATGAAGCTTACCGAAAGGGACCACCTGTCACCGACTTATATGGAAATCCTTCACCCCATACTACTAGCAGGTCTGGCTTTCACGGTGGTGATATTTATCGCCGTGAACATCCTTGTTTGGCGTAGGTTACGGCACAGCAGGCAGCTACAAAAGAATGTTTCGCCTTGTCCAGACAATACTCCGTATTTAATTCAGTTTAAAGCCGTTTGAAGTGGCCACCTCATTCGCTAAAGGAGTAAATTGTCGGAAAGAGTTTGTAAGAAAAGCTGTTAGTACGCTAGTAATATGTAATTGAAGAAATTATCTACATTGCATTGTTAAAAATACATTTAAAACAATATTTAAAAAAAAAAAAATATAAATAATTTTTTCTCTCGGCATCTAATAAAAATATATAAGCCGGAATGTTAAAAAGAAAAGAGAAAAAAAAATATATATATAACAGAATCTATGGGCATCTAATAAAATATATCAGCCCTATATATAAATATATATATATATATATATATATATATATATATATATATATATATATATATATATATATATATATATATATATATATATATATATATATATGTACGAAACCGTGGTACGTGTACGTACCAGGAATTCGTGTTTGTGCACTAAAAAATTGAATTTTTGCCAAGGTAACAAATATTTTTATTAGTTACCGTATTATGTTAATCTATGTTTCTGACAAAGGTAACAATTATTCTTTAACAAGTTACCGAATCATATGTAAGTCAGTAGTTTTTTTTTTGGTACCATATAATCATTTGCTAGCAATGTACCATATATATGATCTTTATTTTATCATGCACCAAGAATAGGATCCGTGCCTGAGACCAAACTAGGAGTGGAGTAGATTACTGTTGGTGGTCTTGTATTGTCTGAAGCTTATCAAGTCCTATTTTACTCAAACCGTATAGGCCTAGAGCTATGGTCAGAAAAGATACTGTGCTTTTTCTGCTTTTATTGTGATTTTTGTAAGGTACGAGATTGAGTCTACGTTAGTAAAATACAGGCCTCTCGAAGTGGTCTTAGCCTTTGTTAGGCCGTCATTCAATGCATATCAGAATTTGATGATGTTCACTTTGTTCTGTAAGCAATAATCATATATACATTCAATGTACAACCTAACCTTAACTTTGCATCCATAAATGCGAGAAAAATATACAGTATCCTATTAAATGATAGTTTATTCTTAAGGGGCAATATATACAACACCGGCTACTAATTGTAATGGACACTGCATTGCCCTGATTGTTTTGAAGAAATTGAAGACTTGAGTCAGCATTGCCAGATTGTGAGATCCAAAATTCACCAGAGAAGCATTGACATACAACATACGAGCTTAAATGAAAATAGGAAAACCAATAGTACATTTTCCATAATGTTAAACTTTGTATTATTCATGGTGTAGCATAGATTTGTATCAAGCCTGATAAAAAAACATCCTACATAGTTTGAAAAGAACAATGGTGGAAGTTTTCCATCTGGCAACACCGACAGGAGTAAGTAAGCAAGCAATATACCAGTGCCATCTATTGCCAACGTGCCCTACTAAAGCTGGGAAATGCTCACAGAAATCCAAGTGACGTTCCTGTCTTCCCTATACTGTCTTTACACATGTAACAAAAGCATTCGTATAGGCTTTCCAGTTCTGCACAACACGTAATTAATCTCACATGCAGTAACTAGCATCTTCTATCTCATACAAGTAAAGAAAACGTATTTGGTATTTACATGTCAGACCAGTGAAAGGAGTAATTTTATTCTTGTGTGCAGTACTACTTATATTTTCCCTTCCTAGTGTCTCTCATAAAAGACCTGTCTATCTTGTGCATCTGATCACAAGTGCATTACTTACATATCTACCAGTGTAATATGTAAATGTAACATTCCAAGCAATACTTACATCTTCGTAGCTTAAATCTGTTTAGCGTTCATATCAGAATGTTAGCGCAATACCTTGCTCATCTAATCTTAAGTACATTACTTACATTTCTTCCAGTGTGACATGTAGAACTGATTGCGCATGCAATATCTACATCTTCATTCCCTAAATCTGTTTAGCGTCGTAAGCCCAATAATTCTATTTCTTCCTAGTGCATCATGCAAATCTTATCTTACAGACCGTATACTTACATCTCCCTTCCCTAGGACTCCCCCTTGATGGTGATATGTTTGCTGTTGAGATATCTGCCGGTGGCATCTTTGAGATATCTCCAAGTCTGCTATTTATACAAGTCCTGT
>NC_090736.1:148730275-148737775 GCF_036898095.1 Palaemon carinicauda | reverse complement strand
TATAACCTTTGCTCTTTATCATACATATATATACGTATATATATATATATATATATATATATATATATATATATATATATATATATATATACGTATATATATATATATGTGTGTGTGTGTGTGTGTGTGAATATATATCACTAACACGTGATTTTAATCAATGTTAATATCATCCACAACGGTATTTAATACCGATTTCTACCTTAGGAATATATTTCCACCGGAATTCATTTATGGTAATAGCTTCTGGCTGGGCAGAGATTCGAACTCGGGCCACTCAGCCGAAACGATACGAAATGTATATATATATATATATATATATATATATATATATATATATATATATATATATATATATATATATATGTGTGTGTGTGTGTGTGTGTGTGTGTGTGTGTGTGTGTGTGTGTACTATCATCATCATCATCACCATAAGCCGTTACTAGTCCATTACAAAACAAAGGCCCCAGACACTTCCTTCCACTTGAGTCTGTTTTTAGTCTTTCTATTCCAATCCACACCTTCAAACTTTCTTAATTTGTTTATCCATCGCCTTCTCTTCCTTTCCCTGCTTCTTTTGCAATGTCTAGGGACATGTTCTGTTATTCTCAATGTCCACAGTACATTATGTTAAAAGAATCAACGCCAAAAGGTTAATGAGATCTCATTGGAAAGTATATTTGACAACACTTTAATCCATTCTAACAATTAACAATATTTTTGGCAAAGCTACAAACACACTAAGTGCTAATGGTAACAGTTGAAATCATAAAAAAAAGGTGTTACGACTAAATGATTAAGTAGGATATATTGAAAGGAATGAAAATAATCTTAGGAATACTTATTGTCCAAAGAATATTGAGGTCAATAAAGTAGGGAAATATCGTTAGAAGAACAATAAAAACCGATAGAGGAAATTATGAAAGAAAATTATAATCATGGGCAAAGTAAACACCGAACAAGGTGGAAAATGTACTCGAGTGAAATTATGAAAAAAATATACTTATTGGTAAACTAATAGAAAAGGGTAAAGGAGGAAAATATATTCAAGCAAAATAACGAAAAAATTTACTTATTGGCAAAGTAATAAAAAGGGAAAAGTCGAAAAAATGTACTCAAAATTAAATTAGGAAAAAAATATACTTACTGGTAAACTAATATAAAGGGAAAAGGGGAAAAATGTAATCGAGCAAAATTATGAAATAAATATACTTATTGGCAAAGTAAACACCGAACAAGGTGGAAAATGTACTCGAGCAAAATTATGAAAAAAATATACTTATTGGTAAAGTAATAGAAATGGGAAAAGGAGGAAAATGCACTCAAGCAAAATTATGAAAAAAAATATACTTATTGATAAAGTAATAGAAATGGGAAAAGGGGGAAAATGTACTCAAGCAAAATTATGAAAAAAATATATTTATTGGTAAAGTAATAGAAATGGGAAAAGTAGGAAAATGTACTCAAGCAAAATTATGAAATAAATATACTTATTGGCAAAGTAAACACCGAACAAGGTGGAAAATGTACTCAAGCAAAATTATGAAAATAATATACTTATTGGTAAAGTAATAGAAATGGGAAAAGGAGGAAAATGTACTCAAGCAAAATTATGAAAAAAATATACTTATTGGTTAAGTAATAGAAATGGGAAAAGGAGGAAAATGTACTCAAGCAAAATTATGAAAAAAATGTACTTATTGGCAAAGTAACATAAAGGGAAAAGGCGGAAAATATGCTCAAGCAAAATTATGAAAAATATATACTTATTGGTAAAGTAAACAACGAACAAGGCGGAAAATGTACTCGAGTAAAATTATGAACAAAAATATATACTTTTTGGCAAAGTAATAAAGAAGGGAAAAAGGCGAAAGAATGTACTCAAGAGTAGAATTATGAAAGATATACTTATTGATGAAGTTTAAAAAAAACAACTAAAAAAGTAGAAAATGTACTCAGAAGTAAAGTGAAAAATAAAAAACAGCAAAGAATTGAAAAAGAATTGAAAAAGTCTTATGAAAGATATACCTATTGATAAAGTTTAAGAAAAAAAACTAAAAAAGCAGAAAATGTACTCAGAAGTAAAGTGAAAACTCAAAACAGCAAAGAATTGAAAAAGAATTGAAAAAAGTCATTATTAGCAGGGAATCTGCGTATATCTCATTGAGAAACCTTTATTCTTTGGGTCAGTGGCTGAATCTTCTAATCCATCTGTAACGACGCGAACCTCGAATGGCTGGGAATATGCTGTAAAAATAAATAAATAAATAAATAAATAAGTAAATATGGTCAATGGCATACAGGTATCCTGGACCAGGGTTCGAAACCCGGCCGGTCAGATACTATAGTCTTTGAGTGATTTCGCCTGGGGCTCTGATCCCGAGGTCGTTAAGAGAATCCAGACTTTAATGTATTAATAT
Organism: Palaemon carinicauda; assembly: GCF_036898095.1. Taxonomy (NCBI): domain Eukaryota; kingdom Metazoa; phylum Arthropoda; class Malacostraca; order Decapoda; family Palaemonidae; genus Palaemon; species Palaemon carinicauda. Next base: position 148,735,355 of record NC_090736.1, on the reverse strand, counting down.
GTATGGCTTATTTTAAATATGAAAAACACGTTTAAATGTGCGTAATTTATCATATATATATAAATTATATATATATATATATATATATGTATATATATACATACATACATATATATATATATATATATATATATATATATATATATATATATATATATATATATATATATATATATATATATATATATATCTTCATTTCAATATCTGTTATTATCTGAGAGACGCTGTATGATCAGAATGAAACTGGTAAAATTATTATTATTATTATTATTATAATTATTATTATTATTATTATTATTATTATTATTATTATTATTATTATTATTATTATTATCATTATTATTATTATTATTAGCTAAGCTACAACCCAAGTTGGAAAAGCAAGATGCAGAAAATGTTTTCATGTTGAACAGGCAGACATAAGTCTTTTTATAGTTGATATATGAAATATATGTTTTGATGTTGTTATTGTTTTCAAGATGTTTTATTTCGATTGTTCATTATTTCTTAGAGCGTTTCTTTATTTCCTTATTTCCTTTCCTCACCGGGCTAATTTTCCTTGTTGGAGCCCTTGTGCTTATAGCATTTTGCTTTTCCAACTAGGGTTGTAGCTTAGTTAATAATAATAATACTACTAGTAATAATAATAATAATAATAATAATAATAATAATAATAGTAATGATAATAATAAAGATAAATAATAATAATGATAATAATAATAATAATGATAATAATAATAATAATAATAATAATAATAATAATAATAATAATAATAATAATAATAATAATAATAATAGAATTGATCATCAGCCTTCAGGAAGATATCTTTTAATAGTCACTAGCAACACGAAAAATTAGAGTCCTTAAATATGGTGGCCTGAATTTATTGACAGTGAGATGACAATCATATATAAAAACAAATTCAAGACCAAATAAAAACGCAAACGTCTTTTTACTTACTAACGAATTCTGTGAATGCGTTCCCGCAGAAGCGGTCTTTCTTATCGACAGTTCCATCCTTGTTCATTGAAGGGATTAGTACATAATCAGCCACACAGTCAACATCTCCGCTCTTTTCAGCTGAAGTCATTTAAAGATTATTAGAATTTCTATTAATGTTTATTCAAATATCTCCAGTTTTCAAAAGTCAGTTATGCCAAATATATCACTATAAAAGAGTATTGAAGATTATTAGAGTTTCCATTCATGTTTATTCAAATATCTCGAGTTTTCTAAACTCAGTTATGTCAAATATATCACTATAAAAGAGTATTGAAGATTATTAGAGCTTCGATTCATGTTTATTCAAATATCTCCAGTTTTCAAAAGTCAGTTATGTCAAATATATTACTATAAAAGAGTATTGAAGATTATTAGAGCTTCGATTCATGTTTATTCAAATATCTCCAGTTTTCAAAAGTCAGTTATGCCAAATATATCACTATAAAAGAGTATTGAAGATTATTAGAACTTCTATTAATGTTTATTCAAATATCTCCAGTTTTCAAAGGTCAGTTATGTTAAATATATTACTATAAAAGAGTATTGAAGATTATTAGAGCTTCGATTCATGTTTATTCAAATATCTCCAGTTTTCAAAAGTCAGTTATGTCAAATATATTACTATAAAAGAGTATTGAAGATTATTAGAGCTTCGATTCATGTTTATTCAAATATCTCCAGTTTTCAAAAGTCAGTTATGTCAAATATATTACTATAAAAGAGTATTGAAGATTATTAGAGCTTCGATTCATGTTTATTCAAATATCTCCAGTTTTCAAAAGTCAGTTATGCCAAATATATCACTATAAAAGAGTATTGAAGATTATTAGAACTTCTATTAATGTTTATTCAAATATCTCCAGTTTTCAAAAGTCAGTTATGTTAAATATATTACTATAAAAGAGTATTGAAGATTATTAGAGCTTCGATTCATGTTTATTCAAATATCTCCAGTTTTCAAAAGTCAGTTATGTCAAATATATTACTATAAAAGAGTATTGAAGATTATTAGAGATTCGGTTCATGTTTATTCAAATATCTTCAGTTTTCAAAAGTCAGTTATGTCAAATATATTACTATAAAAGAGTATTGAAGATTATTAGAGCTTCGATTCATGTTTATTCAAATATCTCCAGTTTTCAAAAGTCAGTTATGTCAAATATATTACTATAAAAGAGTATTGAAGATTATTAGAACTTCGATTCATGTTTATTCAAATATCTTCAGTTTTCAAAAGTCAGTAATGTCAAATATATTACTATAAAAGAGTATTGAAGATTATTAGAACTTCTATTAATGTTTATCCAAATATCTCGAGTTTTCTAAAGTCAGTTATGTCAAATATTTTAGTATAAAAGAGTATTGAAGATTATTAGAACTTCTATTAATGTTTATTCAAATATCTTCATTTTTCAAAAGTCAGTTATGTCAAATATATCACTATAAAAGAGTATTGAAGATTATTAGAACTTCTATTAATGTTTATTCAAATATCTTCAGTTTTCAAAAGTCAGTAATGTCAAATATATTACTATAAAAGAGTATTGAAGATTATTAGAGCTTCGATTCATGTTTATTCAAATATCTCGAGTTTTCTAAAGTCAGTTATGTCAAATATATTACTATAAAAGAGTATTGAAGATTATTAGAGCTTCTATTGATGTTTATTCAAATATCTTCAGTTTTCTAAAGTCAGTTATGTCAAATATATCATTATAAAAGAGTATTGAAGATTATTAGAGCTTCGGTTCATGTTTATTCAAATATCTCGAGTTGTCTAAAGTCAATTATGCCAAATATATCACTATAAAAGAGTATTGAAGATTATTAGAACTTCTATTAATGTTTATTCAAATATCTCGAGTTTTCTAAAGTTAGTTATGCCAAATATCTTGGTTTAAAAGAGCTATCCTTTAAAAATTCAAGCGTTGATGCATTGAAAAATCTTCAGTCCAATGTACAAAATTAGGATGTGTCTGATGTCCTCAAAATCCACCTTTTACCATCATGGTCTGCCAGATGTCTTTTAACAAATCTTCAAGTTACGAAGGTTAGAAGTATCATAGGTCTAACAAAAACTTAAATTTCCCGAAGGTAGATGAATCTGACGTCTTAAATTAATAGTTTGTAAAGGGTTGATGAGCCAAATGTCTCCAATTAATATGTAGAAACACTGAAAAAAAAATATAAGCTCAATCATCCTAATTCTCTATTGCCCTGAAATAAAAAAAAAATCCCGAATTCGAGCTCCAAAGCACTTACCATCCGAGAGATCTCCATCTCCAGACAAGGAGAAGCTGTCAGCTGAGTACCTGATGCCACAGAATCCCTCTCGGGTCTTTATGCAGATGGTATACCTCTGCTCAGCCAGCTGGTGGGTGCCTGACTCACTCTATAGATGAAAAAACAAATGTTGTCGTTGACAAAAAAAACTATTATGCTCGAATTTTTTTTTTTTTTTTTTTTTTTTTTTTTTTTGTCGTGCCATCTAATCTTAGGAACTTTCTCTTTTCTTCAGAAAGTCTGGTCGGCTAGACTATAGTCCATTTCTTTTAGCGATGCATATTTGCACCGACTCGCGGCGGTGCCCTTCTAGCTCGGAAAAGTGTCCTGATCGCTGATTGGTTAGAATGATCTCGTCCAACCAATCAGCGATCAGGAAACTTTTCCGAGCTTAAAGGGCACCGCTGCGAGTCGGTGCAAATCTGCATCGCTAAAAGAAATGGACTATAGTGTAAAGTAGTTTTAGCAATGTTCAGTAGTTCCGTAAAAAAGACACAAAAGTGTTCGATATATTGTGATTTTTTAATAAGTTAGTAAAATGTTATTTGGTATATATCATTATTTGGCGTAATGTAGCACACAAAGATGGTTCATTTGCTTACAGACGGGACTAAGAATATTGTCCCTTTCACGAGAAAACGAAAGACAGACTTACATTGTAATTGAAGGTGGAGATCATGCCTGAGTAGTCAGTGTAGTACTGTAAGCAGTTGGATGGAGCTGTTATGAAGGACAAAAAAAATCAATCAATCATCATGATTTGGGGGAAAATTTCTGTTTTATCCAAAATATTACTTCGCTAGTAGGTTGTTAGATCAGCACAGTTATTTAACTAACAGGTACACAATTCTTTGCACAGGTCAACTAGATCACAAAGTCTCATATATATATATATATATATATATATATATATATATATATATATATATATATATACAATATATATATATATGTATGTATATATATATATATATATATATATATATATATATATACACACATTTATATATATATATATATATATATTATATGTATGTATATATATGTATACATATGCATATGTATATTATATATATATATATATATATATATATATATATATATATATATATATATATATATATATATATATATATATATATATATATATATATACTGTACACTGTAGATCGAAAATTTTGGCAAATTTGCTGGTATGACACTGTGGTCTCACCAGGTAAACTCTGATGTGTGTATATATATATATATATATATATATATATATATATATATATATATATATATATATATATATATGTGTGTGTGTGTATATATATGTATATATACATATATATACATCTATAATTTATATATATGCGTAAATTAACAATATTAATATCCAAATCCCTTATGGAAGAACATCTCATCTCGCCAAAAAAAATCTGTTCTTACCTTTGCTTGGGGAATTGCAAGCAATCTGGGTGACTTTGATCCTCCAGCTACGATCCAATTCCTTGTCCGTGGTGGCGATGTTGATCCTGGCTGCGGATGACCCCGGGGCGAGGTCAAGGTACACTGGAGAGGGGCGAAGAAAGGTCAAGTTTTAGAAGGGATTCTAGGTCAAAGGTTTTATTCCGGCATGACATTAGGTGCGATAATATTCATTTCTTTGCTAAGAAGTAGAAGTATGTGAGAGAGAGAGAGAGAGAGAGAGAGAGAGAGAGAGAGAGAGAGAGAGTTTTACTTCAGTAATAATTCTTGATGGAAAAGTAATGCCATTAGGTCAAGAAGACTCAGATGGGTATTTGTGATATA
>NC_090736.1:148715275-148717775 GCF_036898095.1 Palaemon carinicauda | reverse complement strand
TGCCTCTGCCATTCATGAGCGACCTTTAAACCTTTAAGGAGTTTAGAAATTCTACAGAAGTTATTTTCAATATATTTTAAGTTGGATTACCGAAGGCGTATGTCCTTTGAATGAAAAATAGGGTAATAGAGAATTGAAAGGGACAGACCAATAATAGAAATGTATATAATAAAAGTAGGTCGCTCATTTCCTTAGGGGAAGGTCAAACCTATACTCAATTTCTTTTAATGAGGCGCATTTGCACTGACTCGCAGCGGTGCCCTTTTAGCTCGGAAAAGTTTTCTGCTCTCTGATTGGTTAGAATGATCTTGTCCAACCAATCAGCGAGCAGGAAACTTTTCCGAGCTAAAAAGGCACCGCTGCGAGTCGGTGCAAATCGGCCTCACTAAAAAGAATTGACTATAGTTTTGTTTACTAGTCTTAGTTTTTATCATCTCAACTGCTTCTTTTTTTTGGGTTTGGAGATGGCTGGACTGAATATGGTGACTCGTTTGCCAATTCATTCCCTTGGGAAATATATAATACTAGTTTTGTCAAATCAATCCTAATCTTAAATGATTCAGTTAGAACAACTCCCTCACTGTTTTCAATCATACCAGTTTTCGCAATCTACGTTTGCTTAAATTTATTTTGTTTTAGCAACTACATTGTAAACTGTATTTGATTCAGTTTTGGCAGATTGAGCGTATGTAAAGGAATTTTAGGCAACTACTGTATATTTATATTTAATTAGTTTTGGCAACCCCAGGTATAAAGAATGAATGAATTCAATTTCAGCTTGCAAAGTATTTGCTTAAAGAAACTAAGATCTTGCAAACCTAGTGTATGCTAAAATTAACTCAAATTTATCAACTTCAGTATATGCATAAATCATTCAGTTCGTGAAAACAAACCACGCTTAGATTTGTTTCTTTTTGGCACCATCAGTATTTGCTTAAATTAAGTCAATACTGGCGATCCTTATTTATGCTTGTATTCATTCAGATTTTGAAACCAGAGTTTATGCTGAAAATTAATGAATTTAGTAACGCTATTATTTCTGGATTATTCAGTTTTTGTTAATCCCTAATATAAGGCGAAAATCTATCTAATTTTGGTAAATGTAGTGTGAACTTATATCTATGGAATTCGGCAACCTCACTGCATGCATTAAATTAAAAAGAAAATCACATCACTTAATCTTATGACTAGCACTTAATATCGCTATTATTATTATTATTATTATTATTATTATTATTATTATTATTATTATTATTATTCAACTTAAATTCCTGTCATTCCTGTTCTCCTTGCGAAGGATTTATAATGAAAGCAAATTAAGATGAATATGAAAAATAAATGCACTAGAAAATTATATCTTCCTGTTGACCGCTCTCATTACTTTTGCAGAAAAAAATAGAATATGCAAATTTCCACTTCACATTGGGCTCGAACATCGGTCACTTCAAATAGAAAGCGAAGCGGTGTTTAGATCCCGATTCTGATGTCAGGTCGAAATATATCTTTATATCCTTCCCTCCAACAAGAGGCCATTCCGCATTATGTCTTCATAGTTTATTCTGAAGCCTTAGGAACTAGTGTGCTAGAAATTTGTATATATATTTTTTTTCTTATTGAAACCTAGATATGTCTCTACTGTAGTTTCTAGAGCCTTTAAATATACGGCCTCGAGACTCAATAAACCTCCACTAGACATACAAAAGACTGAAGATATTAAGGCTTTCAGCAGGAAACTGAAGACTTTCTTGTCCTCAAAGTGCTTCGATAGCGTGGATTTGGCAATAAAGGAGAAACATGCCTTGGAATGCTTATGATAAAATGACTGTGAAGGTCCTGTGGAGAGTAGGGTTCCCCTGCTGTATTGGACGAGAAAAGCAGCCTTTAAAATAAAAGCAAAATAAGTAAATAAGGTTACAACGCAAGGTCTTTGGAACTCCAATTGCAGTCTCGGAAGTTCATTACAAATCCAAATATCTTAAAAAGTAATTTCACGAAAACTTTTACCAAAATATCTTAAATTTCTCATATTTATTGTTATCAAATGCATTTCGATTGCTTCTATATTTTTTTTAATGAATCTGAACATTTCATGACGAAAGCCATTAGTCATTGGTGGAAACAGCTGCCTGGTAAGATTTAAAGTCTTAAAGGCCCTTCATGAATGACAGAGACAAAGGATAGTGACATTTCCCTAGCAAGCAGGAGAATGCCGTAAATAGGCCGTATATGCATATGGATAGCGCCCAAAGCCCCTCTCTACGCATGCTAGAACCAGGGAGGGACAGGCAATGGCTTCTGATGATTCAGCAGATAGAACTATAGGGCCCTCAACTGCAGCTCCCCCCTCCCCATCCTTAATTCAAGAGAAGGGTGAAGTTGCAGACACCAAAGAAACTAAAGAGTTTGAAAGGGATTTATGTAGCAGTCTGGCAATCACCAGGCAAAGACATTACCAATATACCACAACAATGGAGCAGCACAGCAATATATTCTGTGTTTT
>NC_090736.1:148710275-148712775 GCF_036898095.1 Palaemon carinicauda | reverse complement strand
TATAACTTTATCTATCATCAAATTAATGATGATTTTAATCATATCAATAATAAAAATGATAATAGTTTTGATATTGATAATAATAATTTTATAAATTCTAATAATAATAATATTTTTGATAATATCAACATTAATAATGATTTTAATAATGTCAATAATAATAATAATTTCAATGATGTCAATGGTAATGATAATTTTAATAATATCTACAAAAATAATTTTAATAATTTCAATAATAATAATAGAATTAATAATTTCTGTAATTATAATAATTTTGATAATAATAATAATTCTAGCGCCGTATAAAAGAGAGGAGTTTCTATGATTCAGTTATTATTATCATTATTATTATTATTATTATTATTATTATTATTATTATTATTATTATTATTAGCCAAGCTACAAACCTAGTTGGAAAAGCAAGAGTCTATAAGCCCAAGGGCTCCAATAGGGAAAAATAGCCTAGTGAGGAAATAAGGAAATAAATAAATGATGAGAATAAATTAACAATAAATCATTCTAAAAACAGTAATAGAGTCAAAACAGATATATCCTATACAAACTATTAACAACGTCAAAAACAGATATGTCATACATAAACTATTAACAACGTCAAAAACAGATATGTCATACATAAAATATTAACAACGTCAAAAACAGATATGTCCTATATAAACTATTAAGAACGTCAAAAACAGTTATGTCATATATAAACTATAAAAAGACTCATGTTAGCCTGGTTTTAAGGTTCAAAGGTCGCTCATCAATGGCAGAGGTAAAGGTCAGTGACAATACTCCTAGCAGGGTGATGCCCAAGAGGCTGATCATTATATACATAAGATCAGCGTCCAAGGATCCTCTCCCCCCCATGCTAGGACCAGGGAGGGACAGGCAATGGTTGCTGATGACTCAGCAGGTAGACACCTATAGGCTCCTTAACTCACAAGGATGGTGAGGTTGCTGATATTGCAAGAAACTTTAGATCTTGAGCGGGTCTCGAACCCCAGTCCATTAGATCAACAAGTAGGGAGGTTTCCAATAGGCTAACAGAGCCATTATTATTATTATTATTATTATTATTATTATTAGCCAAGCTACAATCCTGGTTGGAAAGCAAGATGCTATAAGCCCAAGGGATCCAACAAGGGAAAATAGCCCAGTGAGGAAAGGAAAATAAGGAAATAGATATATGAGGATACTTTTACCATCTGAAATATGAGAAACAATACTGCTTTGTAAATGTGACAAACTAAAGCCACTTCAGGATAATGGAGGAAAACTGGATTTGGCTCTGCAAGTTGGTTGTTAACAAATAACGAGTTTATATACAAGCAGTTCCGAGCAAGAATGTCACAAAAATTCTAACGAACTAATACATGCGAAGGCAAGATTAAGAAGGTTCTCTGGCACATTATTCTATCTTATTTCTCTTCCTCTTGTATTGTTAAAGATTTCATAGTTTATATAGGAAATACTTATTTTAATGTTGTTACTGTTCTTAAAATATTCTATCTTTCCTTCATACCTCTCCTCACTGGGCTATTTTCCCTGTTAGAGCCCTTGGGCTTATAGCATCCTGCTCTTCCAACCAGGGTTGTAGCTTAGCAAATAATAATATAATAATAATAATAATAATACATGTAAAGGCAAGCTTAAACAGGTTCTGTTATCCGTTCTGGAAGAGTGAGAGATTTAAAAAAGACAATAACGTTACAGTATACAAGCATGTATGAAACACCTGCTGTACATGGCGTTAATCCATTGCCTTATAAATGAAAAGTAAATCTCTAAACCAGCGCAGTACTTACATCAAACCTATACTGTCTGTTGCAGGCGGCACGGAAGTTAACTGAACTTGGTCGTTCCAGGTAAACCAGCTTTTGTGGATTTGTGATATGAAGAGATGAGGGAATGACAAGGAGGGGGGGGGGGGGGTTTGCTATTTTTGAGGAAAAATTATTATGGGTACTCTTCAGAAAAGAGAGGGTTATACCAATCTGGGATTATTATTATTATTATTATTATTATTATTATTATTATTATTATTATTACTACTACTATTATTATTATTATTATTATTACCAAGTGAGGTACAACCCTAGTCGGAAAAGCAGGATGCTATATGCCCAAGGGAGAGAGTCTTAAATCTACGGAGACTGGAGGGGTCCTCCCTTTCTGTAGAGAATTGATTATAAAAAGCTGACCAGAAACATCGACCCCACATATAAATGGGAAAAGATTTAGACAAAGAAGACCCTGTATCGAAGTTGCAACGAAACAGGGTAGGAATAAGCGGGCCAAACCCACCAGCAATTTTGGCACTTGTAATTCTCGAAACGTAAAACTGGAGAAGGAAAAAAAAGACATAGAACCACTTTCAACATGGCGAAGAGTTGAACTCTTTCGTTGAACAATGAGCTTGTGCTAAACGTTTTTTTTTTTCTAATACATTTTCCTCATTATTTTCCGAGGAAATTAGCCTTCTGAAATAAAGTTCGTA
>NC_090736.1:148687775-148695275 GCF_036898095.1 Palaemon carinicauda | reverse complement strand
GGCAAGAGAATCCCCCCCCAAAAAAAAAAGAAAAACAAATAATAGGAGAATAAATAGAGGAAACGTAATAAACCAAGGGAACAGCAAACTGAAAATAAGAGAGAACTGGAGGAGGTAGAATTAGAGAAAATTAAACAAGCAGATGGATGCAACCAATGACGAGAGGGCACGAAAATCCCGCCCCCCAAAAAAAAAAAATAATAGGAGAATAAATAGAGGAAACGTAATAATCCAAAGGAAACAGCAAACTGAAAGTAAGAGAGAACTGGAGGAGGTAGAATTAGAGAAAATAAAACGAGAAGATGGATGCAACCAATGACGAGAGGGCACGAGAATCCCCCCCCCCAAAAAAAAGAAAAAAAAATAATAGGAGAATAAATAGAGGAAACGTAATAAACCAGGGGAACAGCAAACTGAAAATAAGAGGGAACTGGAGGAGGTAGAATTAGAGAAAATAAAACGAGCAGATGGATGCAACCAATGACGAGAGGGCACGAGATCCCCCCCCCCCAAAAAAAAGAAAAACAAATAATAGGAGAATAAATAGAGGAAACGTAATAAACCAAGGGAACAGCAAACTGAAAATAAGAGAGAACTGGAGGAGGTAGACTTAGAGAGAATAAAACGAGCAGATGGATGCAACCAATGACGAGAGGGCACGAGAATCCCCCCCCCCCCCAAAAAAAAGAAAAAAAAATAGGAGAATGAATAGAGGAAACTTAATAAACCAAGGAAACAGCAAACTGAAAATAAGAGAGAACTGGAGGAGGTAGAATTAGAGAAAATAAAACGAGCAGATGGATGCAACCAATGACGAGAGGGCACGAGAATCCCCCCCCCCCCACAAAAAAAAATAATAGGAGAATAAATAGAGGAAACGTAATAAACCAAGGAAACAGCAAACTGAAAATAAGAGAGAACTGGAGGAGGTAGAATTAGAGAAAATAAAACGAGCAGATGGATGCAACCAATGACGAGAGGGCACGAAAATCCCCCCCCCCCCAAAAAAAAAGAAAAAAAAGAATAGGAGAATAAATAGAGGAAACATAATAAACCAAGGAAACAGCAAACTGAAAATAAGAGAGAACTGGAGGAGGTAGAATTAGAGAAAATAAAACGAGCAGATGGATGCAACCAATGACGAGAGGGCAAAAGAATCCCCCCCCCAAAAAAAGAAAAAACAAATAATAGGAGAATAAATAGAGGAAACGTAATAAACCAAGGAAACAGCAAACTGAAAATAAGAGACAACTGGAAAAGGTAGAATTAGAGAAAATAAAACGAGCAGATGGATGCAACCAATGACGAGAGGGTACGAGAATTCCCCCCCCCCCCACCAAAAAAAAAAAAAAGAAAATAATAGGAGAATAAATAGAGGAAACGTAATAAACCAGGGAAACAGCAAACTAAAAATAAGAGAGAACTGGAGGAGGTAGAATTAGAGAAAATAAAACGAGCAGATGGATGCAACCAATGACGAGAGGGCACGAAAATCCCCCCCCCCCCCCAAAAAAAGAAAATAATAGGAGAATAAATAGAGGAAACGTAATAAACCAGGGAAACAGCAAACTAAAAATAAGAGAGAACTGGAGGAGGTAGAATTAGAGAAAATAAAACGAGCAGATGGATGCAACCAATGACGAGAGGGCATGAGAATCCCCCCCCCCCCCAAAAAAAAAGAAAATAATAGGAGAATAAATAGAGGAAACGTAATAAACCAAGGAAACAGCAAACTGAAAATAAGAGAGAACTGGAGGAGGTAGAATTAGAGAAAATAAAACGAGCAGATGGATGCAACCAATGACGAGAGGGCACGAAAATCCCCCCCCCCCCAAAAAAAAAGAAAATAATAGGAGAATAAATAGAGGAAACGTAATAAACCAAGGAAACAGCAAACTGAAAATAAGAGAGAACTGGTGGAGGTAGAATTAGAGAAAATAAAACGAGCAGATGGATGCAACCAATGACGAGAGGGCACGAGAATCCCCCCCCCCCCCCAAGAAAAAATAATAGGAGAATAAATAGAGGAAGCGTAATAAACCAAGGAAACAGCAAACTGAAAATAAGAGAGAACTGGAGGCGGTAGAATTAGAGAAAATAAAACGAGCAGATGGATGCAACCAATGACGAGTGGGCACGAGAATCCCCCCCCCCCAAGAAAAAATAATAGGAGAATAAATAGAGGAAACGTAATAAACCAAGGAAACAGCAAACTGAAAATAAGAGAGAACTGGAGGCGGTAGAATTAGAGAAAATAAAACGAGCAGATGGATGCAACCAATGACGAGAGGGCACGAGAATCCCCCCCCCCCCAAAAAAAAAGATAATAGGAGAATAAATAGAGGAAACGTAATAAACCAAGGAAACAGCAAACTGAAAATAAGAGAGAACTGGAGGAGGTAGAATTAGAGAGAATAAAACGAGCAGATGGATGCAACCAATGACGAGAGGGCACGAGAATCCCCCCCCCCAAAAAAAAAGATAATAGGAGAATAAATAGAGGAAACGTAATAAACCAAGGAAACAGCAAACTGAAAATATGAGAAAACTGGAGGAGGTAGAATTAGAGAGAATAAAACGAGCAGATGGATGCAACCAATGACGAGAGGGCACGAGAATCCCCCCCCCCCCCCAAAAAAAAGGAGAATAAATAGAGGAAACTTAATAATCCAAAGGAAACAGCAAACTGAAAATAAGAGAGAACTGGAGGAGGTAGAATTAGAGAGAATAAAACGAGCAGATGGATGCAACCAATGACGAGAGGGCACGAAAATCCCCCCCTCCCCCGACCCCCGCCAAAAAAAAAAAAAAAAAAAATTGCGCGAAACAGATGCCCTGCAATCTCGAAGGAGAAGAGGAGAAGACCAGCGCACCGGAAGCGACGTTGAACTTGGAGCTCCGCGGGATAATGGTCTGCTCAATGTGCATAAAATTAGTATAAATACGGTGACAGCCTGGAATCACTTGTTTTGGATTCCAGCGCGCCACGGCATGAGAAATGGGTCCATTACATCTACGGAAGTGGCCCTCCTTTGTCTCGGCGCCAGGAAATTTAAAGGAACCACTTTAGACCTTTTTTTTTTCCTCCTTTCATTATTGGATTAAAGAAACACACGCATCTCCTACTTCTTCTTCTTCTTCTTCTGATCTTGATCGTGGTTTCCTTGAGTTCCTCTTCTTCTTCTGAATCATTTCATTTGGATTCTTCTGATTTATATAAACAAAGATATCTCACTGTGTTTGCTAATCTATTTTTTCTTCTAAACATGGTCAATACATAGGCACTTCTGCGTACAAATATATCATTTAAAAACATCTATGTATTGAATTGGCTCTTAGTAATGTTTTTCTTGGTTTTAAATTTCCGACTTCGTATGGTGGAGACCAAACTGTTTATCCTACTTATATATATATATATATATATATATATATATATATATATATATATATATATATATATATATATATATATATATATACACACACACACATATATATATATATATATATATATATATATATATATATATATATATATATATATATATATATTTAGTCAATAACTGAAGGCTTTTATAAACAACCTTCTAATCCTGAACGTCATTTTCCTTGTAAACAGACTCTTGAAACACCTATTCTTGGTTTTAGATTTTCCGATACCCGAGTATGTATTGAACTGACTTTTAGTAATGTTTCTCTTAGTTTTGAATTTCTGACTTCGTGTCGTGGAAACCAAGCTGTTTATCCTACTTGTTTATTTTTTATATTTCATCAATACGTGATTGTTATTATAAATAGACTTTTTAATCTTGAACCTCATTCTACCCATAAACAGACTCTTGAAACCCATTTTCTTGGTTTCAGATTTTCCGATACCCGAGTATGTATTGAACTGACTTTTAGTAATGTGTCTCTTAATTTTGAAATTCCGACTTCGTGTTGTGGAAACCAAGATATTTATCCTACTTGTTTATTTTTTATAGTTAATCAATACGTGACGATTATTATAAATAACTTTTTAATCTTGAACCTCATGCTACCCATAAATAGAATCTTGAAACCCATTTTCTTGGTTTCAGATTTTCCGATACCCGAGTATGTATTGAACTGACTTTTAGTAATGTGTCTCTTAATTTTGAATTTCAGACTTCGTGTGGTGGAAACCAAGCTGTTTATCCTACATGTTTATTTTTATTATATTTAATCAATAGACTTTTTAATCTTGAACCTCATTCTACCCATGAATAGAATCTTGAAACCCATTTTCTTGGTTCCAGATTTTCCGATACGCGAATATGTATTGAACTGACTTTTAGTAATGTTTCTCTTAGTTTTGAATTTCCGACTTCGTGTGGTGGAAACCAAGCTGTTTATCCTACATGTTTATTTTTATTATATTTAATCAATAGACTTTTTAATCTTGAACCTCATTCTACCCATGAATAGAATCTTGAAACCCATTTTCTTGGTTCCAGATTTTCCGATACACGAATATGTATTGAACTGACTTTTAGTAATGTTTCTCTTAGTTTTGAATTTCCGACTTCGTGTGGTGGAAACCAAGCTGTTTATCCTACTTGTTCATTTTTTTATAGTTAATCAATACGTGAGGATTATTATAAATAACTTTTTAATCTTGAACCTCATTCTACCCATAAATAGAATCTTGAAACCCATTTTCTTGGTTTCAGATTTCCCGATACCCGAGTGTGGCAGAGTTCAGATTGTTTCTACAACTTTTTTTTTTCGCCTGGCTGTCTCTTTGATTTGCATCTCTTAATTGTTTCTTATCAATATTCAGGCGCCGAACGTCAGCATGAGAATTCTGGCAGGAATGCCTAGACTTGAAATTGACTTCGAATAGAGTATTTTCTCTTGGTATCAGAGTTACAAGACCGTTTCGATCTGAGGTTAGGAATATTATTCAACATTTTCTGTTTTTTAAGAATATTATTTACCATTTTCTATCTTTTCTTTATATTTCCTTTTTAAACTTCATATCTACTTATATAAAGAGCTCCAAGAAAAGGAAATTTAGATTGAAAAGTACATTGGAATGAAATAATCAATAAGGCTTACTTGGTTTTAGATTCTGTCTTATTTTTCCTCCTGTACCATTGTGTGACACACGGTTGGTACATGTTGAGTTCACAACCCTCTCTCGGCCCGTCACACTCCTCTGTTTTTTTAAGTTATTAAGGTAGAGTCACACATGCATGTTCTCACCCGGTATGTCCTCCCGTATGCCCATACGCGGCCAAACGTGCGTTTTTAACCACGCCCACACAGGTATTGAATTGTGCTGCACAACGTTGCACCTACGTTGCACCTACGCACGTCAGTATGACGTTAGTACTGCGTTAGTGTGACGTAGTGCGTGAGTGGCAGCCGTTGTGCGTTGTACTTACGTTGTGCATACGTTATGTGGACCTACTGTATGGACATACTTCCAGGTAGTACGTGAAGGGTCACGCAAGCATAACGTCTTTACTAGGTATGGTGACGTAGGTGGTACGTCAAGTGCCGTCAGAGCTACGTCAGAGCTACATAAGAGCTACGTCAGAGCAACGTCAGAGCTACGTCAGACTTTCGTCAGAGGTATATCAGCGCGAGGTTGGTGCCAGGCATGCCTCCTCTATACTCCCAGGTATAAAAAGGGTGCTGGGCGGTACCTGACAGTCATTCACCATCCAACTACTATTTTTAAAATATTTTATTTTTCCTTATTTCCTTTCCGCACTGGGCTATTTTCCCTGTTGGGGCCCCTGGGCTTATAGCATCCTGCTTTTCCAACTAGGGTTGTAGCTTAGCATTTAATAATAATAATAATAATAATAATAATAATAATAATAATAATAATAACCGAAATCGAATGGTTATTATCGGGATGAAGTTTCACACTTGCTCTGGTTTTACTATATTTGGTAGCTCCTTTGTTTCTTCGTGTTTTAGGGTTTTTTTTTATGCATGTTTAGGCCAGCCGTACGGCTCTCTCTGTCACACTGAAGCCACGTTGCCGCGCCGCTGCCTTAACGCTACCTGGCGGTGGCGTGGGTTGGCGTGTTTGGCGGGGAAACAGCCACAATACGTGAAGATGGCGTTGGGCTTCCTTAGCACTGACGTTATACATTACGTATGTTCACGTATGTTCCGGTTGCCCCTAGGTTGGCCTCCCGTGCGCCCAACGTATAGTCAAGTACAATCACGGATACGTGACGACCCACGTATATTGTGAGCTGCCCACAATATACGTGGCCCTCGCCGTACCGCCAGGTATCCACGAGGTACCGTTCATACGGCAAGGTACGTCCTAGGTTGCTGGGACGTTTCCACAATTACTGCGTTGCACGAACCAGCGAACTGCGTTGTACTGACGTTATACGTGCACTTTTTGATACGTGATAATACGGCTGGCCTAAACATGCATGTGTGACTGGACCTTTATGGTTTATAAATTTATAATATGAAAGGTGTATTTTACTTTTTTTGCTATTCTTTAAATATTTATTTGAATTGACCATTACTTCTCATGTAGTCTATTCATATCCTTTCCTCACTATAGTCAATTCTTTTTAGTTAGGCAGATTTGCACCGACTCGTTAGGGTGTCCTTTTAGCTCGGAAAAGTTTCCTGATAGCTGATTGGTTGGACAAGATAATTCTAACCAATCAGATAGCAGAAAACATTTCCGAGCTAAATGGGCACCGCTGCGAGTCGGTGTAAATCTGCCTCACTAAAAAAAATTGAGTATAGACTATTTTTTCCCTGTTGGAGATATTGGGCTTATAGTATCCTGCTCTCCCTACTAGAGTTGTATGATGATAATAATAATAATAATAATAATAATAATAATAATAATAATAATAATAATTGTTCAACGTCTTATATCATTTGTCCGCAGATCTGATATGCAATTTTTTCTCTATGATCCAATAAGATAAATTATGCTGATTAATTCTTTTTTTTTTTTTTTTTTTTTTGCTATGAAACTATTTACATATCAAACTTATTTACAAAAGCATTAACCTTGAATAGATCTAATTAGTTTTTCTTTTAATACATAGTTTGTTTTATGTTTTTTTTTTCTATTATGACATTGTTGATGTTTAATTTCTGTAAGAATCTTTCATTAAGTCAACCTGATATTCAAATTTTAACCTTGAATTAATTTAGACAGGATATGTAAAGTTGTCACTGAAATATAAATATTCACCCCCGCCAACGAAGTTGGGAACAGGTTATGTTTTCACCCTTGTTTATCTGTTTGTCTGTTTGTTTGTTTGTGATCAACTTTCTGACCACAATTTTACCCATAGAGTAGAGAAACATTCAGGGATTAATTGCTATGTTAAGACGTGGAAGCAATTCAATTATAAAAGACCTAAGTCAAAGGTTAAGGTTGAAAAAAGGTCGAGAAATAAGCTGCCGCGACGGAGGTCTGCACTCTCAGAGTGCTTTTCTAGTTGAAGTAAAATTTAATGAAAACGGAATTCTGGGGTT
>NC_090736.1:148680275-148682775 GCF_036898095.1 Palaemon carinicauda | reverse complement strand
TTGACCTTAACATGTATCAATTGGCGTGGAAGCCATTCTGATATTCTTAATATCCATCTATTATCTGTCATTCTCATTATATGTCCTGTTCATTTTTTTTTTCTGTGCTGTTTTGGTATGCGATCTCATTCATGGCGTGATCTCAGAAATTATTCTTTTGGTTTGGTATGCAATCTCAATGTTTTTAATAGGTTAAAAAAACAAGATTAATAAAAAATATAATGGTTCTTGCTTCACCATGCGCTCGTTTCGCATGCGAAAAATTATCATCAAACTCCGTATGTACTGGCAAGCGGTAATGTTGAGCTGTGCACGCTAACATCAATGATTGATTATTAAATTTTAGATCATTAATCCCGGTACATGTTTTTTTTTTTTTTTTTTTTTTTTTTTTTTTTTTTTTTTTTTCTTTTAGAAAATCGAATGGTTCTTGGTTCTCCGTGAAGTGAAGTGAGATTGCTACTATCAGTGAGATCGCATACCAAATCAGCACCCTTTTTTTTTTTTTTTTTTTTTTTTTTTACTATTTTAGTTTGTTCATGTATCAGTGTTGCCCATTCTCTGTCTCTTAGTGTTAATCCCATCATTATATTTTCAAGAGCTCTTTGGGTTGTAACTAGTTTATGATCTAAGGCATTAATAATGCTCCAGTCTTCTGATGCACAAGTTAAATCTGGTAAGACCATCTAATTAGATACTTTTCTTTTTAGAGAAAGTGACATTTGAATTTTAAGAACCTCATCTTATCCTTCTCTTCATTTCGGTTTTATGTTCAGGAAAAACATTTGCAGTCTGTTCTAAGTACGTATAATGTTTAATATTATATATATATATATATATATATATATATATATATATATATATATATATATATATATATATATATATATATATAGGCCTATATTATTTTTGGTTATATGTCCTATTTTTATTTGACCACGTGGCCGCATTTACTCTTGTTTTCAACAAGAACTCTAACACTCAGCATGGTGTTAATCTTAACTTATAAAGTAATATATACAGAATATAGTTAGATCTAAGAGAACTGATTTTTCTAAACAAACCAAAATCACCCTCCCCCCTCAAAAAAAAAAATTGAATAAACGTATATTCTAGAAATATAAAAGTCTCCTCACAGAAAATATTTTTTTCTATTTACCTTTAATTTTTAGCATATAACCTAATTCGAATAGATATATATTCTTGAAAATCTCTAGTGAAATTTCTTTGAAGAAGGATTTTTGTAACTCAAAGAATTAAACTACGTCGTCTGCACAATTGTACACGTGAAAGGGGGTTTAAATGTTCAAGATTTAAAAGTTGCTCATGAATGGCAGAGGCAAGGGACATTGCCTTTGCAAATAGGACAATGCCCTAGACACTGACCATATACATATGGTCAGCGCCCAAGCCACCTCTCCACCCAAGGTAGGACCAGGAAGGGCCAGGCAATGGCTACTGATGACTCAGCAGGCTCCTCCAAACGCCGCATCCTTAGCTCACAATGATGGTGAGGTTGCAGACACTACAAGAAACTATCGAGTTTGAGAGGGACTCGAAGCCCAGTCCGGCGATCACTAGGCAGAGACGTTTCCAGTATGTTTTGAATGGCCTTCTTAGACCTAGTGCGTGAATTCTGTATTCCATTCCAATTCTTTGTTATGGTAAACTTGAGAATGAGAGGTAAAACATACAAAGAGTAGAGGAATTAAGTAAAAGAATAATAATGAAAAAAAAAACCATTTTTTTTTCTTAACAAATAATTCTCTGAGATTTTTCTTCAACCTTTGTTATTTTATCTTCACGTTTTAAATATTTTAATCTATTCTTATTTACATGTGCAATTACCCACTCACTTTTATGTCTTCATATTCAAACCTTTGATTTATAAAAAAATGTTTTGATTTAAAAAAAATCTATTTATATTAAATGTTTAAAGGTTTGAAGGCCACTCATGAATGTCAGAGGCAAGGGACAGGGGCATTGCCCTATCAAGCGGGACAATGTCCTAGAGACAGACCATATATACATGTGATCAGCACCTAAGCCCCCTCTCCACCCAAGCTAGAACCAAGGAAGGCCAGGCAATGGTTTCTGAAGACTCAGCAGATAAACCTATAAGCTCCCCCGAACCACCAATCCTTGGCTCACAAGGACCTGTGAGGTTGCAATGACCAAAGGAACTAACGAGTTTGAGCGGGACTCGAACCCCAGATTGGCAATCACCAGCCAGGGACGTTACCACATGGGCCACCACAACCACTATAGCTGATAAAATCTTAACATTCTTATTCCCTTCAGCACCATACCATTTCCGGTATACTACCATCTCTTATATTACCCTTTTTTCGACGGCATTTGCACCTATTTTGATTTTATTGACCATCAACATTTTTTTTTAATTTCATGACGAATCATTGGCCTACTTTTGAAATATTTGACAGAGGTATTTGCTGGTTATTCTGCATTTATTTCTTATTCATATTGAATTATTATTATT
>NC_090736.1:148667775-148670275 GCF_036898095.1 Palaemon carinicauda | reverse complement strand
GAAACATTTTTTTTTTTTTTTTCGCGAGTATTAATTGCCTATGTTATTTTAATGAAATCCAGTAGTCTGAGAATATGATTTTGATACAGATATTGAAGTGCCAGAGGGTATGTAGAACGAAAATCATAATTGCTTCATTTCCTTTTCGTTGATTAGTATGTTGGCCTGGGCATCAGACAACCGATGAGATACTACCGCTAGAGAGTTATTGGGTCCTTTGACTGGCCAAACGGTACTACATTAGATCCTTCTCTCCGGTTACGATTCATATTCCCTTTGACTACGCATATACCGAATAGTCTGGCCTATTCGTTACATATTCTCCACTGTCCTCATATACCTGACAACACTGAGATTACCAAACAATTCTTCTCTGGAGAGGTTTACTGCACTGTAATTGTTCAGTGGTTACTTTCCTCTTGGTAAGGGTAGAAGAGACTCTTTAGTTATGGTAAGCAGCTCTTCTAGGAGAAGGACACTTCAAAATCAAACTGTTGTTCTCTAGTCTTGGGTAGTGCCATAGCCTCTGTACCACGGTCTTCCACTGTCTTGGTTTAGAGATCTCTTGCTTGAGGGTACACTCGGGCACGCCAGAGCCGTATATGAGGCACACTTATCTTTCTATCTGATAACTTCTTTCCTTTCTTCACTGGGCTATTTTCCCTGTTTGATCCCTTAGTGATAGTGTATGCTACTTTTTCAAATAGGGTTGTAACTTAGTTGATAATAATAATATTAATAATAATAATAATAATAAACCTTTCCTTCTTTTTTTCTAAGTTCATGGGTTCATATCTCTTCTTCTCTTCTTGTTCTTCTTTATCCTCTTCTAATTCTTTTTCTTCTTCTTCATCTTCTGAAAATGGGAAGATCACGTAAATTAGAAGTTTGGGATATAATCCTGAGCTTGAAGAGACACGCATGCGCAGGCAGAGAGAGAGAGAGAGAGAGAGAGAGAGAGAGAGAGAGAGAGAGAGAGAAAGTGAAAACTTGATAGACACACGCAGTGACAGGAGGAGAATAGATAGACAGGAAAACAGAGATAAGAAGAATGTCAAGCACAAATAGATTGACGCAAAGAGACGAGATTGAATGCAATACAAACAAACTCGCAGAGAGAGAGAGAGAGAGAGAGAGAGAGAGAGAGAGAGAGAGAGAGAGAGAGAGAGAGAAAGAGAGAGAGAGAGGGGACGGGGTTGAAGTATATATAAAAGTAACTGCTCACTCGAAAGGGAGAATCGGGTAGATAGATAGATGGATAGACACTAGAAAGGTACACTTAGAAATACACTCAAACCTACACTCAAAGGAGAAACGAAAATCATGACGGATTGATAGTGTGTAGATGAAATTGAAAATACACACACACGCACACACACGTATACACACACAAACATCCACATACACATCCACATACACAAGAGATACAAACAGATAAATAAAAACAGGGGAAGTACATTCACATACAAACGAGAATAACAGACAGATGGATAAAAACAAGAGATGATGGAATTGGATGTACCTAAATTACACACACAAACACACACACACATCCACATACACATCCACATACACAAGAGATACAAACAGATAAATAAAAACAGGGGAAGTACATTCACATACAAACGAGAATAACAGACAGATGGATAAAAACAAGAGATGATGGAATTGGATGTACCTAAATTACACACACAAACACACACACACATCCACATACACATCCACATACACAAGAGATACAAACAGATAAATAAAAACAGGGGAAGTACATTCACATACAAACGAGAATAACAGACAGATGGATAAAAACAAGAGATGATGGAATTGGATGTACCTAAATTACACACACAAACACACACACACATCCACATACACATCCACACGAACAAGAAATACAAACAGATAAATAAAAACAGGGGAAATACAGACATACATTAACATACAAACGAAAATAACAGACAGATGGATAAAAACAAGGAGATGATGGAATTGGATGTACCCAAATTACACACACAAACACAAACACACACACACATTCACATATACATCCACACAAAAAAAGATACAGACAGATGAATAAAAACAGGAGAAATATAGACATACATTAACGTACAAACGAGAATAACAGACAGATGGATAAAAACAAGGAGATGATGGAATTGGATGTACCCAAATTCCACACACACAAACACTCACATACATCCACATACACATCCAAACACAAACAAGCGATACAGACAGATGAATAAAAGCAGGAGAAATATAGACGTACATTAACGTACAAACGAGAATAACAGACAGATGGATAAAAACAAGGAGATAATGGAATTGGATGTACCCGAATTACACACATACACACACAAACACACACACACATCCACATACATATCCAAACACAAACAAGAGATACAAACAGATAAATAAAAATAGGGGAAATACAGACATACATTCACATACAAACGAGAATAACAGACAGATGGATAATAACAAGGAGATGATG
>NC_090736.1:148652775-148660275 GCF_036898095.1 Palaemon carinicauda | reverse complement strand
TCCTCTCTCCATTACCCGAGGGACAGGGGGTGGGGTTGATGAGCGTGAGCTCATATATATATATATATATATATATATATATATATATATATATATATATATATATATATATATTTATATATATATATATATATATATATATATTTATTTATTTATTTATATACAAAAGTGTTTCATTTTCCCCTATTAATCCGTTTCCCCTGACATATATATTTATTAATATGCATACACAATAAACGCTCACATACACATATTTGTATATATAGTATATTATATATATATATATATATATATATATATACATATATATATATATATATATATATATATATATACTGTATATATATATGTATATGTATATATATATATATATATATATATATATATATATATATATATATATATAGATATGAATTATATTATATTTATGTATATGCAACATATACAGTATTTAAATATTATCATTATTATTATTATTATTATTATTATTATTATTATTATTATTATTATTATTATTATCATTACTATTATTATTATCATTATTACTAGCTAAGCTACAACCCTAGTTGGAAAAGCAAGATGCTATCTATCTAAATACTCTACATAGACTTGTATGATTATCGATTATGATTAGCTAACGTAGGCTACAAATGAAAAGAGAGAGAGAGAGAGAGAGAGAGAGAGAGAGAGAGAGAGAGAGAGAGAGAGAGAGAGATGCCGTACATGTAATATATTGCCCCCCCCCACCCCTCTAACCCCCAAAGTCAAGTCCTCCAGTGAATATTCCCAAAGAGATCGGATGTCCCATCATCACGGAGTATCATCCTTTAAATTTAAAGGGTATGAATTCAGTATTGGCTGCCTTGGATGGAAGTGGTCCCGTTGAGTTTGTACCAACCGTGTGTCACACAATTGTACATAATTCCTTTTGTATATATTATGCTTGTATCTTCGCTCTTCCCTCGCACTAAAACGAACATGAAAATTCATGTCTGGTTTTCCTCTGTAACATTGTCACTTTCTCGAACATGTATTTTCCTGTTGCCTTGAGGTTTTGTATATAAAGGAGAGTGTTCCTTAATAAAGTACTCAGTCGATTGCATCCTGCCCTTGAGTTCACAACCCTCTCTCGGCTCGTCACATTGGTGACCCCGGCCACCAATGTGACGAGCTGAGAGAGGGTTGTGAACTCAAGGGCAGGATGCAATCGACTGAGTACTTTATTGTTGTTGTTGTTGTTGGGGTATTAAAGCCAACACTTGTTGTTGGCACGGGCCTTTCCCTTGGTTGGCCCGTAGGTGATCTGTAAAAATTTATAAGGTAGTTGCATTAATGGAAATTTGAAAGGTTTTTAGTAGTAGAAAAAGATGTGGATAGGGTAAGGATGATGGTGGTAGTGGTAGAGGGCCATCATTTCTCGGATAGTGGTAGTTTGAAAAGTGGGGGTGTAAGGCTTTTGAAGATTAGAGAAAAATTGTGCAGGTGGGGTTGTCCAACCCTTTACTCCCTAGGGTCCCTGCAGAGAGATATTTAGTGGTAGATTAGTTGAGAAGTGAAAGGGGGTGATGTGAATAGAGCCTTACAATGAGGGGATGAGATGGTGCATGGAATGAGGAGGTCTTACCTTGGTGGAGGTAGTGTTGAAAGCAACTGTGCATGTGTGTCTATGCTTTCGACAATTGCTTTTGCCAGTGTGGCTGCCTCTTTCATGGCATGTGGTGTGTTGGTGTCTACAAGTAGATCACCTCGTAGTTGTGCTGTTTCTCTGCATTCTAGTAGATAGTGCAGGAGAGCTTGTTGTGGTATGACATCACAGTGTTCACACCTTGTCTGGATGTCATCTAGGAGTTCCCAGTTTGCTTTGTAACCCAGCCGGAGTCTGTGTATGCATACTGCCAGTTTTCTTGGGGTGTATCTGTCTATGGGACAGATACACCCCAAGAAAGGAACACTCTCCTTTATATACAAAACCTCAAGGCAACAGGAAAATACATGTTCGAGAAAGTGACAATGTTACAGAGGAAAACCAGACATGAATTTTCATGTTCGTTTTAGTGCGAGGGAAGAGCGAAGATACAAGCATAATATATACAAAAGGAATTATGTACTATTGTGTGACACACGGTTGGTACAAGTTGTTGGTAAAAATTAATGTAGATTAAAAGATGTTTGAAATTGGTTTGATATGAGTAAGTAAGACTTTAAAAGAAACTGGATAAGGGTAGGTTGGATATCGGAGGGAAAATTGGTGAAATTTGGGTAGAAACTCATTATCGTGGTTGGGAAATTACTGGGTTCTTGGTAAACGAAATGTCAGTAATGGTTAAAGAAGGATTAATTGGTTTTAAATAAAAAAAAAGATAATAATAATAATAATAATAATAATAATATGAAATTGTTAAGAAAAGGTAAAATATCGTAACAAAAAAATGGTGAAAATTTTAGTAGAAACTCGTTGACGTAGCTGGGAAATTAAGTGGGTTCTTGGCAAAAGAAATGTCTGTATTGGTTGAAGTAGGATTAATTAGTTTTTAATAAAATAATATTAACTGGTTAGAAATAGGTAGCATATTGGTAAAAAAGAAAAATTGGTGAAAAGTTGAGACGAGTGGAATTGGGTCAATAGGCTACTCGGTGAAAGGGTTGTTGGTAAAAATTTATCGATTTACCAGTTCAAGTTGGGTTAATTGTTTGAAATAGGAAAAAAATTATAAAAAAAAAATGGTTTAGAGTAAGTTGAAAATTAGTAAGAAGATTGGCAAAAGATTGCTGAGCAAAATTAGAAGAAATTTTCATATAGTAGGGTGGAATTGGTAGAAATAGGTTAATGTGGTATGCTTTAATCTGATATCAAATGGGTGAAAAATTGGTAGAAAAAGGCTTAAGAATTGGTTTAACTCGGTAAAGGTGGCTTAAAATTGGTCAGAAACTGAATGAAATTTGTTTAGTAGTACGGGTTTAAGCTGAAAATAAGTTAGTAATAAATTAAAACAAACAGCGAATTAATTATTTTAATACAATGCAGCTAGGATTGGTAATAAATTGATTAAAATTTGTGAAAACCAGTTAGAACATATTAATATTACTTGGGAATACGATAAGCGTTAGGCCTAGTACAAGAATCGGCAACAGCAGGTTTAGTTTAGCGGTTGATTAGCTGAAATTGGCTCAGATTGGTTACGGAATAGGTAATCCAGGTAGTACTATTAAACCCTTGTCGAAAATAGTTTAATTGGTTGGTGAAACTGAATTCAGGAGTTTTAGATAGGTCTACTGACTAAAAATTTAGAAAAAGATAGAAAACTAAAATTGTTTGCAGTACTCAAAACAAGTCAATGTTCATTAGTAACATACTCTAATCAAGGCCCCATTTACTTAATTAAAGTACATTTAATAAAGAAGATTCATTTTCACAGTCAAACGAGTTTTAATTTTGTAACGGGGTAAAAGCGTTTCCGTTAAATACAAGAACAGCTCATGTAATCGTTATGGCTCGTGACAGAATGATCAAATGGAATTGCAAGGTGTTCCCTTTTACCGCCGCTTATATGCACGCACGTGCACACACACACATACACACAAATATATATATATATATATATATATATAACATCAATAACAACAAATGCCGTCGTTTCTAGTTCGCTGTAGGACAAAGGCCTCAGACATACATAGGGTTGTGGTGGCCTAGTGGTAGCGTCCTTGCCTTATGATTGCCAGACTGGAGTTCGAGTCCCGTTCAAACTCATTAGTTCCTCTGGTCGCTGCTACCTCAGCATTCTAGTGAGCTAACGATGGGGGGCTTGGGGAGCCTATAGGTCTATCTGCTTAGTCATCAGCAGCCAATGCCTGGCCCTCCTTGGTCTCAGCTTGGATGGAGAGGGGGCATGGGCGTTGATCATATGTAATGTGGTCAGTCTCTAGGGCTGGCCACTGTGGATTGGCAATAATGGGAAACTTTAGTCTGGTCGCTTACAACAAACCACCCTAGTATGGGTGGCCCTGACTGGTACGGCTTGTTCTGCTGATCATGTCGATACACATATTTTCACCACGTTAAGGTATCCCCACTCAGAAAGGAATATATATATATATATATATATATATATATATATATATATATATATATATATATATATATATGTGTGCGTCTGTGTTTAGGTGTGTATGAGTTTGTGTATGTGTATATATTTGCTGAAATACTGCGTGAGAGTATACATAATATCATTATATATATATATATATATATATATATATATATATATATATATATATATACATATATACATATATATCTATATATATAAATTATATATATATATATATATATATATATATATATATATATATATATATATATATATATATATATATATATCTACCACAATGGCATTTAATATCGAAATCTACTTTGGGAATGTATATTTACTGGATATTCGATGTTAAAGGCCATTGTGGTTGATATTTACATTGATTAAAATCACGAGTGGTGGTGATATATATTCATATATACGGTATATATATATATATATATATATATATGATATATATATATACATTATATATATATACTGTATATATATATATATATATATACATATATATATATATATATATATATATATATATATATATATATATATATATATACAGTATATATATGCACACACATATATATGTATAGTGTATATATACAGTACTGTATATATGTATACAGTAAGTGATTGCGTGTGAATGTATATGTAAATGCTGGTACATAAAGTAATAAAACACAAATCAAAAGTCGAGTTAGACTGACATACCAACACATAAATAAATAAATAAACACAAATATGTTTTCACAGCTTTCCAGTTTTCAAACAAACTTTCACAATTATTACTTTCGACCGGAAATGAACGATTGAACAACTGGACCAATTATGCAATTAATTATTTCCAGAGTATCATATCCCGTAATTTAGAAAGTGTCTTTGGTATTAGTTATCGTAATCTGATTCAGGAACTTTATAATAATAATAATAATAATAATAATAATAATAATAATAATAATAATAATAATGATAATGATAAAATTATCAATGATAATAATAGTAATAATAATAATAATAATAACAACAACAACAATAATAATAATAATAACAACAACAATAATAAAGAGAAAGTCTCTCTCTCTCTCTCTCTCTCTCTCTCTCTCTCTCTCTCTCTCTCTATAGTCAAAGTCAATGACAATTCTTCTGTACATATACCTGTCAAATTCAGGTTTGCTGTACTTAGAATTGAAATCAACCCATCTTCACCAATGTACAGAAGAATTGTCATTGACTTTTATCTTTCTTCGTGGCTGAGTGGCATAGTCACTGGCATACAGGTATCCTGGACCAGGGTTCAAATCCCGGCCGGTCTGATACTATAGTCTTTGAATGATTTCGCCTGGGGCTCTGATCCCGAGGTCGTTAAGAGAATCCAGACTTTAATGCATTAATATATATATGGCTTATTTGAAATATGAAAAACACGTTTAAATGTGCAAAAATTTATCATAAATATATATATATATATATATATATATATATATATATATATTTATATATTCATATATACATATACATACGTACACACACACATATATATATATATATATATATATATACACACACACACATATATATATATATATATATATATATATATATATATATATATTTATATATATACATATACATACGTACACACACACATATATGTATATACACACATACATATATATATATATATATATATATATATATATATATATATGGTTGTGTATGTAGATTTACTTTGATTGTACAGTATTTTGAAGTTAAACAGGAATAGAACTGTGAAAGGTTCTATTTTTTCTTATCTTATGATAAGAAAGTATTACTAAATTCTAGTATCTGAGTTGTTTATATCTTTATTATTTCTCTTTTTGTATATCATATGTACTTTAATTACGATATGAAGTTAAATGTTAGCAGAAATATATAAGCTTTGAATGTTTAATTTTTACCTTATTATTTTTTTCTTTTTTGGTCTTGTTTCGAAAAAAAATATTCATATACAAATAGGAATTTGGGAAAATCTTATGACACGGTGTGTAAACTCTCCAAATGCATCTACATACTTGGTAAAAAAAAAAAAAAAAAAAAAAAAAAAAAAAAAAAAAAAAAAAAAAAAAAAAAAAAAAAAAACTTATATAAAGGAAATGAATCCTCACCCCTTGGGGGGAAGGTGCTCCCCTTCAGTTACTGCACCAGAAATTATAATTCTAATATTAATCTTATTTTATTGCCCCGTGCCATCAAGGATTTCAGGTAATGTGGCCCATGGCATGGAAAAGGTTGGACCACCCCAACAGACAGTGAACTCGCCGCGCAGTAAAGGCGTGGCAGGGTGCAAGGGTGCACTTCCTCAAAGTTGTGTCCAACTGTACTTGACCAATTGATAGAACTTCAAAAGTTCAAACTATAGTTCATTGCTTTTAGCGATGCATATTTGCACCGACTCGCGGCGGTGCCCTTTTAGCTCGGAAAAGGTTCCTGATCGCTGATTGGTTAGAATTATCTTGTCCAACCAATCAGCGATCCGGAAACTTTTCCAAGCTAAAAGGGCACCGCTGCGAGTCGGTGCAAATATGCATCGCTAAAAGAAATGGACTATAGCAGTGAATGTTATGTTGAAGAGGCTGACATAAGTCTCTTTTTTATAGTTTATATTGAAAGATCTGTTTTAACGTTGCTGCAGTTCTTTTAATATTTCATTTTAAGTGTTCATTACTTTTTATATAGGTTTTTTATTTCCTTATTCCCTGCCCTCACGCGGCTATTTTTCCCTGTTGAAGCCCTTGGGCTTATAGCAACCTGCTTTTCCAACCAGGGTTGTAGTTTAGCTAGTAAAAATAATAATAATAATAATAATAACAATAATAATAATAATAATAATAATAATAATAATTATGAAATTAAATCACAGTGACTTCTGCAATAAAACCGATTTCCCTAAAAGAGAAATCTCCCTAGACCTATGCTCCTATAGAACGGCTCTCCGCCTACATCCACAGGTTAGATACCCTTCTCTCTCTCTCTCTCTCTCTCTCTCTCTCTCTCTCTCTCTCTCTCTCTCGTAATCACTATGGTATCTGTGTTAATACTGCTCCCGACAGGTTGTTAAATCAAAGACCCAAATAACACCAACGTATAATTCCCAGTTATAAACAAATGCTCCATTTCCCCTTCACATTGAACTACTTCCTTAACATAATATTTCAGGGAAAATTTAATTTTTAGGGGAAAAAATTGAGATGGACTGTCGGGAACATTTATGTTTGATGCAGTTATTTTATTTCTTCTATTTTATTTTATTTTATTTATTTATTTTTTTTGGTAAGAATTCTATGTAAGAGTTCTTCTGGTAAGTCTATAATATAATGCCTATGACTTATACGCTTATACATAACTTAATATTTATGAATATGAGCTT
>NC_090736.1:148637775-148642775 GCF_036898095.1 Palaemon carinicauda | reverse complement strand
GACCGAATTAACCCTTACCTTAAACCCAAGTTCGTACATGGTTGTCACACAGACTTGATATACGCCTATGGTCTAAATTGATTCTGGGAAAGGCAAGCTGGTTTTGAGAAATAAGCGGCCTTGACGGAGGTTTGCACTCTCAGAGTGCTTTTCTAGTTCAGAAATGCGTTGATTTCGGAAACGTTAATTCTTGATTTTGTGAAATGTTATGTATGTCTTTCTTTCAAAGGAAATAATGTTTCAACATTACAAAAAAAGTTTACGTCAGATTTATTTTCATCCTTCCGTCTTGTTACATAAAACCAGAAATTTTATCCATACCTTCAAAAGATTTAACTTCTAATTGCATTATAATCCTTTGTGATATAGGTAAAACGTTTTCATTTCAAATTTCGATATTATTGATTTATACATAGTTTGTCCTTTGTTCATAGACTCTTGTTCCTGCCAGGCGCTGGCATAAGGCCAGCTTACGCTGTTTAAAAAAAAAAAAAAAAAAAATGATGTAATTTTAATCGGAAATTATCCGTATAGATATATTGTTCTTAGCCGTGAATAAAAACTGTAATTTTAATTGGAAATTATCCGTATAAATATATTGTTCTCAGCCGTATTTCAGCAAAATACAGGCGACCGTAATTTTACCCTACTTTGTTATTATATTTTACGGGTTGATGACCGTAATATCACTCCTTTACGTCCATATATCCTTTTTTAAAACGGCAAATAACGGTCAACATTTACTCAAGGATTTTCACCGTTTTTTACGGCTGAATTTTAACCGGATATACTAAAAGCCAATATTGCCAGGGAGAAAAATTTGCACGTCCCAATTCAAGCACTAATCTCCCCGATGATTTAAAAAACCTCTGTACTCAATAAGAAATAAAAGAAGATAAAAGGCCATCAAGTTTTATGGAGTTTTATTGCAGCAGGGATTAATATGAATCTTTGATGTTGCAAAATGGATGATAAGTGTTGCACAACAAATGAATTTGGTTGGTCACGTCATTTTAACTCTCGGTGAATTTTGCAGTATGGTATAGTGTTGAGGATTTTTGTTACATTTAGTTGTTATTTTTATCTGCATATTTCTGTCACTCATGTCCTCTGTGTATATATATATATATATATATATATATATATATATATATATATATATATATATTGCATATATGCAGTATACACACATACATATTTATAAATATATATATACAAACACACATATATAATTGTGTGTGTGTATATATATATATATATATATATATATATATATATATATATATGTATGTATTTTTGTATATATATACATACATATATATATATATATATATATATATATATATATATATATATAGACTGTATATGTGTGTTTGTGTATGTATCTTTAGGTAATTACAGACATGTATACACACACACATATATATATTTATACATGTATATATATATATATATATATATATATATATATATACACAACTATATATATATGTTTGTGTATGTGTGGCACAGTACATTATCAGACAGACCCAAGGAACCTATGTTTATACATATATACATACACACATTCATAAATATAGGAATATGTGTATGTGTTACATATATAAGTATGCACAAATATATACACACACGCCTATATATATATGCATATATATGCATGTATATATACATATATATATATATATATATATATATATATATATATATACATGTTTATGTGTGTGAATTTGTATGAATAAGAGTGCAAATAAATCTAAGAAGATAATTATAGAAAATTAGTCAATAATCTCTCTCTCTCTCTCTCTCTCTCTCTCTCTCTCTCTCTCTCTCTCTCTCTCTCTCTCTCATTACGAGTCCTACACCATTATTGATAATTATCATGGTTATTGTTAAAGTTGTTACTATGACTACTACTGTTATTAGTAATAGTAGTAGCAGTCTTAATATCAATACCATTAAGAAATTATTGCACTTGTAAGTATTAAAATGTAGATAACAAATAACTGTTGTATATTCACCAAATTAAGATTATTATTATCATTATTATTATTATTATTATTATTATTATTATTATTATTAGCTAAGCTAAAACCCTAGTTGAAAAAGCAAGATGCTATGAGTCCAAAGGCTCCAACAACGAAAAATAGCCCAGTGAGGAAAGGAAATAATGAAATAAATAAACGATGTGAGTAATAACTAACAATCAATAAAATATTTGAAAAACAGTAACAACATCAAAACGTATATTTCATATATAAACTATAAAAAGATTTATGTCAGCCTGTTCAACATGAATACATTTGCTGCAGGTTTGAACATTTGAAGTTCTACTGATTCAACTACCCGATTAGGAAGATCATTCCCCAACTTGGTCACAGCTGGAATAAAACTTCTAGAATACTGTGCAGTATTGAGCCTCATGATGGAGAAAGCCTGACTATTAGAATTAACTGCCTGCCTGGTATTACGAACAGGATGGAACTGTCCGGGAAGATCTGAATGTAAAGGATGATCAGAATTATGAAAAATCTTATGCAACATGCATAATGAACTAGAGACTAATATCTAGACCAGGAATAAGAAATTAATAGACCGGTAGTTCCTGCCCAGCAAATTAAGACAAGAATCAGCACCTGGAGACCAGCAATAGATGCGTATAGTAAGTACTTGGTCTTGAAACGTCATTTGAAATATATATATATATATATATATATATATATATATATATATATATGAATATATATATATATATATGAATATATATATATATATATATATGAATATATATATATATATATATATATATATATATATATATGAATATATATATATATATATATATATATATATATATATATATATATATATACAGTATATAATTTATATATATATATATATATACATATATATATATATATATATATATATATATATATATATACATATATATATATATATATATATATTTATATATATATATATATATATATATATATATATATATTTATATATATATATATATATATATATATATATATATATATTTATAAACGATCAACATATATATATATATATATATATATATATATATATATATATTTATATATATATATATATACAGTATATAATTTATATATATATATATATATATATATATATATATATATATATATATATATAAACGACCAACATTCAGAACCTCTCATGAAAAGACCTTCTTCTTCTTCTGCCACCTTTCCAGAGTTAGAAATAAAAACTAGACGAGAGTTTGTTTGTTTACGTTCCGTACATGTTCTCCTCTCTCTCTCTCTTTTCCTCTTCTTGTTTTTCTCCTCTTGACCCCAGGGGTATATCCCGCACTCCTAACCCCTCCCAGCTGCTTTTGTGCTTTCAAATCAGATTAGGATAATTCTGCTATTTGTCTGGCAAAGGGAATGCTTATATACAAATACATATATATATATATATATATATATATATATATATATATATATGTTTATATATACATATGTAATATATATATATATATATATATATATATATATATATGTTTATATATACATATGTAATATATATATATATATATATATATATATATACTGTATATATCTATATGTTTATATATGTAATATATATATATATATATATATATATATATATACTGTATATATATATATATATATATATATATATATATATATATATATATATATATATATATATATATATATATGAATGAATATGTGCAATCATAAGATATGTACTGACTGTATATAATGTACACAAATATAGAATATATGCTACCATACACAAACAGTGCATATACATACCGTATGTGCGCGTGTGTCTGTGCGCATTTAATTCTGTGTGTTTAGGCGCCATCTGTGTAATTTTATGAACAGACTGGAACGGTGGAAATTTGAAGTTTTTGTAGCTTAATCTTTAAATCATTAATCTAACGACCAATGAGGCAGTGACTATCTTGTCCTTTTACTGGAGCCACTCTTTCCTCGGAGAAAGAATAAGAGGTGAAATATGTGAAGAGTTTTTTCAATACAGGAATTAACAGAGTTTAAGATTTCTGAATTTTTTCTTTATTTTTTTTTTTTTACTAATTTCATCAAGAGGCAAAAATTCTTTTATTTCTTTTATTTCTTTTATTTATTTTGTTTCTCCTCCTTAAAATCCAGCAATGCATTTAAGTAAGAATAAAGAGAGGAAGAAATACCATATTACCTGGTCTGGGTGAATCTGGAAAGAAATAGCATAATACGAATGATTGATGTTTAGAAACTTTTTTTTTCAAAGAAGATTATAATAATTTTGTTTTTTAGGTTCGAATTCAAAAAGAGGAAAGTCAAATACATAATTTATCTATTCTGTGGGATCTGTAACGATTATTAATTCAATTGTTTTTAGGTTTGAATTCGAAAATAGGAAAGTCAAGTACATATTCAATTCAATTTTTTTTTTTTGCGGAGTTTGTATAGATTATTATTAAAAAAATAGAGTTAATTTTAATTATATTTAGGTTTGAATTAAAAAAGAGGAAATTCAAGTACATATTCGATTTAATCACGAGGTTCTGTATAGATTATTACTAAAAAAAAAATAGAGTTAATTTTAATTTTTTTTAGGTTTGAATTCGAAAAGAGAAAATTCAAGTACATTTTCGATCTAATCAGGAGGTTCTGTATATATTATTACTAAGAAAATATAGTTAATTTTAATTGTGTTTTTAGGATTGAATTCGAAAAGAGGAAATTCAAGTACATATTCGATCGTTTCTCAGGAATCTGTTATGATTTTTATTTAAAAAATTGAGTTAATTTTAACGGTTTTTGGGGTTTGAATTCGAAAAGAGACAATTCAAGTACGTATTCGATCGTTTCTCAGGAATCTGTAATGATTTTTATTTAAAAAATTGAGTTAATTTTAATGGTTTTTGGGGTTTGAATTCAAAAAGAGACAATTCAAGTACATATTCGATCGTTTCTCAG